>NC_041401.2:147055463-147655463 GCF_900747795.2 Erpetoichthys calabaricus | reverse complement strand
CAGAATCTCATTACAACTAAATATTTTTTTGGGTCCCTGCCAGTTTGTTGTAACAGACTTTTACCTGTAATCAGAAAAAAATTAAATGATTAAATTTATGGCACTGAGAAGGCAATTTTGAAAAGTTGAGTTTTAAGATGTTTTTTAAGTAAAGAAATGGAATCAAGAGTTCAGATTGAGGCAGGGAGTTCCAGAGCCAATGAACAGCATAACTGAAAGCCTGACCTCCCATGGAAGACAGGAAAATAAGGTGTATAACCTTTAAGAAAAGCTTTTAAACAAGTAGGAGCCGGATCATGGAGTGCTTTGTAAATGAGGACCAAAATCTTAGTCGATACAGAACTTAACTGGAAGCAAATGAAGTTTTGCATTGAATTGGTGTAATGTGATTATGACCCCATAGTTTGGCTCAATAAGCATACACCAGAATTTTGAAATAACTGCAGCTTTTTTACAAGTTTAGTCGGGATACAAATCAATAAAACATTTCAGGACTGTAGCCATGATGTGCTGAACGCATGAATTACTGTCTTAGCCATAGACTAGGACAGTGAGGGTCAAACTCTTCATATGTTATGAAGGTGATAAAAGGCATCACAGGTTATAGCATTAATGTGAGATGGAAAAGAGAGAGTGCTATCAAAAACAAAACCAAAGCTCTTGACTTGAGGCATAAAGGAATAGAAGTGTCATCAAAGTTTTGAGAGGGAACTGGAGAACCCACAATGAGAATTTCAGACTTTGCCCTATTAAGCTTGAGCAAATGATGCGCCAGCCACAATTTAATATGATAGTCAACTAACCCAAAATGAACAGAGAACAAACCTGAGATGGTTTAGTATAAATATAAAGCAGGATGTTATCAGCTTATCAATGAAATTGAGTACAATGGTGATGCATAATTGAACCAGGAGGGTGGAGGTAAGTAATGAAAAGCAAGGAGCCCAGTACTGAACACTGTGGCACACTTTCTGTAACAGGTAAATTGTGAGAAGTGCACTTGTTCAGTTGAATAAGTTGAAATCTGTTAGTTTAGTTAGTGAGACTTAAACCATGAATAAGCAGTACCAGTTATACCCATTGAAGAGATGGGTTCCAGTAATGTTTGAGAAATAGTGTCAAATGCCAAACTAAGATCAAGAAGGATAAGAATAATTAATAATCGAGAATCAGCATCCTGAATAAGTTCATTTTATACTCAAACCAAGCCTGTTTCTGTGCTATGTTTAGAATGGAAACCAGACTGAATAGGTTCAAAATATGTATTCATGTTCAAATGTTCCTGGTGTTGGGAAGCAACAACACGTTCTAAAATTTTGGCAACAAAGGGATGATTGGAAATAGGACAATAATTCCTGAAATTGTTGAGATTACTACCAGCATTTTTGATAACAGTGGCAATAGCAGCTATTTTAAGACAAACAAGATCTTCACCAGAGGAAAGGGAAGAATTAATAACAGCAGTCAAAAGACGAATGAGGCGAGATAAACTAGCTTTGACCAAGACATTGCACATAGGGTCCACTTGACATGTTTAAGAACTAGATTTACAGACCATTGCCGCTATTTAAAATATGTTTCACTGGAGATAAACCTGGAAAATAAGTTGAAACATGAGGCAGTGCTCATATACTTGTTGGATGGAAGTGAAAGCAGTTATGTAGTGGATGGAATTAATTTTAGATTGTAAACTTTTTAAAGAAGAACGAAAAACTTCTGAAGAAGCACGAGAAGAATGTAAAAGCTTGCTAACTGTTGAAAAAGAATCTTGGGATTTCCTTGACCAGTAGAGATGATAGCAGAATAATGGGCAGACCTGACAGTTGATTTTATGTTTAATAAGCTGGTCTGTACATGCTTGAGCAAGTCCTGTACAACCAGGCCAGTTCTTTTGGAAATGTACTGTATTTCAATCAACACCCAGTCACTTAATAAGATGTAGCACAGAGGTATACCGAGGTGTACTATTTTTAAATGAAACAGTCCTTGTTTTAACAGGAACTGAAGTATCTAAACAATGAAATCAGTAATTACCATAATATGTGTTAAATTCAGAGGTGGAAGGATGAGGGTCAAGAAAAGAATTCTTATGCTAATAAGAGAGCCAAGAACAGAAATGATGCAAGTATAACTTGTCTTAGAAAACAGAGTCAAGATATTGAAAGTACAGTGATCCCTCGCTATATCGCGCTTCGCCTTTTGCGGCTTCACTCTATCGCGGATTTTATATGTAAGCATATTTAAATATATATCGCGGATTTTTTGCTGGTTCGCGGATTTCTGCGGACAATGGGTCTTTTAATTTCTGGTACATGCTTCCTCAGTTGGTTTGCCCAGTTGATTTCATACAAGGGACGCTATTAGCAGATGGCTGAGAAGCTACCCAACTTACTTTTCTCTCTCTCTCTCTCTTGAGCTGACATTCTCTGATCCTGACGTAGGGGGATTGAGCAGGGGGGCTGTTTGCACACCTAGACGATACGGACGCTCGTCTAAAAATGCTGAAAGATTATCTTCATGTTGCTCCCTTCTGTGCAGCTGCTTCGTGAAGCGGCATGCTGCACGGTGCTTCGCATACTTAAAAGCTCGAAGGGCACGTATTGATTTTTGATTGTTTGTTTTTCTCTATGTCTCTCTCTCTCTCTGCACCTGACGGAGGGGGTGTGAGCTGCTGCCTTCAACAGCTTTGTGCTGCGGTGCTTCGCATACTTAAAAGCCAAACAGCCCTATTGATTTGTTTGGTTTTCTTTCACTTTCTGACATTCTGTGCTCCTGACGCGCACTCCTTTGAAGAGGAAGATATGTTTGTATTCTTTTAATTGTGAGACGGAACTGTCATCTCTGTCTTGTCATGGAGCACGTTTAAACTTTTGAAAAAGAGACAAATGTTTGTTTGCAGTGTTTGAATAAAGCTCCTGTCTCTCTACAACCTCCTGTGTTTCTGTGCAAATCTGTGACCCAAGCATGACAATATAAAAATAACCATATAAACATATGGTTTCTACTTCGTGGATTTTCACCTTTCGCGGGGGGTTCTGGAACGCAACCCCCACGATGGAGGAGGGATTACTGTAATAGTTTTATGATCAGAGACTGGAAAATCAACATTAGAACCAGATGGAGTGCACCAGATCAAGTGTGGGTCCTTTACAGTGCATGGGTAAAGTAATGTGCTGAATAATACCATGTCATTCTAAAACCGATTATTTATATTTATATATATATATATATATATATATATATCCATCCATCCATCCATTTTCCAACCCGCTGAATCCGAACACAGGGTCACGGGGGTCTGCTGGAGCCAATCCCAGCCAACACAGGGCACAAGGCAGGAACCAATCCTGGGCAGGGTGCCAGCCAGGCACACACTAGGGCCAATTTAGAATCGCCAATCCACCTAATCTGCATGTCTTTGGACTGTGGGAGGAAACCGGAGCGCCCGGAGGAAACCCATGCAGACACGGGGAGAATATGCAAACTCCACGCAGGGAGGACCCGGGAAGTGAACCCGGGTCTCCTAACTGCGAGGCAGCAGCGCTACCCACTGCACCACCGTGCTGCCAGAGAAAAGTTCTTTCATTCTAATTTTCAGAAATGTGTGAAGTTACACATTTAATGAGGTATGTGAACAAATAAATCTGTTCAATAGTTTTTTTTTAATTAGTTACTTAGTTTTTATTTGTGTTTTATTAGTTTTATTATGTCAAGTGCTAATTGCTTGATTCCAGGCTATAGGCCGTTGAGTATCATGATTGGGTACTTTCTAAGTGATGTTATTTTAATGAATCACATGCTTTCTTCTTTTTGTTATTCATTTATTCATAAAGACTGCTTACTTCTTTTTTTGTCTTTGTGGTGTTCTGTTTGGAGTTAGTTTCTTAAACTTCTAATTGTGACCAATTTATACATTAAAATTCCGTGTTATACATTACTATGATGTGGTATTTATTTTTTATTTTTTCTTTCTCTCCTTTATGTTACTTTGTCAGCATTCTAAGCCTTACCACATCCCTAGTTTTCCAGGAGCTATTGGGCTGTATGGCGGTGCAACATGGGTCAGCATACTGAATCTGGCAAGCGATTTAGAAAAAAATAATAATTTTGTGGTTTACTACTGTAGTATTTCAGACAAGAATTACCTGTGCTTTCATTGTCTTCCAAATGTAATATGTTTAATAAAGTTAGTTTCTCTGAAAAGTTAGATTTTATGAGTAACAAGAATAATTTAGTATATAACACTGCATCAGATGTTGTGATTATGACCTTTTGCCTGGGGAGAGTTGGAATGAATTGGACATAAATCTCAAATAACTTCATAAACTTTTTTGGTAAAATTTACTATTTTGTAACAACTTTGTTCTTCCAATTCATAAATAGGCTTATTTGGTTAAAAGAAATTATTACTTTTATTACATGTTTCTGCTTGTGGATTAATGTGTTCATATTTGCCTTGCTATCTGGAAGATATCAAAAATAACTTCACTTGACCGTTCTTGGGCCAGTGTCCCACAGACTCTCTCTCTCTCTTTTCAAAAGCACCAAATTCACATGCATTAAAATATATTTCAAGAATAAAGAAAGACAAACAAGATCATTTACCCTTTGCCCTTTAAATGGGGCTGTGTATGTATCAGACATCTGGCTCTCATTAGTACTGCTGAAATGGTTTCTCAGCTGTAGAGCCCTGTGAAATTTCACTGCAACATTCCCAGCTAATGTTTGTGGTGCTGTTTTTAAACTTTAAAAAAAGAAAACAAATGCTACACTTTGTATAGCAAGTATCAGCATATTACCATTGTGATGATGTGTTTTATCTGACTGCTATAAAACATACCATTGAAGAAAAATAATGTTCCTATGTAAACACTATTATAAGATTTCCAAGCAAGTAGCACAAAAGGCTGTTAGATCTGCGTTTTATTTACTCTCTTCATTTTTTATTGATGTATTTTTAAATGTTGTTTATGTTTTAAATGTTGGCTATCAAAACTCCTCACTTTTTTCATGCATATTGTATACAACCCACTATTACCGATATACGGAGGCTTACTATGTTTTTTTGAAGAGAACTCACACTGTCTTATGTAATTTTAGAATTTTAGACATAAAATGCAAGCAAAACTGATGATAATCTGCCCTTTTGGAAATTAATGATCACTACATTAAAAATATTGATGATACTTTTTCTACGCTATTTTGAAGTTTACTTTTTAGATTTGCAATTAGAAGTCAAGCAAAATGACACCTTTTATTGGCTAAGTAAAAAGATTACAATATGTAAGCTTTCGAGACAACTCAGGCCCCTTCTTCATGTAATCATTATGTACATTCATAATGGCTATCACAGTACAACACCCTAATACTACTTTTTATATTTGAAAGTTTTAAATATCGGGGAAGCAGCAACAGTGTTAGTACTGGTAGTAAAAGTGGTAAAGTTTAATCTGACTGAACTGCATTATTCAAATTCAAAAACTAGACACACGAGTATATTTACACGCCTTTCACATTTGAACAAATATATATGTATTTAATATTCCCCAGCAAAGTTCTTCAAAGCTGTTCATTCATTTTAGTTACAAATACTCAAAACTTGTACTCATTACTTGTAATTGAAGATGACAGGTGGCAGATCCAGTGTTGATTACTACCTTGTGCCCAGAATGCAGCTAACCCTGAATTAGGTTATGCAAATTTGGTAGTAGATGGGTAGGTAAAATATCTGGTATATTGAAATATTCTGTAATAAATGGTTTCATGAAAATTAAAATATTTCTTAAACATTTACTTTTCAGTGGTTTTTTTTTCTAAAAAATTTGACAGCTAAATAAATCGGTGACAAAAATGTTGCTTGCCTTTCTTTAATACCAACCACTTGCATCCCTGAGCTGAATAAGAGGATCAGAAAATGAACAGATGATTCTGTAATACAGAACAAAAAAAAATCATGTCAATGTCATACTTGAGCATTCTAACAAAAAGCTCAAATTAAATGGCAAAGAAATATCACCGCAGCAGAAGAAGCAGCAACTGCAAGGGAGTGTCTTTAAAACCTACTTCAAGTATTGTAGCTCACATTCTCTAACATGCATTTCACAGTATTTTAAATCAAGAGACAGAATAAATATAACATGCATTATTTAAACATACACTTAATGTATACAAGAGATATGAATATTTTTTCACATACAGTACAGTATTCAGAACAAAGCATTGAAAGTTTTGAAAGATTGACGACAGTATAGTGCATGCGATACTTGATCAGGCATTTCCTCACATCAACAAGTGCTGATTAGCTTCCTGTTGGTGCGCACTATTACAAGTTATATAACCTTTTAAATTTTTACAGGGATTTCTAAATTATCTTACAGAGAGAGGATCATGAAAATGTTTATAATTTGATAATATGTCTTAATTGTAAGCTCCTCAGACCTTAAATTGTTCTATGCAAGTTATAAACTTTAACTTTTGTTCTTTTGTTTTTTTGCTTAAGTGATATTCAGTATTTAGGGAATAATTTTACTGCTTGCTTCAAATCAAACTGTTAATTAAGGTGTTCTTTTATAAAATATAAAAATACATCATTTTTGAGGTTATAATTCCAAATACTGTAAGCCTCTGTTTATGTGGAAATTTACATTACTTTCACAAAATTGTTGAAGAACCTTTAGCATCAACTGATAATAGACACCTGTTGAAGAAAAAACAAAACTGGATTCCCTAAGACTGCTCAATTGACCAATAACAATTCTCTCCCCACCTTTTAGAGTTTGAAAACGACAGATGTGGAGAAAAATCAGTTAATTGATTGTGGCCTGTCCACTGAACAGGGGTTTGCACTAATGATGAGGTAGCTGTTGACTCATGGAACAAAGAAGGGATTATGTAAGCATCAGCGTCATTTCTGTTAGGAATGCTTGAGACTCAGGGTCCATATGTGTGCAAAAGTAAACATCCTCTACAGCGAAATATTGGGAGTATACACAGGACTGCCTGTAGGATGGGTTATACTGTTTATCAAAAAGAAATTCAATAAGAGAGTTTAATTTGAACAGATTCAAATGTAGGCATTCCTACTACTGTTACAATGAAAGAAACTTTAATTATGAAGAAAATATTCAGTGGGTTTAATAATGAAAACTTAATGGAATACTGCACCCAAAAATGAGCTCTTTGTCCAATGAATGAGGTTTAGAGGTGAATCTTCATTTCAAACAGCTATTTCCATGTGATCTCTGTTTCCGGTTTATAGTGTGTGCTGATTTATCCTAAAAGCATTTATGTAAGAATATTGTAGGAAATATTTATGCATTTTGTCTGGATAACTGACTTACTGTGACAAAAGTAACTTAAGATTTTTTTTTCCATAAATGTTTCTAATATAATTTCTATATAAAGTAAAAATGATTTTCATATTAAAGCATTATCTAGATTGGCATTGTAAAGTGAAAGTAACTTTGAAATGCAGGCTTTGAAATTCATCGTTCAGAATAACGCAATATGGCAGAATAACTTTTCTAATCTGGTTTGCCCATGAATTCAATGTTTCAGATGTGTAGTAGAAAAAAATAATGCAACTTTTAAATCTGTTAAATATCCACTTGTGCAGCACAAAATATATAAATGAGGTAATCTACAAATTAAGTAAGCGTAATGCTTTAATAGGTGTGACAACCCTGTAAATGCTAAAAACACAAAATAATACCATTACGAATTGACTACATTTTGCCTGAAATATGTATTGTCCAGAGAAGAAGCTCAGACCAAAGCAGAGGTGCTTGGAGTTGTCTTGCATGCATGGGTTGTGAGGAGGTTTTTGGAGGGTTTGACCAAAGTGTAGAAAGATGTGAGGAGTGTCTCGCCAACTCTAAATAACCAACGGTTCATAACAGATTATTAGTTATCCTTCCTCTAGAGTCGGGTAATAAAACCACAAGTGTATGCTGACATTATTTTACTGTAGTAACATGTTATGTAAACAGGCATAAACAAATAGAGCATTAGAACAACTCTGAAAAGAGCTGGCCATTTAGCTCAGTGTTACTTGTAAATCTGTATTCACCTAACTTTTGAAAAACAAGTTGAGTTTTGAAGGTCTCCAGTTATTGCTGTCTTTCACACTACTTGGTAGATTATTCCATGTATTCTCTGTGTGAAGAAAATCTTTGAAATATTTGAGCAAAATGTGCAATTAAACACTTTCCATCTGTGTCCCAGTGTTTTATTGAATAGCTCATTTTAAAGTAAAATGAAGTTCCTTTCATTTTGAACAATTATATCATGTCCCCTCTTAATTTCTGTTTTGCAAAACTCCATTAAGCTGTCTGTTTGAACTCCTTCAAGCTTTCTGTATAGCTTATACTCTGCCATAATGGAGTGAATCTAATCACTCTTTTGTAGACTTTCTCTTGTGCTACAGTATCTTTTTGTATAATAGGGAAACCAAAACCACATTCTGTATTGCAGATTAAGCCTCAATGCTGCATTATATAGCTTATGTATAATCTCCATTGACATGTACTGTATACAGTACCTTGTGCCATTTAGCTATCCAGTTACCTTTCTTATTGGGTTCTGCACTCTCTCTGGATATGGACGCTTACAAATTCAATACAACTTCCAAATCTTTCTCATAATGTATATTTTAAATTTTTACAACAATTCACATCTAATATTTAATTTCCTACATGTAGTACTTTGTATTTATTTACATTAAATCTCACCTGGCACATATCTGCACAAGTCTTAATTTTGTCCAGGTCTATCTGTAACTGTTCAGCTAGGTTGTCTGCCATTTTACCAAGTTTAGAATCATTTGAAAATTAAACCAGCTTTTTATTGTAACAAGGTAATTTTCATATATTACAAAGAGTAGTGACCCCAGCACTCATTTCTGAGGGACACATGTTTATGATCACCTTATTCTGAAAATATTCCACTCATCATAACTCTTTGCTTCTGGTGCTTTCACCTTTTCAGGTATTTGTATAGTACTTTCACTTGTTTTTAGTTTGATCACTTGTCTATAATGTTTTAGCTTTGTCTAAAAGCTGACAGATTCCACTGACGGATTGAGGAGATCGTTCCTCCCCCAAACTATGCAACTCTTTAATTCCACCCCGGGGGGTAAACGTTAACATTTAACATTATACATAGTTATTGTCTGTTTTTCACCTGCATTATTATCATTCTTTAATTTAATATTATTTATTGTATCAGTATGCTGCTGCTGAAGAATGTGAATTACCCATTGGGATTAATAAAGTCAGTCTATCTATCTATCTATCCATCCATCCATCCATCTATTCCTGAAAATAATGGTAAATTATATAATGTGCACCTCTCTGATTTGTATGCATTTGTTGCTTCCTCATCAAATTCCAATATACGATATTAGTGAAACATGATTTTCCCAGTGTAAATTCTTGTACACTTTTAACTAATCCACCTGTTCTTGACACATGCTGATCTGTTCTATAATAATTAGCTAATCTGGCTGTGATACATGTTAAGATTACTGGGCTACAGTCACGTGGATCTGCCTGATCACCTTTTTAAACCTTTTCTAGCCGTTAATGGTGTATATGTCTCTTCTGTGTGATAACTTCCTTAAGTACTCTAGGATTTATGTTAACTGGCCATTAATCTAAGCCACATTTATCTCTCTACAATTTTCAAATGACTGACAAGTATTTCAATAGTCCCTGTAGCTGCTGGGAGATTATTGATCTTTCCACTCAATTATACTGGCAACACCCCAGGTTTATGAAATCAGTCAAAATATGCAAAATTTTGCACATTAATTTGAAGAATTGTAATTATTAGGAAAATGTTTAGGGGCCTCAACTTGGGGGGGTTTTTGGGGGGGTGGGAAGACCAAAAACAGTCAATTTCATGTAAAGTTTTTGCAACTTCACTTTATTGATGCAAACATTAAACAATCTGTTTTGTACTCTTTCATTGCAAATGTACACTTTAATTTTCACAAACAGGCAGCTGCTTATAAAATATTATTTTGATATTTACTCATTTTATATACCTGTAATCAAAAGTGCTAATGTTTTCCATGTGTCACTGTAATGTGCCTTGATTTAAATTTGCTTAACAAAAATTAACCATCTTTAAAAAAAAAAAAACTTTTTTTCTTTTATGTTTCAGGTGTCTAATTCCTGTGTCCCTGCTACAAACTATGAACTGGTGAGTTGTATTTTTCTTGCAATTCATAAAATATTCAGAAAAAGACACAATTATCCATATTAGGCACCCTAGTCTTATTTGCAGAGTTGTTATGTCTATTGTTTAATATTTATTATTGGTGAAAAGGGGAAAAAATATATACTGTATTTAAACAAGCATAATAAGATTGATAGGATCCAGGTGTCCATGGCCTTGAAATAGCTGAAGCAAGTTTAAATTTTAGGTGAATTAATGAATAATAAAATTGTGCAGATGCCTCCCCAACCCCACTTGTAGCAGCTTTAAGCTATTGAATAATCTTTGAAGTTGTGCAGAATAACAAACCAACATTTTGTTTTTCAGCTTGTTGTGCAAATTGTAATGGCAAGTTACTTTTAGCTGGCTCTACTACATCTGCGACAGCTTTGTAGTTGCTTTGAAATGTTGTGTGGCTTACGGGAAATTGTTACAGATAAAATTCTAGCCCAAAGCCACAGTCACAGAATTTGACAAGTAAAATTTTTTCTATTTTCTAATCTGGGTTTTGCATGACAGTAATGTACCTCCAAACCAACAAGTTTTTTTCTTTCATTATCATGTCTATTTTCCAATCCTATCTGTAGCTGTTGCATCTTAGTCTTCCTAGGACTCTTTCTCCACCCTAGGTCATTCTTCTATCTGATTTGATGCCTCTGCAGGTGATTTTCATTTATATATCTGAGCTTGCAGAAACCTTTTAGTGCAAAAGATTTATAGCAACAAAAATTATCATAAAATATCCATATTGATATTCTTTTCTTGCATAAATATATTTCACTATGCAAATACAAATATAAGGGTTTACTTTTTTATTGTTTTTTTTTGTTCTGCATTATTCCTGCTGACATAGTGGAACTGGTCTCTTTTTCTCCAGTAATTATTGCCATCTATCGCAGTGTCTCACGGTATTTAAAGTATATTTTTGATTAAATGTCAATTGGTCTGAGTGGCCCTCAATGTCTAGTGTGAATTCATTGGCTTGAAGTGTCCCATTCACATCATTTGAACACTGTTCATTTATTGTTCAAAAGTTTAAGAACTTTTTCATAATCTATTTACATATAAGTTTTCACACTTTCTGTTTGGAAAAAGCCCTCTCATGAAAGCAACATCCCAATGTTGTTTTCATATTCTATACAGCTATATTATGAAACATTCAGGATATCTGTCAAGACCTTCTGTTTCCTGAGCTACATATGTTGTTCTTTTTGTTAGTGAAAAGCCAAAGCTTTGTTTTGTCGAGCTGGATAATTTTTGTTGCCTTTGTAATGAAACCTGCAAATTACACTCATTTCAAACTGTACACTGTTTATTGTCTAAAAATGAAGAAAGGAAGAAGAGTTACATAACAAACATTGATTGTATGAACTTCTTTAGTCATAGTAGCTGCATTTTTACCCCAAATCCTCCCTTTCCCACAAAGCCCCTCCCCCATTTTGCAGTGTCTAATTTCATGTACTGTATTAACAAAAATCAAAGATTCCTAGGGTGTAGTTGAACAGAAGAACTCAAGGATATCATTTCATAAATAATTTTATGCTGTTTTAGTGTGCTGTCTCATTGTAAAATAAACAGAATTATGCACTGCATGTGTTTGCTTTTTAATAGTGTGTCATTCTGAAATAACTGATAAGGAATCCTTAGAGTAAAAACTACATCTTAAGTTGAATTAGTCACATTAGGGTGTACATTTAAAAGCTGTACTTGAGAGTGAGGTGTACAAGTCAGAGGAGAATTCCTTTAAAAGACCTGGAATGCAAGGAGTAAGCTCTCGTGGGTTGTTGTGGATAATGAGGTGATGATGAGCAGTGTGCTTCAGGAACAGCAGGCTATTGTCTTTTTTTGTTACTGCTTTCTGAGTTAAGATTGGCATGTAAATGTTATACTTGAGGCCATTCTGACTTCAGAATATATATTTAAAAGGTGCTTGACCTTTTAAACATATGTTAGTCTTTGTGATGTAGAAATGCCTCTAGGCCACCTGGAGGCAGTAGAGAATGGAAGTCTTAAGGTTTTTTTGGATGCACTTGCTTCTAAGGATTGTGTTAAGAATGTGACTAATCTCTTTGCTCAAGGTTAACTATTCACTTACTGGGAGGTAGTATTTTGGTAAGAATGGTGTTTAATTACAAAGGTCAGTGGAGATACTTGTGAAAGTTTTGCTGATCATATGGAAGCAGGAAATATTAGTTTACTTTTGTTTGTTTTTTAATTTTTAAATTTCACAAGAATAGACTCATCAAGAAAACAGATAAATTATCTTTTTAATGGTGCAGCGTGTATATGTCACATCTTTCCCAAGAGAATTAAGACAATTGTTGGTGAATTTGAGGGAGTCAATCAGTAACTTAAGACACAGAGCCATATTATTAAGTATTCTGTGTAGGGTAAAACATTAGAAATGCAACAAAGTATTGAAATAACTATAGAAGAAGTAGTATATTTCTTTATGTTGGCTACTTTAGAAATTAATGTAAATGAAAATACCAATTACATCAAAAGTAATTGCCCAGAAAAGTTAAATAATGGGAAATATGCACAGAAACATAATCTTATAATTGATTGTAAGCATTGTTTGCTTTTTATAATGAAAATGAAGTCTCTTCCATAACACTACAGTGCTGTAACTATTTACATGTTAAGAAATGAATGGTTGGATGGTATTTAGAAATAGTTTGCTGGCCTTCTTAATGTCTGAAACCTAAGACTGTAGGCTGCCAAGCTCCTTTTTTGGGTGTTCGGCCTCACAAAGAAAACCAAGTGATTTATGGAAACTTGTCTTCAAAAGTTGATTGTAAGGGAGAAGGTAATGCATCATAAAATTTGTCCAAATGAGGAGCAATGCAAAAGAAGAATGTGCATTCTTTGGGTAGTCTTAATACATGTAAATGACTGATTGAATGAGCTGGTGTAAATCAGTTATAAAGAACCTTTATGAAGATGGGTCATGAAGGAGAACATCACATGCTTAATCTTCTAACATTTGTTATGTAAACCCAAATGAATCTTTATAAATTTTTAATGTTTTACTGATGGTATTCATCTGTATCAAAAGCCCCTTAGATGTAGGTATGGTAGGGATTGGAGAAAAAGAGTCCATTAGCTTTGCTCTTTGGCCAGTCAATCAACACTCATCCCTAAACCCCACCTCAAGGATTTTCCATCAGACACTATTTCCACATTCAGTTCCTCCTATCTGAGAATTTTCCAAACTATTGAGGTAAGTTTAAATATATATATATATATATATATACATATATATATATATATATATATATATATATATATATATATATATATATATATATATATATATATATATATATATAATATATATAATATATTTTTTTAGAACTCGGTTAATAAGCATTATTAGGTTATGTAGACTTTATTATGCCAGACGGAAATTTGTTCACAGCAAATTGACAGTACCATTGACAGTATTCAAAATAATAATTCAAAATTAAGCAGCATCACTGCAAGTAACAGGATTCAGAATGCTTTTAGCTCTTGCAGAAAAAGAGTTCTTAAATCTGTTGCTGTTTACCTTTAGGAACCTAAATTTTCAGCCTGATGGCAACAGCTGAAGTGTAGGAAAAATAGAATCGCTTCTGTCTGATAGGACTGAGTTGGCCTTCGTTCTAACCTGTTTATAATACATCTCAGTGAAAGAGGTCTGCTGTAGACCAATAATTTTACTGTTAATTGAGTGTCATTAGAAAGAAAAACCAGGTCTACCTATTCTTACAAGTTTGTTCTGTGGTAAGATCAAAGTTTGTCTGTTATCAATGATTGTGCCCAGATATCTGCAGTGTTCTTTCAGGTGCACTGTCTCCTCTTTATTATTGACTAGCAAAATACCCGCGCTTCGCAGTGGTGAAGTACTGCCTTAAAATTGTTATTAAGAAGAAGAGTAAACATTTTTAAACTGAGGGAAAATATACAAATAATTATTTAAGGATCTCTTTGTATACCACGTTGTCAGTTCGGCCCTCCGGTTGTAATATGACCAAGCTGTGCATTGAGCTTACTCTTGAGCATGCAACGTACAGTTAGCCATGTGAAAAGCAATCTTTTCTCAAATCAATGCCAACCTTTTGTAGGGGTTGTTCCTGAGACTTATTAATTGTCATTGCGAAGCAGAGCCCTACTGGAAATTGGAGGCGTTTGAATTGAAATGGGAGATCAGAGGGTATAACAGGGATGCGAGGAATAAAAACTCTCTCCCCTGAGCCACTGCCAGTAAAAATAGTTGCCTCAATTAGGTTCTTTTGCAGACACGTGACCTGAAGTCTCGTGCCGTTACAAACTTTCGGTGGCTGTACACAAATCCACAATCGTCTTTTTTGAGCCAAACCTGTTGTTTTCGTATGCTTTTTATTATTAGGATTGTACCTAGAAACAGAAGCTCTATTAACTTGTAGATTTTTCTGCGAGTATTTGGCGGCAGCGTCACAAAGTTGTTTCCATCTAGCTGCATCAGAAAATGTACCACTACATCTGACATGCCTCCTTTTTACTGTTTTCTCACAGCTTGGATTGCTGCTGTCATAATCGGTTTGAGTTTCATCGTTTGTTTCAATTACGTTCGTATTTGCAGGACTTGTTGTGTTGAAGTGACATTCGGCATCTGTCAAGCGTTGTAAGCATACAACCGGTTTCATCGATAACTTCGCATCCAGCTTTTGAGAGTTTAAACATTCATAAACATCAAAGTGTCCACTACTCAAATCGTCACCTGTGAATCTAAGATGTTTAAGAGGCATTGGCGGTTCTCCAAATGTGTAAAATAGGCAGGCAGCCAACTACGTGGGAGGCGTGGGGATGGGGGACGCAATATAGGCAGGCAGCCAACTACATGGGAGGCCAGGGGATGCAGGATGCAACCCTACTTCACATGGCGACCGAGCTGCAGGCTATGGACATATATATGTACGTAAGTAGGATTCAGTTATGACCGTTACGCGTAGAATTTCGAAATGAAACCTGCTTAACTTTTGTAAGTAAGCTGTAAGGAATGAGCCTGCCAAATTTCAGCCTTCTACCTACACGGGAAGTTGGAGAATTAGTGATGAGTGAGTCAGTGAGTGAGGGCTTTGCCTTTTATTAGTATAGATATAGTATGAGAAGGGGAGCATATTAGGTCTATAACCATATCCTTTGTCTTAGAGATATTTAGCTTGTAAGTATATCTCTATCCTTGTATGAACCACTGCAGTCATTTGTGTATAGGATAAACAGAATAGCGACAGACAGAATCCTCGGGGTTTCCCCACTGATTTAATGGCAAAATTAACCAATCAACTAAAATTCGTGGCTGTATTGTATTAAAAGGTGATAAATCTCTAAACAAACATCTTTCATTTTTTGAGCCTTCCAAATGCTCATACAGTAAATTCATAAGTGGTTTCTTGAACCTCCTCATTGCTCTGTGTAAAAATTGTAAGGGTCCAGATAAGCCTGGATTTTATTTAGTAGTTGTCTTTTATTTAGCTTCTCAAAGAATTTTATGATATTGATATAAGTAGTTACAGCCACCAGTCTGAAGCCACTTAAGGCTTTTGGATGTGTAATTTTTGCTAATGGAATAATGTTCATCTGTTTCCATAGATTGGGACATCTCAAATATGGAGTGGAATATTGGACATGGTTACTCTGCACAGGAGTAAAGCAAGTGTTCAGTGGCCCAACTTTTTTGATTTTAGTTTGTTGAAGGATTTTTCTGACATAATGCTGGTCAAAAAAAGGCTGGCTCTTGGCTCCACTACTGAGTCTGTCCTTTTGCTGACCAATTTCTAAAGCAAAATCTTCATTGATTCTCAGTTCTGTCTGTATACTTCAACTTTACTAACCTTATTTCACATTTCACTTACATCTGTACTTCTTTCTTTTCAGTCAAAATTTCATGTTGACATGCTCTGTATCTATCTGTATGTCTTATCATTTCTTTTAAATATCTGGTAAACCATGGCTTGAAGGTATGAATGTATTGAAAAACAAGTAATGTTTATTCATTGTTTCCCTTTTAAATTTGGTCACATCTGACACAGGCACATCAAAAAATGTATAAAAAAAATAGGAGAGAAATAAAGCTATAACTGAACGTAATCTAAGGTAATAGCAATACTTTTTTCCACTTTTGAAATAAAACATTTGGATGTGAACATCAGTAGGCTTTGTGCCCTATGAATCAAGTTACCTGAACTATTCTGTAACATTTTAGTAATTGTTTACCGCTCTGATGCTGATCTTTCTGTTCATAAAATAAGTCGTTACAATAGCAATTGACAAGAAGACATCATAATTACTTGCAGAATTACGGTATTTGAGAGTTCCTCTAGAGTGCTTCTTTCTCTTGCACGATTTAGCTCAAAAACTAATTGGCACATTGCCATCTCATAAACAGGCTTACGTTTCAAGTTTGGTATTTTTCCGTCCAGTCGTTGTAGCTCTAGACTGTCCTAAAGAAACTGTGATACATAGACACACACCCAATATCAAGATATAAATGTCTTCGGTATCAGTGGACCCTAAAACGTAGAGATCTTTCGAAAACCGGAGATAGGAATTTTTGACAAATCTAAAGCTTTTGCTCCTCCCCCATAGACAATAGAATATGGTGGGGGAGCGCACAAAACAAAAAATAAACATTTAGGTCATATCTGACCTAGGCACATCTCAAAGTGCATAAAAACAAAATAGTGCACAGTATTAGCAATAATTTGTTTCCGTTTTGAAATAAAATATTTTGGTCATATAATAATTCTTTACTTTAATGGAGTTTTTCTCACTACTTAAAAAGCTTTGTCCACCATGCAGGATGCGAATCCATGGTCTTTATTGAGAGGCAGCATATGACCCAAGTACATCATAAAGTGTATTTAACAGAATAAAAAAGAATTTAACAGAATAAAAAAGAACTATCGGCAGTATCAAAGGTATCCGTGCAAAACCCATTAACAAGTGATAACGGCAACTAATACACATGAATACAACGTCTACAGCACACTGAGGGAACATACTCTAGGTTCATTTTAAATCACCAAGTGTGTGTTAATATTGTGATGTGTCTCGCTTCTGCATGGGCTGTGGGGATTAGAGTCTTGGGGGAAAGGACTTTGTGAGGGCTGAGGGCACCTCATTAGAGAGAGTTGAATGACCGGATCAGGGTAAGAGGATAGCGAATGGTAAAAGTGTAGAGATTCCCCTGGAGAAGCAGCCACATCAACAGGTCATCACAGTATCATAGACCACTACTTCTAGACACAGAACAACCCGTTGCATTATGGATTGAATGTTGCTAGGCTACACGGATTGTTGCATTCGTGGTCTGTACTACTGTAGGAATTTTTGAAGGCTTTCAAAATTAATGTGTTTTTCTCTGCATTTATCGTCTGGACCGTGGACTGACTGGGGCACTTGGTGATTGCTTCTGGGCTTCATGTGGCCTGCAGGCTGCCATTTGAAATTGCTGGTTCTAGATCATAGCTTCTTAAACTATATGAGTTTAGATTCTAGAATCTAGATTCTCTATTGTATTCAATCGGAAAGGGTCACAGTTTGTGGAGTGTCCCACAGTGTGTCACCTTGAGCAGTTTAACCAATTGACATTGTTTAGCTATTACCTACGCTGCCACATCTGCAAGGGGAACCTCCCCCTTCACTTTGGGAAAACTGTTGTCACAGATTTTCCAAAGGAGATCACCCCTTGGGTCTTAAACACACTAAGAAGGTATAATTGGTTTGTGAGAAAATAAAGCATGAAAAACATTGCTTTCTATTCATAAGTGACCTTAGTGTTCCCATAGTACTGATTGAGCACTGTGTTGTGATGAGTTAGGCAAGTGACATACTGGTAAAAATGATGTAGTGTTTTGTTCAGTGAACACTGGTTAAATAAAATGTGTGCTGGTAGACAAAAATTGAGTGTTGGGAGACAGCAATTCAAGTTCCTGTAACAGTCTGGAGATAATGTTATTGGCTTCATTCACCACCATTCTTGAATCAAGACAAATCATAATAAACATTTGTGGAAACTCTCTGGGTGAATAAACAGGGCATAGTGAGACAGACAAGTTTCATATCCTTAATACACATTTTTTCTTAGAACGTCATTGATTTATACATTAGTTTATTAAATAAAGGCAGATGCCTCAACCGTGTGAGTTACTGGTGATGGCCAAGTCTCTATCCAGGCAAATTGATGAACCAAATCTATTGATCTTCAAGTGACCATATGAATCACTTTCGTTCAGCCACGTTTCTATAAATGCCGTAATGCACATATCTCTGTATACGGTCTGAAAGTGTATGCATGCTTCAAGTTAATCCGCTTTATGTGGGGAGACTGAACCTTTCCCATTATAAGAGTTGGTAAGGAAGATTGATTTTCTTTCAGTTTTTTGAGTTGTCTTTTTCCACCTTTTCATTAAAAATAATGCTAAGATTCAATGAGAAATCAAGTGATAGATATATGTGTTGAGTTCTACTAAACCAGGATTGCTTTTTCACCGTATACCTTTTTTTGTGTGTGTTGTTGTTTCATCAGTGAAACATACATTTTCTACTATTTTCCGTTTCACTCATTACCATAGTCTTCCTTGCCATGTTTTCTTTTAAAATTCTAATGCCTTTTCTTTTGTTCTCCTTCCATCTACACAACAACTTTTTGATTTGTTACCCAATGAATACAAAGGTTTCTTTTTAATTCCATTTCTTCCAACAACCTTAAGATTTTCATTTCCCCTTTTCTTCTTAAATATTTAATTTCCATTTTTCAGAGCACTGATTACACTTGGCTATTCCCCAACCTGTCTTCCAAAGCATAGACACACAATTTTGGAATCTTCTACAAAAAAAAGCCTCTCTGATTTTTCTTATTGAAGCCCAAAATATTTGCTGTGGCAAGCAGTCTTTCACTACCTGAGACAAAGTTCCCACGAGTGAGCTTTGTTTGGCACATTCTTGCCACATGTGACATCACAAGCCAGCATAGTTGTGGTATACTGCACGGCACAATGTGTAATCAGTGGTGTCTGATTATCTCATGATGCCACAAACACCAAAACCTAAAGAAAGGGGAGAGAACAAACAACGCACTACAACAGAAAATAACAGTGTGAAAAGCATCTTCACTCTCAAATGCTGACAATGAAATACATTTTGCAGTCACAAATCATAACATCTTCCAGACAAATAAATGTGGAGACTGACATTGGCTTTGGATTGATAATTCAATTTTTTTGATTATTTTACTTATCAAATAGATATCTTGGAATTTTGGAATCCCTTAGGTGTTAGATATTGGGGCAGCTAAGTCATTAGCCCAACAAAATTACTTATATTTTACTCTTAATTGTCTTTTAGAGTGCATTGTGATGAATGAAGAACTCTGTGGAATACATTATATCAAATAAAGACCATTTGATTGATTTAGTAAAGGACGGAGTGGTCATTTCTAATTTATAATTGAAAGGAACATAATATCTAATTCTCATCCCCACTTTTATAGAAATGTAAATAAGCTAAAACAGACTTAACACTACTAAACACCTTCATTGGTAAATTTGAGCTTCTGTTATCTAGTCGACTACAATCGAAAGAGGTTTCATATAATTTTACTACTCAGACAATTGATGGATGTTCTCTCTTTCCATTTTTTTTGTCATGGCAGAATTAGAACCACTTTGCAGTTATTTTTTTGCTATTTTTGTCATCGATCAGTCTATTTTGTATAGTGTCATTCATTGTGAAAACAATTACAGCTCCACTTCTTATTACTACACAAGTGAAGGTGACAGTGAAATCAACTTGGCAGTGCATCAAAAAGCAAGGATGAGATATCAGAAGAAAACTCCATGCCAGACTTCTGAAGTGGAATGTGAGAGACAATTCAAGCTATCAGATCAAAAAGAACAACTTATGATTTCTAAATATACTTCAGACATGCTTAGAAGGCTGCATTTTAAGCATTCCAGTATAAACAGAAAGATGAATAGACAAGACTGTTCATATTTTCTTGAAACTAAAAGTAACTTTTACAACCTATTATTTTCATGGATTTAGCCAAGAATCAATAAAAAAAATAGTTTGCCGCTTGTATTTGTTTTAAAATGCACATTAGTTTATGTTAATACATGTGCTTGTATAGCGTCAAAATATAAATGTGGTAAAGTTATTTACAGATTTATATATTTGAATCACTTGCACACTGCAGACATTTTGTGCTTTTTTTAGTTTCACCTAGGCTTTAGTTACACCACACTGCTTGATATCAATTGCTAAATGCAATTTTCCTATATATAGTATGTATAAGCAAGATTATTATTTTCTAATTATACTTTTCCATTTAATGTACATTTAAAAAAAAATCTCCTCTTTAGCATGTTCAGCACACTTTAAAAATGGACAGAAATCTAGTCTTGGGACTACGAGATTGGCACATGAGAATTGTGCATTGTAAAAAAATTTAGTGTAGGGAACAAAGCGATTGGCAACAGGTAATGTTAAACTGTTTAGTACACATAAGATGACTGGAATGTTGATTTAAAAAATATTGTCACTTTATATTTATTAAAATTTTCTGTTTTCTTATTTTATAGTTATAAATATAGGTAGCTAATTGATTGTCCAAGTTAAAAGTTTAAAATTGCAATATTCTGTAAAAGAAAATATAAGCAAATATCTATTAAAGAATGTAAGAATTACTTTGTTAAAATGCAAAGTATGAACTTCATGACACGTGTTAGTCATATGGTGAGCAAGTCTTTAAATTGTCAATTAAAATTTAGTTTACTTTCTACTGTACAGTTGAATATATGGCCATTTACATAAAGTAGGAAATTAAAGTAAACTTTTTAAACAAATGGTAAAATTCACTTTTATAGTCATTAAAAACAACTTTGAGCTCATCTTTATCAGATCATTTTAAAAATTAAATGTAATCATTGTTAGATATCTGTTGAGGGTGTGGTTTTATTTTGTTAGCAGTGATTTAGGCAACTGTTGTCAATTCATTTGGTACAGAATTGCTATTACAGTACATGGCACTCTCTGTTCCTTGCATTTCCATTTTATGGGATTCTGCTTTATCCTTTTTCTAGCTGGCATGAGTAATTGTCCCCCATAAGCTTTTTATTATTACTGCTATTACTATCATTTATGTGTCAGATATCTTTATAATGAGTAAGAAACAAAACCATATGCCAGATGAAAAATGGAATTCAGTCAACATTAAAGTTTGATGACTGACTGAAGTTGGTATAGCTGCAGATTCACAGGAGAAGAACAGAGCTGAAAAAAGTCTATGTAGACCTAAGATGCTTTATAGAGGTGTTCCTTCTAGAGGCACCAGAACAAATGTAGATAGCAAGCAGATCAGATGTGTAGGGGCAGGATAATGGAAGCTCAACCTAGACCTTGGGAGCAAAAACCTGTTACTACTAACCAGTGTTAGATGAAGACTTCTTGCAGGGTCATACAGAGAGACTATTCACTGAAGGTGCTGAGGAGCAGAGCTATGGAGAAACATGTAGGTTAAGAAAAGAAGTTTGGTTGGGATTGTCACTATAGCCAGTGGATTTAACAAAACAGAGGGGCAGGGTTGGTGAAACAGAGTACACCATTTGGGCAGCTGCATTTTTGAGGAGCTAGAGGGATCAGATAGCAATTGCTTGGAGTCCTACCTACATATTGTGTTTGTGTTCTGTGGTATGCATTGTGAGGAATGAAGCAAATTTTGTGCATGCT
Source organism: Erpetoichthys calabaricus (assembly GCF_900747795.2). Lineage (NCBI taxonomy): Eukaryota > Metazoa > Chordata > Cladistia > Polypteriformes > Polypteridae > Erpetoichthys > Erpetoichthys calabaricus. The sequence goes on along the minus strand of NC_041401.2, from coordinate 147,633,494 downwards.
CTAAATAAATAGATTCATGGTAGAATCATCCAGAGTTACACTTATCTCATTAATAGTAGGCATTGGTTAGAAGAAGGCATCATCAAAGACAATTCTTACCAAAAAATATATGACTGAAGAAGCAGTATGAGATCTGAGACTTGAACAGGTTACATTTTAGAGGAAGTTCATTCATGATGAGATGTCAACGTTCTGGAGGTATGGTCGAGAGTACGAGCGTGTCAAAATCGAAGTACACATGAGAAAAGAGTACAAAGATAAACTGAGTATTTCAGAGATTTTGATTCTGCAGATCAGTTAAGGATTTGCACCCATAGCTGTCCTTTTATGCCAACCACAGAGGCCACATTACTAGCAACGCAGACCTACCGATGGAAAAAACACTGGCAGCCTTTGAGGACCAAATTCAAACCAAATCATGACAGTCAGAGAGGCAGTGTGGACCAAGGGAGTAGATCTCAGAGGAAGCCACGCCTTTTAATATTTACACAGTCTTTAGCCAAATCAGGTGCTCAGTGGTGCATTCAATAAAGCAGAATGAAACGCAGGTTAACAAAAAATGAAATGAGAGACTTCTTTGATCTTTTTCTCTGGTACTTCAGTTTCAAGTAGAAGCTCCGGTCATAGGTCTCTCTTGAGTGAGATGTGCCATACCAGGAGTGACTCACTTTTATACTGAAGGGATCACAAAGGTGGGGGTCTGTTCACCACCGTGAGTGGTTTCTCAAGGATTGGGGAGATAAGGGAGATATTACAATCAGTGGCCATGCCCCCTTGTATCCTGCAGCGGTAGCACTTACCTCAGATGAGCCCAAAAAGCAAATCTCTGAAACACATACATGACCGCAACAACAAACTTGGTTTCACTTTTGATGTTGTAATCTTTAAAATCAAGCTTAATTTATCCAAAATAATATGAAAATTAATTGAATTCTTCAGATTCTATTTCTTGTTTATCCATGTGTATATCTTGTGCTTACTTGATAAAAGTAGCCGTGGGCTTTGTACTGTTTCTTATTTTGTCATATTCAGCAGATCCCCCAGAATGGGAGCACTGACAAAGTGAGTGCAGTGCAATAGTTTAAGCTCCTTAAATTTAAAGCTATTTTATTTGGAGAAATCATATTCTGAGCACATTATCTGTGAGAAGTATAAGCATACAAATCTCACAACAGTGTGCATGTTTGAATGTAGGGAAATAATTAATCAGATGAAATAAGAAGAAAGGAGTCAAGCTTGTGCAGTGTGGTTTAGTGTATTTGGACATGTTCGGACCACCTTAATTTAATATAAGTTGTAAATTAGAAGAATTGAGTGAAATAAGTGATGTACAAAAAGGAGGAATTTAAAATTGAGAACTGAATCAGACGTAGTGGGTAGCACTGCTGCCTCGCAGTTGGGAGACCTGGGGACCTGGATTCACTTCCCGGGTCCTCCCTGCATGGAGTTTGCATGTTCTCCCCGTGTCTGTGTGGGTTTCCTCCGGGCGCTCCGGTTTCCTCCCACAGTCCAAAGACATGCAGGTTAGGTGGATTGGCGATTCTAAATTGGCCCTAGTGTGTGCTTGGTGTGTTGGTGTGTTTGTGTGTGTCCTGCGGTGGGTTGGCACCCTGCCCAGGATTGTTTCCTGCCTTGTGCCCTGTGTTGGCTGGGATTGGCTCCAGCAGACCCCCGTGACCCTGTGTTCGGATTCAGCGGGTTGGAAAATGGATGGAACTGAATCAGAAGGGAGGGTGATTTAATGAGATCTAAGCACATGTTCATATAAATAGAGACCCTAAGCTGCCTTCTAGGAGTTTTTGGGATTTTAGATATTGATATGATAAAGTGAATATGATGCTTAAAAAAAGACATTTCTGGCATATATTATAGAAATAATGAACTCTAGCTGTAGCAGATAACCAGTTGTCATTTCAAAAATGCCCATTTTATATTCTTTACACTGTACATAACTTAAAATTGAGTTCGTAAGTTTAGGATATTTTTAGTTCTGGGAATGATGTTTAATTTAGTATAATATCTTTATTTTTTGGTAATAGTTTTTTCTTCTTGCTCCAATATAGAAGATATACAGTATATCAATGTATTATAGCTGCTAGAAGTACTTCCTATGGCATGTCACCAAAATACCTCATAACTGTCAGATACTATTTCTGTGTTGTTTTTTATTGGTATCAGTCTAGAAGAAAAAGTAGGTTTTATTTGCTCTGGGGAAGTCTTGTTTCTCATGGTAAGTGAGGTTTACCCTACAATTAGAGAAGAAAAAAAAAAAGCTTTTAGCAAATTCTAAAAATCTTGTGCATGCTCATATTATATCTGTTTAAGTCCAGGTGAAACAGCAGCACAGTGTGTACACTCTCTGTTTGTGTGTGTGTGTGTGTGTGTGTGTGTGTGTGTGTGTGTTGTGGACATGCACTTTGGCAGGCACATTCCACAGGAGTGTCCTCATGTTTGTGTGTCTTGAAGCAGTAAAGAATGTTTTCATTAGGAGGGGCCTGCCATCAGTGGGAAAGGCTGCGGACAGTTGGAATGTAGGCCCCAAGGGTTTCTTTTTCTTTTTTTTTTTTTTTCATAACTGGGTACTGTTTATATCTGTTTATGCCAGCTACTCAGTGACCAGTAAATCATGTCACATGTTTCTACATTTTCTTATTTAACAATGTCATCAAAAGCAGAAATGTTACCTCTGAGTTAAGCTTTTAAATAATCCCACCTTTTAAAGCTTTACACGTGTTTTGAAATATACAGTATTTACTTGACATTGATTATGTGGTGTTTTGTGCTGCTGGCATTACAGCTTTTAGAGACTGTGTTTTAATAACTGACTCAGTTGCTGACTGTATGGGCTTTAAATGTTTTGTCCACAACCATTTATATTTTCTTTTGATTCTCTGGTCTAATCCAAAAGATGTGCTTGTAAGGTTAACTCATAAGTCAGAACCAGTCTGTTTGTGTCTGCAGTAGTGTTACCTGCTGTGGTGTCCCTGTATGGATTTCTACCAATTTTTTGACCTTTAGGATATTGGTATTTTATTGTTTTGCAGTCTGTTTGAAAAATATGATTGTTTTAATCACAACATTAAAATGGCCCTATAATAATAAAGCATAATAGCACAACAGGCAACATTTTTACCACAGAGCACTTAGATCCCAGGTTTTCAGTTGTGATACCGTTTGCGTGGAGTACTTTCCTCCAGGTACTCCACAGTCCATAGAGAAATTAACTATGTCCACTTTGATCTTGGGTGAGTACATGCCCATGCCCTATATTCAGTATTAGAAACACCATTCATTTTTTCAGTTCTAAAACCACCAAGGCTATGCCAAGTGGAATCTGAGTCTTTTTCTTCTCACTAATGGCCCAATTGATCAGCATCCTGATAGCGTATCCCAACTATCCTAGCTCAAAAAAAAAAAAGTACTGTAGACTAACCAACAATACAATATCAAAAATTGATTGTATGTAAAAATTCATTTCTTGGCAAACAGGCTCGTGTTTGCTAACAGTTTCTACTATGAAAATGTCAGTATACCTTTGCCAAAAAAAATTTGCAGGGCATGCTATTGCTTAGCATAAAACAATTTTTGCATTTATTTTAAAAAGCAAAATAACATTCAGGTAAGAACATAAAATAAATGAATTTCTGCTTTTTTCCAGACAAAGGTTCTCCACAGTCGTTCTCCTTGTGGTCACATGGAATCTTTCCCCAAATGTGGAATATCATTTAGTTTATACTTGCTGTTTAGATCAGCAGCAATTCAATGGCTGAAAGTGCTTGCAATTGTGTACTTGTTATTCAGAATCGTGTGGAAAAATATAACAATACAATTTCAATGTGACTGTTTTTTCTGTGATTATTATGTAGGGAGAGAAAAAGAGACCGTAGTTCACGTTTTGATAGCACATACAATAACTTTGATCACCGCAGCTACATAGGATTTTTGGAGGTGAAAACAATATGCAAATACAGCCAATGAGTGCTGGAGGAGAGAGACAGCAATCCGCACATGGGTACCAATGTTTAATGGTGTTGCTAGTGACAGAAATAGGGGGCCTTTAAAGATTTAAAAACACAATACCAATTGGCATCGGCTATGGCGCTTCTAGTTAACTGGCATCTATTACTACCAATGCTGACTCCTGCTTTAGGGATCCTGCACTAGAAGAACAGGGTTCAGGAAATGGCTCCATCAGGCTACATTCTTCATAATGTCTTGGGAGTGCATTCCAGTAGTTAATGACTTTCATGAACTTAAGTGATTACTCTTCAGAACAGAGGAGAAAAAGCTATGCACTTAAAAAAAAAATCACTTTAAACTTTTACATTTTCTCACATTCCACTTAGTATGTCTTGATTCATTTTATAACTTTCTAACTGCACACATTAGCATGCAAACCATACCACTGTACATGGGTCTTGTGTAAACTGTGTGCATAAAAAATGTATGTAAATATGTAAAGGTTATGCTTGTATCAATCCATTCTGTGAGCACAATTTTTCAGTTAAAGAGCTACAAGCAGAAGAGCATTACAAATTGGAAACTAATCTAAACTATACCTGTTTATCAGGGCTCGGTAACTTTTATATAGACCACAAAAATCAAGCTCAAAATCATGGAAATTCGAGTTAGCAGTGCTAACCCAATGACACCAAGCTTTCATTGCTAATAGAGTGTATATTACATTATTCATACATAAATAAATATATACGTTTTATAAAAAAGAAATGGGGAAAACTGCAATGTTTAGCTTGTACTCAAGACACTATAATTCTGTTGGTATGGCATGTAGGGCTGCACGATAACAGAAAAAATGATTATCACGATTATTTTGCTCAAAATTTTTATCACGATTAATAATGACGATTATTCCTTTGGTAAATGAAGTCTGTGACCAAAGCAGTGTAGCCTCGGCCAGTTATTCACAGATGCTGCCCTAATCATATTAGCTGCGTTGTCCGTTGTGATGCACACAAGTCTTTCTTCCACCAAGCCCCAAGCGGACATCGCTTCTTTGAGGCCCACTGCAATAAACTCCACTGTATGGTCTTGTGGGAAAAACGAAGTTTGCAAAAGCTTGCTTTTCATCTCAAACTCGCTGTCAATAAAATGAACTGTCAAGCTCAAATACGGTTCCGCAGTTCTGCTTGACCATAAGTCGGTCGTGGCAGCAAAATATTCAAGGCTGAGCCTGAGAATTTCTCTTTCTATTTCTTTTCGGCATTTCGCATACAGCGAGGGCAGCGCAACATTGGAAAAATGGTTGCGTGAGGGAATGCTATATCTTTTATCAAGTGTTGCGATCATTTTGTTAAACCCCTCACTGCTCACGGTGGTTATTGGACACATATCCTTGGCTATATGGTACGAGATCGCCTCTGTTATTTCCCGGTGTCTTTGCGAGCTAGGCAGATATGGTATTGCGTTGAACAATGTCCCTGATATTGTTGTCTGTGTTGTGGATGGCTGGTAATTTTTTGTTGTTGCTGTTTGTGCCTTCAGTCGTTGAAATTCTTGATAGTGTACTTTGTGGTGGCTTTTAAGGTGGTTGATGAGGTTTGTTGTGTTACCTTGGGACGTTTGGACGGAACAGGAGCAAAGTTTGCACAAGACTCGTACCTGATCAACATCACATTCCTCGAAATCGAAATAGTTCCAGACAACTGAGTATGACCCCTTTTTAGGAACTAACGATCGCACTTCTGCACGTTGCTCCGCCATCATATGTTTATTCTGACTGACTGTTATTGCTGCTATTGACTTCTTCTGCTTCAGAAAGCGCTTGCAATCTAGACGCAGTAACGTCATAGTGACGCAGTCCAATCCGTAAACTCAGCCCATAAAAAACAGTTTGGTCTTTATACTGTAAAATCGCGACGATATTTATTAACTGATCGTGGGTCATAAATATCGTTATCATGAGAAAAAAAAGATTAATCGTGCAGCCCTAATGGCATGTAATCCATATTACTAACCGAGAATAAACCGGATATGGACGCAGGTACACGGCGATGGGACCATGAGATGTACTGCGCAGGCGCGCGTCTCATACACCGCAAGCGAAGTCTTATCCACCACGAACAAAGGAGTCACGGCCCAAGAACGAAAGAGCTCAACTAACGTGAATGAGAAATGAAGTAACAACGCGCCCATAGCTAACACCTAACGACACAGCCACACACAAAAGAGGATTCTGCGCTGCACCACAGAGTCAACCGTGAGAGGCTACGGAGGCCCCACAGGTCCACAAAGCGCAGGCGTCACCGCCATAATGTGAGTGGCACTACTGCGGAGTGAAGGCGCAGGCGTCACCGCCATCTTGTGAGTGGCACTACTGCGGAGTGAAGTTAGGAATAATGTGCTGCTTGGGATTGTACAAACCGCTGAACGCTTTACACCAAATTCAAACACAATACAGCTCAACGATACAAACACGAGACCGCCTGGATAAGATCAATGAACGCAAGCGCCTACAACAGGCGTCTGACACTGCGGAAGCAAAGCAGGCACGGGTTCAAAACGAACGACCTCAACTGACGGATATACAAACACGAGCCCGCCTGGATAAAATCAATGAACGCAGGCGCCTACAACGCGCGTCTGAAATGCCGCGGGCACGGCTCCAAAACGAACGAGCTCGACTAATGTATTTTTACAGGATACCCAACGCCGGGGGTAGGCGAGTGAAGCGAGCAGGGGGTGGTGCCCCCTTGTGACTTAGATTGTAAAGCTCTTTAGGAGTAAAGCTCTTTAGGAGGGGCTTGCAAGATTATTTTTCAGAAGATTTTTCACTCTGTGAGTTAAGCTTCAGTGTTGTATGTATTCTTCTAATAATTGAAATGCAAAATATGATCTATTTAAAAAATTTTCTATTTGAACCACTTTATTTAAACATATCTACACAGCACTTGGTTTTATTATTTATTTATTTAAGCTATTTTGTATGCAGTTTTATTTATTTTGCATTTTTTTTCTTCTTACATAAAAAAAATACTGCACAGGCTAGGGTGGTTTGATAAAGAAGGATGAATGTTTGAATTAAAACTGATGTTCTTCGAATACCTTCTTAAACTCTTTAAATTGGATTAATATACTGCCATATTATATGTACTTCCTTTTATATTGTGAATTTTTTTTTTTTTGCTTTTGGAAGCAGAATGTTCACATACATTATTGTACTCGTAAATATTTTTTGCAGGTTTACTACAAAATACTATTTTTTTTAATTAGAGACCTTTGAACATGAACATAAATGAACATGACAGTAAAAAAATGATATTGGCATAACCTTTATTTACAGTAGTTTCAGAAAGAGATGCTTGAATTACTCTTCAGTCAAAACATGCACATCAGTTTGGAAGTATGGAAAATGTTGCCACAGTCATTCAGGTTTGGGAATATTTTATCTCAATGATAGAGATGGACAAGATATATGCATTTTTTTCAAAGTTTATGAGCAGATGTACAGATAAAGTACATGATGACTACTCTTAGTATATGTCTAAGCAAGCTTTAAATAATGTAATTGCTCTTTCATGACACTTTATTTCTCCAAAAAATGATTAATCGCAATATGTGCTTAAATCCTATAAAACACTACTTTCTTGTTCATTTACGTATAAATCTCTGTGTTTCATTTAGTCATTTAGCTGGAGCAGGTAAATGTGATTTACAAAAAGCTTTGCACATCCTTCACTATATAGCAGACCCATAGACGATAAACCAATTTTGAGAACAATCTGGTAGAACAGAATAAATATTACTTTGTTACAAGGAAGCAATTTTATTCATTAGAGGATGCAGGAACATTGTGGTTCTTAGTGTAAACCTTGTAGAAATAGATGCAGAACTCTTTCAGTTAAATATATTAACACAGATTTAGATAAAATGATATGCATTTGCCTCCATCTTATTAAATTACATTGATTTTGTTTCCATGTAGGGCATAATCTCTTTTTAATAAATGCTAATTACTTCAATTTATAATTATTACCTCACAATCTTATTTGATTATTTTTATGTTAGTTTCTTTTAATAAACTCAGTCAAGCATGATAGTATAGAGTAATAAGCTTGATAAATATGCTGTTGTGGAAAAAATATTTATTTCAGGATACATTTGTATTTTATTATTTTCAGTATGAATTATTTGTGATTTCCACTTTTTTCATTCCAGTTTTTGAACAGATGAACTTAATTCTAAATTGTGTTTGCATGTTTCTTAGCAATTCAAAATTGGTTTAGGGATAGGGAGGCACATTTTTCAGTAGCAGCAAAACATATACCTACCCTGGATGGGACAGGAGTCTGTCGCAGGACATAGGAAAGTGCCAACCCATTGTATTATAGAAGGTCTCCGGTTTAGCGATGTGGAGCCCATTTTAATAAATAAATAATTTGTTCAGCTCGATCTCCATAGGTGTGCAAGCGTGCTCAGCTGTCAAGAGGTTGGTGAGATAATTGGGGCGAGATGTACCTGCATGATAGATAGATAGATACTTTATTAATCCCAAGAGGAAATTCACAAATGAACAAAACAACATGTTAGGGTGCAGCATGTCTCAATTGCTTCATTGGCTTCCTGCAGTACATGATTGAGACATTGTGCCCATGGAGACGTAAAAGGAAGAACATAGACTAGTCAGTGAGAGGAGAAAGGAATGACAGAAGTTAAAAGAAGAGGAAGAAATTTTTTTCTCTAAATTTTAGTTAGTGCAACCACAACAGGCAGCAACGATTTATGCCCTCACCCCAGGTAACTCTAAATTCCCATGCCAGTTTGTCATTTTCAAACCTACTTAATCCAGACCAGGTTTGCAGTGTTGGGGTTGGTGGTTGGAGCCTGTCCCAGCCAGCACTGGGCACAAGGCAGGAATAAATCCTGGACAGGGCTCCAGTGCATTGCAGGGCGAACACATATGCACACGCTAGGGCCCACCTAGTGCTGCCAGTTCATCTAGCCTGCATGTCTTTAGGAGGAATCCGAAGCACCCGTAGGAAACCCGTGCAGACAAGGGAAGGGCATGCAAATTGCGTGCAGGCAGGACCCAGGACATGAACGCTGGTCTCTCAACTGCAAGGTAGCAGCACTAACTCTATGCCACCATCATACATCTGTGCTGGCTGATTGCTTTGGATGTTTTGTGTGCAAGCATATAACAAAGAACACTGTGATTGTGAGAATTATAATGAGATTAATTTTGAGCAGGAAGAAAACATTTTTTGAAACTCAGTAAAACTTTTATATTTTGTCATGCTTTAAGAAATATATGGTGGTAAAGTCATCCTGCAAAAAGGAATGAATATGTGGTTCTAGAAAAAAAAATATTTTTTATTTTTAACCAGTAACTTAACTTAAATTGCTGCTGAAGTTTAAAGATTTTATCTCTGATAAATAGAAGCAACCCATGTTTTTACATGAGATGTGGCTGTAAACGAAGTACTGGCAGAGTGAGTAACCTAGAAAAGACAGCTATACCTGATTTTATAAAATGGTACTGATTTGTGTGATTCCCTGGTGCTTTTAGCCAGGCACCTACCCCTTTTGGGACATTTGATAGTTCACGACCGAGATGGACCACTAGCAAGTGAGGAAGTAGACGCAACTTTCAAGTACAAAAAAGTAAACAGTATTTATTTTAAACAACAATGAAGAATAAAGTGCCACAGTGCATTCAGTAAATACACTAATTTCCCACACAATCGTCCAATCTTCTTTGTTTATCCTAATCTCCTCTTTCCTCTCTAATATATAACCGTCTATCCTCAGCTGAAACCCGCTAACTATCACGCAGCATCCACCATCTCTTTTTTTGTATGTATTATTGGTATTTTTGTTTTTATTGCTGTACTTTCCATTTTAGAGCCATGTTATAGTTCAATCCAATTGAACTCATTTTAGAGCACTATGGCAGGTTCTCAAGTAAAACCTAAGTATAGATTTTATAAATTACTAGAATACAAAATTAGTGTACATCAAAAAACAGATTTGTTGAAACATGCAGAAAACAAAGTAGAAACTGATTAATATAAATGGAAACCAATCTTCTTCTTCATCTTTCGGCTACTCCCTTTAGGGTTTCCCACAGCGGATCATCTTCTTCCATATTTGTTCTGTTCCACCCATCACCAGCATTTCCTCTCTCACCACATCCATAAACCTTTGCTTAGGCCTTCCAATTTTCCTCTTCCCTGGCAGCTCTATCCTTAGCATCCTTCTCCCTATATACTCAGCATCTCTCTTCTACACATGTCTAAACCAACACAATCTCGCCTCTCTGACTTTGTCTCCCAACCGTCCAACTTGAGCCGATCCTCTAATGTACTCATATCTAATCCTATCCATTCTCGTCACACAAAATGCAAATCTTAACATCTTTAACTCTGCTACCTCTAGTTCTTCCTCCTGCTTTCTGGTCAGTGCCACTGCCTCCAAACCATATAACATAGCTGGTCTCACTACCGTCCTGTAGACCTTCCCTTTCACTCTTGCTGATACTTGTCTGTCACAAATTACTCCTGACACTCTTCTCCAACCATTCTACCCTGCCTGCACTCTCTTTTTCACCTCTCTTCCACAATCCCCATTACTCTGTACTGTTGAACTCAAGTATTTAAACTCATCCGCCTTCGCCAACTCTACTCCTTGCATCCTCACCATTCCACTGACTTCCCTCTCATTTACACACATGTATTCTGTCTTGTTCCTACTGACCTTCATTCCTCTCCTCTCTAGAGCATAACTCCCTCTCCAGGGTCTCCTCAACCTGCTCCCTACTATTGCTACAGATCACAATGTCATCAGCAAACATCATAGTCCACGAGGACTCCTGTCCAATCTCATCTGTCAACCAGTCCATCACCATTGCAAATAAGAAGGGGCTTAGAACTGATCCCTGATGTAATCCCACCTCCACATTGAATGCATCTGTCACTCCTACCACAGACCTCACCACTGTCACACTTCCCTCGTACATATCCTGTACAACTCTTACGCAATTCTCTGCCACTCCAGACTTCCTCATACAATACCACAGCTCCTCTCGAGGCACCCTGTCCTATGCTTTCTCCTGGTCCACAAAGACACAATGCAACACCTTCTGTCCTTCTCTATACTTCTCCATCGACATCCTCAGAGCAAACATCGCATCTGTGGTGCTCTTTCTTGGAATGAAACCATACTACTGCTCACTAATCATCACCTCACTTCTTAACCTAGCTTCCATTGCTCCTTCCCATAACTTCATGCTGTGGCTCATCAATTTTTTCTCCCTGTAGTTATTACAGTCCTGCACACATCCCCCTTATTCTTAAATATAGGCACCAGTACACTTCCTCTCCACTCCTCAGGCATCCTCTCACTTTCCAAGATTCCATTAAACAATCTGGTTAAAAACTCCACTACCATCTCTCCTAAACACCTCCATGCTTCCACAGATTCAGTATGTCATCTGGACCAACGGCCTTTCCATTTTTCATCCTCTTCATAGCTGTCCTTACTTCCTCCTTGCTAAACTGTTTCACTTCCTGATTCACATCATCCAATCTCTTCTCTCTCTTGTTCTCTTCATTCATCGGCCTCTCAAAGTACTCTTTCCATCTGCTCAACACACTCCTCGCTTGTGAGTACATTTCCATCTTTATCCTTTATCACCCTAACCTGCTGCACATTTTTCCCATTTCGGTCCTTCTGTCTAGTCAATCGGTACAGGTCCTTTTCTCCCTCCTTAGTATCCAACCTCTCATACAACTCATCATACGCCTTTTCTTTAGCCTTCGCCACCTCTCTCTTCACCTTGCGCCTTATCTCCTTGTACTCTTGTCTACTTTCTGCATCTCTCTGACTATCCCACTTCTTCTTTGCCATCCTCTTCCTCTATATACTCTCCTGTACTTCTCTATTCCACTTCCAGATTTCTTTTTCCTCCTTCCTCTCTCCAGATGTCACACCAAGCACCCTTCTTGCTGTCACCCTTACCACATCTGCTGTAGTTGCCCAACTGTCTGGTAAGTCTTCACAACCACCCAGTGCCAGTCTTCCTTTTTCAACTTCCACCATTTGAACCTTGGCTCTCCCATCACTCTCTTCCTCTTCTGGATCTCCGTCGTCATCCTACAGACCACCATCCTATGCTGCTTAACTACACTTTCCCCTGCCACCACTTTGCAGTCTTCAATCTCCTTCAGATTGACTCTTCTGCATAGGACATAATCTACCTGTGTGCATCTTCCTCCACTCTTGTACTTCACCCTATGTTCCTCCCTCTTCTTAAAATACGTATTCACCACAGCCATGTCCATACTTTTGGCAAAATCCATTATCATCTGACCTTCTTCATCCCTGTCCTTGACACCATACCTACCCATTACTTACTTGTCTCCTGTGTTCTCTTCACCAACATGTCCATTGATATCTGTCCCTTGGGTACACTGTTCATCACTTCATCCAACTCGCTCCAAAAATCTTCTTTCTCCTCCATCGCACACCCAACTTGCGGGGCATATACACTAACAACATTCATCATCACACCTCCAATTTCCAGCTTCATAATCATTACTCTGTCTGACATTCTTTTCACCTCCAAAACACTCTTGACATACTGTTCCTTCAGAATAACCCCTATCCCATTTCTCCTCCCATCCACACCATGTTAGAACAATTTGAATCCACCTGCGATCCACCTGGCCTTACTCCCTTACCATTTAGTCTCTTGCACGCACAATACTGTATATCAACCTTCCTTCTCTCCATCATATCTGCTAACTCTCTCCCCTTACCAGTCATACTGCCAACATTCAAAGTTCCTACTCTCAGTTCTACTCTCTTTACCTTCCTCCTCTCCTCCTGCATCCGGAAATGTCTCCTCCCTCTTCTTCTTCTCCTTCGGCCAACAGTAGCCCAATGTCCACCAGCACCCTGTTGGCTAACAGCACTAGTGCCGGTCGTTGTTAACCCGGGGCTCGACCAATCTGGTATTGGAATTTGTATTGTTGTCCGCATATTGATTTGGCAAAATTTTACACCGGATGCCCTTCCTGACGTAACCCTCCCCATTTATCTGGGCTTGGGACCGGCACAAAGAAACACACTGGTTTGTGCATCCCCTGTGGCTGGGTTAAAACCAATGTAAACCAGTAATATCTGTTCATTATATAAAGTCAGGAGTTTCGAAAGAAACATTGACTTTGAGCACTCTTAAATCTGTTTTTGACTATTATTTTGTTTTAACTTCAAATGTAGTATAACTCCTTTATCTTAATGTCTTCTTGTGTTTGTAACTTGACTGTTTTTTGACTACCCATTTGTGATGATTGCAGTTGCCTTCTGTGTAATCAATTTTTATTTTATCTTAAAAGGGTACAGGTGCTACCGTCAGTTGATTGATAGGCCATGTCTATTGTCATGCCCCTTCTTCTTTACAGTCTTTGAGCCAAAGAATACTCACTAAACTAACTCATGTCTCCCATTTCAAGCAGCTTCATATTTAAATTTTAAAAACCTGAAGGAATACAGAATACTGTAAAGGTGGTGTAGATTAAACGTTTAACCTGTTTAGACTTGGCTTGGTTAAAATCATAACAAGAAAACAAAGTGACAAGATAAATGCAAAGTGACAAAATAAAAGCAAATTATTTTTTAATATACTGTATAATTCTTGCCACTATTTTAGAACACTACACACAAAAATTTGATTTATATTTAATTACCCAACTGTTTTTGCTTCTGTTTTGGAGGCCATTTATAGTGCACAAGGCAGATTTTCCAGTTGTGTGGTATAATCTGACTTGGTACCCACCCCTTCTTGCCTGAAGTCACAGGGCACGATTTTCAGCAGGAAATAAGAGCCTTTGTTCGCCATGGCTAAGATTAATTCCAGTACATTTGTGGTTTGGAAAATACAGGCTATGGGCGGTTTGGTGGTCTGACCCCTGCATGCTTGCCCGACTCTTGTAGTAATATATACTTACTGGATTTTTTGTTAATTTATACAGATGCCATGACAGTAGAAAAGGATGATTTTTTTTTCTGCACCAACCCATATTTATTCAAATAAGTTTCTTATAGCACTTTTATCAAAAAGCTTTGAACTTTGTCTTAAAATATTCAGAATAAAATACATGTTGTAAGAGTTTAGTTTCCATATACATTCTTGCTCCAATTGTTGAGTTATTGTGAAAAAGTATTTATCCCAGTATCTGGTGATCAACTTTATACAGTGAACGGTATCAAGACTTAAGCCAAAGTGTAAACTGTGATACTTTTTTTTTTAACTTCTTTAAAAAAAAGTTATAGAATCCCAGTACCCTGTAATATAATGGGGGGTAATAACTGATTGTTTTTTTTTTTGTTTTTTTTTTAAACAAACTGCTATCACACACATCCTGTATTTATTGATCAAGGTCTCAAAACTGTGGGAGAATGTTTGTTTATCCACTACTCCTTACAGAATTACTTAAGCTCATTAATATTTGCTGATTTTGGCCATAGGTTTCATTTTTCAGTTTCCAAAACTCAACTTTTCTTTATTCTACCTTGCTAATGGAAACTTGCTTGTGTATTTCAAGTAACTGTCTTGCTGCACGACCCAGCTGCTATTTTCATTTTGTCCATAGATGTTCTGTTATATCTGATTGTTTTCTAGCGCTTTATGTAGCAAAATATACTTAAAACATGATACTATCATCAACGTGTTGGTATGAGATTTTTACCATGGAATACGTGTACTTTATTTTTTCCTTCCAGACGCAAGTTCAAATTTATTGTTCAGTGGTTCAAGTTCCAGTTTATTGGAATGGGTGCATAGTAGTCATGCACATAGTATAATAAAATTCTTCCTTGAATGTCTCCTCAGAGAATGTCTCCACAATAATAGATAGATAGTATAGATTTCACACACACAAACACACACACACACACATACATACTGTATATGGTGACCAGCAGACAGAAAAAAGCAAAGCAGCAGAAATTGTTGATGTTCCAACCCAGTAGCCCAATGTAATATGCAAACTAAACTAAAAAGCAAAAGGGTGCCCTGCAGCATAACAAAAAAAGACTTCTGGCCTGAAAATCAGTTCTCTCTGTTTTTCTCTCTCTCTCTGTTCTCGCATGGTAGTTGGATTCACTATCAACTGCTATGAATGAGACACACCTTCCAGGGCTATCCGGTTTTATGGCATCCCATTTGGAAGGGGTAGCGCTTGATCTAAGCGTCACAGCAGTGGTTGAGTGCCCACTCTGGGAGTCACCTTGGAGCTGTGGGAGAAAGAGAACATACAGTTATAAAACACTGTATTTCTTTTACTATGTTACAAATGAGGGTTTTGATTATCTATTCAGTTACCTTATGATCTGTGGATAGAAATTCTGCCCTTGAATCTACTGGTGCAAGTTCCAATGATCCTGTACCTTTTGACAGAACAAAGGAGTGAAGAGCAGCTGTGCAGGATAGCTAAGGTCTTTAATAAGACTGGTTGTCTTTTTTTAAAGGAAATGAGCATTGTATATGTCCTAAACAGAGGGCAGTAGTGGTATAGACAATGCTGTATCAGAATGTTTTATACAGCAGCTAGTAAAGATTGATTGTGTACCTGTTGGAAGCAGTGATATGGAGAAATATGCACTTTCCTTGTACATCTGAGGAATTGGAGGGCTTGGTAAAACTTCCTGACAGTAGCTGAAGCGTCTAAAGTTTGTCAGTGGTGGTCACTCCAAGAAATTTAAAGCTGCTCTCACTCTCAACAGTATCTCTTCCAATTTAAATAGAAGTGTGGTTAGCTTTCTGCTAAGGTCTTGAGGTCTATGGCCAGCCCCTTGGTTTCACTAACATTAAGGGTGAGTTTGTTTGCATGGCCCCACTGGGTCAGCAGGTAAACATTTCCTCTGTAAGATATCTCAACATTGTTTGAGATCAAGCTTATGATGGTGGTGTCATCAGGTCAGAAAGTCCAAGATCCAATTTCAGATGGTGGAGCGAAGTCTGAAATGAAAAATTTTGGTAGTTATCTTTGTTGGTACAACAGTGTTAAATGCTGAGCAGTGTAACCAGGATTCTGCAATAACAATTATTATTTTCCATAGGTGCCAGGATGGTATAGAGCAATAGGGATCTCTCAAGAGATATACAAACTGGATATAAGCATAAATATTGTATTCTGTTTAAGGTGTACCAGCAATAGTCTCTCAAAGCAATTCTTCACACCCAGAGTCTAGGCACATGGATAATTATTGTCCTTTTGACGCAAACGGGAACAGCAGATTATTTCAGTGAAATATTAAAGATGTCCCTGAAAACTCCAGCTAATTGGACATTGATTTCTTTGAATGAGCTCCTTACGTCATATACAGAAGTAACATGCAATTGAATGGTGGTCAGCTTATTTCTGCGATCAAAGTAGGTGTAAAAGTCATTAGATTCATTGTTAAGAGAAATACTACAGTGCAAAAAAAAAAAAGAAATCTAAGCAAGTGAAAAGTATTTATATCATATTAAATCTTGTGTTCCTTATTGTAAGGATTATTGACTTATCAAAAAATTTGTATTTGGAATTTTCTAGCTTAGTTTAAGAAAACTTGTCAAGCAAATTGTTCTTACACCATTGGCAGATATTTTTGCTATATAAAGCAAAATAACTCCCATTTAAAGTTTTTTTTTTTTTTTTTTTTTCCTCTCCTACCTGCCGGAGTTCAACTCCGATCCGGATAATTAGCCACTTTGATTGTTTTCTGAGTTTATCTGCATTTCCAGTGTTCTGTCTTGGTTAAAATTATGTGTATGTTATGTTTTATTGCTTTTGGTAATTTTCAATGATTATTTTTTGTGTTGTCTCTTCTGTTTCCATATGTGATTTTTATAATGTGGTACTGTCTGTTTAAATGCAATTATTCTTCCAAGCCCCAAGAGGTGGGACCACCCTGATGTTGCCACTCCTGGACCCTCAGTCTGGCTATGTAAGTAAGCTTAGAAGTCCTAGGAATTGGGAATCATTGATTTGTGACTTTTTGCTACTGTTTAAAGTTTTCTGATTGTTTGTCTTGGAAGACATTTGCTTAGAATGGTCTTTTAGGCAACTCCACTGGGCTACTTTTTGCTCTTTTGAGGTTTTCTTTAAATTTAAAAACATTCTTTGTTTGCCCTTTCTGCCCAAGCCAAGGGTTTATGGTTGTCCTTCCTCTTGAGTGGTTTTCCTTTTATTTTGGGTCGAATATAGTTGCTTTTGCTAGCTGCCAATATTTTTCACCTGCTGCAGCTGAAACCTGCAGGTAGTCTGGGCTGACAAGATTAGGTTTTGGCCTGCTCCTTAGCGTTTTTGGGGGTCTCAGTTATTTTGCCTTGGAGAAAACTCCATTTCATGACAGTTTCCATATCATTGTTTTGAGGTGCATTGGTTCATGCCTTCAGTAAATTATTGATATCAAACATGATCTATGGTTTCTTGCAAATCAGTTTCATGGAACACAGTAGTCCACACATCTTTTGATGAATAATGCTGCAACGTTTGCGTACTCATCCAGATCTGATGAAGAGTCTCTAGACATTTCTCAGTTTACACAATCAAAAACAGTCATGTGGGCTTTTTGTTTCATTAATTCAGTACTGAACTAGTTTTCTTGCATGCTTATAATGGAAAGAAGGGCTGGTCTGCGTTTCATTTGTTAAAGATATTTGTCTGATTTAGTGCCATTGCCTCATGTGCACTGTATTTGAAACTGAATTAAAAAGGTTGCACAGGTCTAGGTATGCATATACTGTGTCGCAGCTCATCCAGTTTGATGCAATACCTTTAGCACTGCTCAGTAATCACATTGGTTCAGAGAATGAAACTTTCATCTTGAATTGAACTGGGTTCTACTGTAATGCTTTATTTTTTCACTAATGTGCAAAAAGCAAATTTGCACTATTTATAAAATTAAAAAAGGAAAGGGAAGATAAAATCTATTTATATAAAATGCAAACTTCACTGGCTCATTCGTGCGTGCAAAAACAGTATTTCCCATTTAGTTGAAAAACTGAAATTTAACAGAACATGTAGATATTTCAGTATTTAGGGTTTCCTCCCAACAGAAAAAAAACTAAATACCCCAAAATCTCAAAAATGCTTTAACTGATTTAACTCGAATTTTGTCACGTTATAGACAAAAGAAAAGTAGCCTGCCCTTATTTTTTTTTTATTAGTCAATTTGATATTTGTTGATAACAATGCTATAACAAGTAAGCTATTGTAAAGTCCCATATCCTTCTTTCAGCTGAGGGATCAGAAGGAATTGCCTAGAGAAATGGGCCTGTAGCTTTATGCAAATAATGGCCGCTACCAGAAGCTAAGTGGAGGGACGAAAGTTTGGTAAAGCTCAAAGAATACATGTTTAGCATGCTATACTACCTATTCTGTTGGCTTTTTCTTAATCCTTACAATGCGGTCTAAGACATATAAATTTGAAGGGAGGATGGGGTTATTGTCCACCTTGGATAAGTGAGCTCTCTTAGATTTTTGATTGTACTTGTATATATAAATACTCTGAAGAACAGGTGGAGCACGGGTATCCCTTGGTGGTGAAATATGTGCAATATTGCCAAGAACAGTGGTGTTCCCTTTTAGGTCAGACTGTGATGTGCAACAATGCTCTGGTTAACAAATCAAAAATGGAGAAATGACAGTACAGCATAACTGTCCACCTCAGGCCTTGGAAACAACACAAATCTGGATATCTGGCATTATTTTCTAAGTTTAAACACTTGCAAAGTTTTGTAAACTGATTCTTCAGAGACGGAACATGGCGGGGGTGATTGTGCATAGTTCACAGTATTATTTCTTTTCCTCTTTTCTTTTGTGTCCTATGCATAAAATTTGTACAATTCATTTCAGGGGCCACATAAATGTGTAGCCTGTAAACATCGGTGGTGTGTGTAATATGTTAAAGTAAACCACAATTTAGCATATATTATTCATTGTGTATTGCTTTAGATCTAAACCCTCCTAAACTTTATAAAGGTATTTGATTACAGATTTAAGTGTTACATTGAAATCTGTGCTACAGGCTAAAATTATATTTATACTTCAAATTCCTACTAGTTACCGATTTGACTTCAAAAGAATACAGCTTCCAGTTCGATTATGTTTTTTTCCACTGACCATCAACAAAAGGTCAGTCACTTGGTTAAGCAAGAACTGATGTCCGCACAAGTAATTTACATAGTGGACATTTGTACATAGCATATTCAAGAGTAATGAGCTTCAGTGAGCTAATATTAGATCCTGATATATATCTACAGTATATATGATATGTAATTTATATATAACACTATAACTGATGAAACATTTTGCAAATGTATCAGTAGTCATATGCAACTTTTAATTCATACAGTTTTAAAAGTGAATTGGTTAGACAATTGAGAGGAGTATATAGATGGATCTCAGATTAGAATTTTTGTTTCCGTCACTAGCTGTTCCCACATGACCTTTTATACTTTGCAAACACATGTAAACAAACCATAGCTGGCTTTACAATGTAACTTCACAGATTCCTGAAGCCTATCTTATAAATAATTATAATTCTTGCTTGATGGAAAAAGATCACACATGACAGTGAGTAGGTATTTGGCGAATTCCCCATTAAGTAAACATTTCTGTATATGGTATACTGTGAAGAGAATTTAGTCTTCTAGCTGACTGCACTTCCTCAGTTTTAAAGACATATCTCAGACAGATATAACAATGGATTAATCAAATGAAGACAATATTCATTAGATTTCTGTAAAAAAAAAATACTTTTTTCTAACTTAAAATTGTTGTACTTTTTTGTACATTCGTTTAGTTGAAAGAATGACACTTTTTATCTTTATCTACATTATATTATACACTTGTGTTTTGGCCATTTTTCTTATCTCTGCATCTGGTACTCCTAAACTTTAACCTTTTACTGTCACTGTCCTATTATTTTTTCTTGGTAAAATGTGATGCAAGTTAACATTTTAATGTCAGACTGTTTCTTGTTTAAGAAACAGTTGAAGCAATACCTAAGATGATTTAGTCACTGCTGGAGTGAATAAAATTATGAGCAGTTCTCAATATTATAAAATGATGATGTCCTGCCACTCTGGAAAATTTAAATGACAGCCTTTGCTGTTGCATCCATCCATTAGTTCAGGGTCACTGGACAATGCCTTCCTTTCTATTCTGTGGCTTTCCATGACCTTAAGTGATTCTGATGGTATCTCTCTTAATTGTTTATTTCAGTTTGTTACTTGTTGTATTGTGATTTATTGTATTTTATTGTATTTATTTTATTTGTATGTTTTATTGTAAAAACACTTTGGTTTCAGCATGAATACTGATTTTTGTTTTAAATGTGTGTTATAAATAAATTGACATTGGCATTTGTCAATCAGAATGCTTTGATTACACGTACAATAAAGATAATCAAAAACTTTCAAAGAATCATTTTTAAATTTACTAAGGAGAGAGGGACATTGTAAGTAAGTTAGAACAAGTTTTACTGAAATCCAGAAAATACAAGGAAATTAGTCAATAGGTATTTATTCACATTTCCATCCAAAAATTAGATGGGAAGAAGTACTTTTATCTGTATTTCTAAATTTAACTCTGATTTAGTGTGATGAGTAATCCTCTAGCTTAAACACTTTATTAGCATGGAAAATGGATGTGGTGAAGCAACTGGCTCATAATCGATTAAGTAATTGAGTCGAACCATTTAGTTTGGTTTTAATAACTTAGTATCTAGACATATGTTGGGTAAAGTATTTCCTCTAGGTGGCACTGGACACAAACTGAATATAAAGACAAGTTCCCAGAACTTACAATTAAAGATTTGTCATTTGCATTTAAATTGATTATATCAGTGAAGATGGGTATTTAATTAGAGACAGGCAAAGTTAAAAGGCAGCTTTTAAAGTATGTGAAAGAGCTACACTAACACTTCATTTAGTACAACTAAACAGATGGTACTCTATAAATTATTCTGGGGTGCAGTGTGTCACACATGTACAAGTGCATTTTGAATAAAGAATTAAAAGAAAAAAGTCTGTTGTATTGGTTACACAAATCTCTTTATATAATTTTTAAACCTTAGATATGGCATTTATAAGGGTAATATTACTGAAGATATCATGTTATTTGATGCATTTATCATATTCAGCATCACAATTGACTTCCTTTTTGGCTTCCAAGCAGCTACAGATATGCATTTCAAGTGATTCTTAGTCATGAGGACAAAACTGTCCTTTTGTTTATAATTAGTTTCTATGTGAGTTGTCTGTTTATGCCTCAATGTTAAGTTTACAAATTTAATACAGAATGTTTATCGCAGGAGCAAACATGGGTGAATTAGCTGTTCCACTATATGAGACCTTATTTGAGCCTCTGTTACCACTTTAGAAAAAAATTTATGAGAACAGGCCATTCAACCCAACAAAACTAACTAATCCATGCCACCTAATTACTCCAAAATAAATTCAAGTTGAGTTCTGAAGGATCCTAAAGTCCTTCTCTCCATCACACTACTTGGTAGCTTATTCCAAGTGAGTATGCCTGTCTATTTAAAGAAAAACTTTGTAACATTTGTGCAGAATTTTATCTCTGCCTGTCTGGTCTGTAGTCTCCTACTTTGTCACATTAGGGGTGCACGTAATCTCCAGAAAAGTCACATTGGCAAGGTTTGCCGAATCTGTACTACAATGCAGGCCAGTCCCCTCTTCTTACAGTTTAGCAACCCTGAACTTTAAGTGCTGCATCAGCTTGCATCTCCTGGAAAAGGAGCCTTCAAGGAGGCCTGACTCATCCAAACCATTCTCCAACATCAAAGAGGACTTGCAATGTACTGGTCTAATTTTTAACATTTGGATTTTAGCTGCTCCACTCATTTTTATCAAGGTTAAGTTATGTAACTTGTTGTTCTTTCAGCAGCTCCTGATCATCTTTTTCTATATCTCCTGTCCTCTGTATCTTGCTCTGTTAACTTAAGAAATAAACATTACATTAAAGAACTACTTTAGTTATTTAACACCTGCTGGCTACTCAAACACCTGTAATACTCTCCTCCCTCGACTTTCTGCTGTGTGTCTTTGTTTGAAGCTAAACCTTTCCACTGCTTATTTTCCATCTCTGTTTAATTTACTCTACACCTCCTTATTATTATTTATTTTCAAGCTCTGTGTCTACATTATTTCTGCTCCTTCCTATTAATGAACACTTATCATGCCACCCTCTAACTAGCTGTAACTTTGTCTAATATGAGCTCTAAGAACTGCTTTGTCAAGTAGAAGTTTTCACATCCTAATTCCTTCTTGCTTAGAAAATGTGCTTACTGAATACTATCAGTCACTATGCCACAGGTTATTTATTTGTTCACTTCCCAGTATCTTCCACTGCTTCTTTTGCTCTGCTCCCCTCACTAGAATGACTTTACCTACACTGTAGCCACTCTGTTTCTTGTCTTTACTTTCCATCCTGCAATTCACTCAATACTTAGAATAAATGCTTTCTTTCTTATGAGTGAACGCTTGTGCCCTTGTTCGCTACTAGCATTAACAGTTTCCAGTATGAGTGCTATGTACTGCATTATCCAATTATTCTTTACATACCTTATTTCTTCTCCCTAATAAATTGCAATTACTCATAATTGTTTGTCAATACAACACTATTTACTTACTGACCTTCTGGTTTCTGCAACCACCTTTTCCACTCCATGTTGAACCCTGCAAATCCTGCAGGTTTGAACGCAAGTACCTTTTCCAAACACTCAGCTACCTTTTCTCCTGTGCGGATGAACAAAAAGAAAAAAAAATGCTCAAGGGGGGGAAAAAAAAACATACGTCCTGCACAGCCCCCTAGGAGCAAACCAAAAACAAAAATTTTAGGAGCAAAAGATGTGCGTTATTTCTGTGTGAGAGTTAATTAAAATATAACACTCACAACTTCTTCTGCTTCAACAGACAAGGATGGCATTGGTATTATGTCGGTCTATGTCTCTTGCCTGTGTGGAGTTTGCATGTTCTCTGAGTCAGTATGGGTTTTCATCCATGTATTTGTTTCCTCACACATGCCCAAAGATTAGCTGGTTAGGTTAATTGGCCTGGTAATGGACTAGCATCCTTTCATTTGTTGTTTCTTGGCTTGTGCCCAGTGCGTCTGGGATTTGAGAGTGTTACGTACTGTAGAACAAGTGAGGAAACAAATTCTTAACAAACAAGTGCATTTAATGAAGTGCATAATTAATGGCAATAGCAGATAAACATATTAATCTTAATAGCCATGTCAGGAAAGTCACTTATTTTAATTTTTTGCCAAACTTTAAACAATAGGTGTTAAAAAAATGAAATTTCTTAACACTCAAGAAAAATACATTTTAACAATTTATATCTTACAAGGTTGTTTAGCATTAAAACCGATAACCATAATGTTTCTCCAGGAATGTTTAAGAAACGGAGCTCCAGGTGATTAAATCTTAAAGTATGGTTATGTTTCACTAGCTCAAAAGATCACTGATGTCTTGTAAAGTGGTATTATTTTCATAAGCATATCTGATTTGAGTGGCTCAGTGGAGCAGAGGGCAAGACCCCTGGTTCAAAGGTTCAGGCACCTGGGTTTTATTTGTGTTTTCATCAAAGCCTGTTTGGAGCTTTAACATTCCTCTAGAATCTCAGGTTTTCCTTTATGTTAAAATGACATGCATATGAGTTGAACTGGTATCTTTAAATTGGCCTAGTGTGAGTAAAATATCTGGATAAAGGTATCCTCCAAAGGACCACATGGCCTTCCTCACCATGTGACCACAATAGGCTCTGGTTCTTTTTACGATCCTACAATAGAAAAAGTATGAATGGGAAATAGATGGTTACTGCATCTAATATTATGGGATACGCTTCAACTTCTCCACGACCTTGTTGTGGATAACCAGATTAAGAAAATGAATGGACATATTTTACTTTATTTTTTTTTGTAGTTTAATTAGGTTGTATGTATCAAAATAGCAACTTTAAATCTGTTTTTCTGGAGTTGGAAAATGCACTTTTCATGTTACTTTTACTACTACTAACAGTTATGCTGCACTCTCCCTATTTACTGTTTTTCTTTCTAAATTGTTTTTTTTTTTCCCCTACAGCCTCCAAGTAATGATGTCACAGTGAAGCATGCAGACACAATGGTAAGTTAACATCCTAAAAAACTGTAAGCTTTATTTCTGTCAGTTTCTCTATACTTCATTTTAAGTGTACCCTACAGTAGACTGATGTTCCATCTTGGATGTGTACCCAACGCTGTCAAGGTAGATTCCAATTCACCGCAATCCTGAATCTGAATAAGTGGGCTTGGTAAATGGATGAATATTTCCCACTAGTTATATCCTTATCACTCAAATATGTCTAAGTAATTATGCACTTTTTTTTCCTTTGAAAGCAAGTGTTGTGGTTCCTCAATACTTGGACATGGAGCTTAAATTACTAATGATCCTGCTTAGAGTGAGATACACCATGAGATTTTGCCTTGAAACCAGTTCGAGCCACAAGTTACTGTAAATATGGCAACTTTGTAATATCAGAATGAAAACTATTTCAAAATATCTGCTTCCATCTTTATATTTTAAGCTAACATTTTTTAATTTTAGCAGAAGCTTAAACTTTGAGATACAGTTATTGTCTATCAGTTCAGGGCATATTAATCAGGCAGTTGTTGCTTGCTCTTCTTTGCAAGATATCTCAAGTTCCCTTGAGTGGATTTGTCAGAATTTTCAAACCATTTCTCATATTCTCATTTAGGCTCTGGTCCAGAGTTTCACTTCACAAATGCCAGAATATTAACTGTTTTTGCTTTTTCATCGAGCCTTGTGTGGCTTTGTAAGCATATTTTGCTAATTGCCCAAGTGGAAGTGAAAATATCTACCAAGTCCCTGGTCTCATGCAGACTGTGGAAGATTTTCTCTGTGCTTTTCTGCAACTTTTTTTTTATAATAAACCTGGCCTTGATGTTAAGAACCATTTATAAGCATGATGGTATTCTCAATATCATAAGCAATGTCAAGTTTGCACCCAACATAGCACTTAGCATTGAGTAGAGAAAGATCCATCTTAAATTTTTCAGATTGTAGGATATTGCTTCCCTAGGCCTAGGAGTTTCCAGCATGTCTTCGTAATGTAATTTTTTTCACCAGTCTCCATAGAAGTCATTTAAACAAGTCTGTGGTTTGAATAGATACTTCCTCACATCTTTGACATAGAGTCCTGTAATTATTTTAAAATTGCCAAAAAACTTTTGCCAGGTTTTTTTTTTTTTTGGACCATTTCATTTCTTCTTCCCATTTTGGAGAATGCCTTGTTTTGGATTTGATTTTCCACTTTTTCCTATTTTCTTTATCTCTTCTTAATAGGTTTTACTGTACTTTGGATGGTATTCTTTACCTTAATTTTCATATGTAGTTCCCATAAGTATTCATTCTCAAAATTTCTTTGATTGCCCGTTCATCTTGGTGATATAGTTTTTGGATATACTTACCAATTGTAAGACCTGTAGAATTTTATTTATCACTTTGACACTTGAGTTTTTTTTTTGTGGGGTTCAGAGACCTTGTTTAATTTTTCATCTTTTAATGGTAAGGGTTGTGAATCAGAGTAAGTAAATAAACCAGAGGTGACTTCTGCTGCTGCAATACCAGTCTACAGGTCCTCAGGGGGAATTTCAAAGTGCTCCCAGAGTAGCTTGTAAATACAATCCCTAGCGTGTATCATAGGACTTATTCCAGTCTGCCTTTCCTAGTATATTTGTCGTTGGCCTCTCCTGGGGACTTCCAGACAAGATGCCCAAAACACCTGAATTGGTTCTCTCAGTCTACAGATAGAAACTTGCACACTTAGATTAATTTGTAAATGGAATTCTTTGTTCTCAGGACTTAGATTCTGTAGCACAGTCAGGTACAGCACACTCAATACCATTTCCACTGTACCAATTCAACATGATGGTAACAGACCACATCTCTTTTCAGCTATACTCACTACTGTGATCTTTTATAGATATGGAAATAAGTATTCTGGAAGTTAAATCAGAACTAGCAAGGTATTCCCAGAATGCCCAGCACCTGTTTACTTACAAAAATGAATTTTTTCCATGCCTCAATCCATTATCAATCCTGTCCTAGTCCTAGTTTTAATTTATACATATTGAATAAATATGTATGTATAAAGATATAAACATCATACTTTATTATGGTACCTTATACTGTATGAATGAGAATGTTAGTTGTAACTGCTTTTCAATTATATCCTGATCTATAGTATGTGCCCGACTTTAACAGATGAACATCATAAATAGTGTCAATATTTATAGAAAATACGCATGAGATAATTTCCCTTTTAGAATTGCTAAAGGAAAAGCTACACTTTTGACCTCTAGGCAAGCATTAAGTTGACAAATAGACAATAACAGATGTTGGTGTAATTATACATCATATAAACCGTCTCCACTTTTGTAATAAAGAGCATGAACACAATCATTAGACATATTTTCATCCTGAGGTACAACACTGTTTGCATATGCTGTGAGACTGCTTTACGAGTGAAAAGCTACAATTATAGGCTTACCTATAAAAAATAAATTTCCTGGAACTGTTCCTTAGGTGGTTTCTATTTTCTTATGGTGGAGAATATATGTATCAGGAGAGAATTTAAATCATACTCTTACAGTAAATGAAAAATTACATATAATAATCAAACCCCAGGATGGAGTTTCTACATGCCCCCCACATCTGTGGATTTTTTTTTTCCAGGTGCACCAGTTTATCTCAGAAATGTGCTTTTTAAGTTGGTTAACTCTGAATTGATTCTGTGTGCAATTATGAGTTACTGTGCTCTGAAATGGGACTGGTATCCTTTTCAGAGTTGGCTCCATCTCTGCGCTTATTTTTACTGGAATGGGTTTCGACTCTTTATGACCTATAAGGGTTCTGCTTGGGTTTAAAACTGACAGGATATTTGAATGGAAATTACATTTACCTAATAGTATATTAAATATTCAAATGTTAAACTTCCCAGACATTCTGTTAGGTAGTATGTATACCCTTTATCAGTAGAAATATTGGATTGTTAAATTGTCAGACTGATAGAACTGAGATTGTGACATATTTGCGCAAGATACATAAGATAACTGAATTGTTCAGTCTATGTTAATATGACATTTGTGATGATTTTATGTTTGTATCTAATAAATAATGACTTTCAGAAATTGCATTTGTTCCATTCACATATGCATTATCAGTAATCATAAGGTAAGTCCTTAAACTTGATGAAAGGATGGATACAGTGGGGTTTAATCACAGTTTAAGTTCAAGTCTCAACTTTTTACGTGAGTTCAAATCTCAGATAGTAATGCAAAGTCTCAAGTCAAGTAAAATTTAAGTCTGAATTATAGGACACATGAGGACATTAGAGGGTCAGCTCAAGTTGGATGGTTGGGAGACAAAGTCAGAGAGGCGAGATTGCGTTGGTTTGGACATGTGCAGAGGAGTGATGCTGGGTATATTGGGAGAAGGATGCTAAGGATAGAGCTGCCAGGGAAGAGGAAAATAGGAAGGTCTAAGCAAAGGTTTAATGGATATGGTGAGAGAGGACATGCAGGTGATGGGTGTAACAGAACAAGATACAGAGGACAGAAAGATATGGAAGAAGATGGTCCGCTGTGGCAACCCCTAATGGGAGTGGCCGAAAGAAAAAGAAGATAGGACACAAGTTTTAATAGTAAAGTATGAACAAGTCTGCTGTAATTTTCAAGTAAAAGCTATTATGTGTTTCAAAATTGCCATTTTCATGTATATAGTCATTCAGTCATTTTCCAACCCGCTATATCCTAACACAGGGTCATGGGGGTCTACTGGAGCCAATCTAAGCCAGCACAATGCAGGAACAAACCCCGGGCAGGGCGCCAACCCACCGCAGGGCACACACACACACACCAAGCAAACACTAGGGACAATTTAGGATATATAAGCTGTACATAATTATAAATTATTTCAAATCTTTTTATGTTATGGATTGCACTATTTGTATGATTAGATTTAGTTTAGTTTTCAGACTGCATGCCCTCCATTTAAAGTTGCTTGTTTCATTTTGCATTTGCTCCACTGTATTGTAAAAAAATGCCAAATACACCATAAAACAAATTCTTTAGCTAATGACATAGGTATATCATATTTCATATTTTTTAAAAATTTGTTTCAAATGATTTTTCTTCATATTTTCAAAAAAAAAACTTGATCAGTGATGTTAAATATGCAACATTACAGACAATATAGTGCCCTACACTCCTTTCTGTGATGCCAAGATTCAGTAATGTGAGGCAGAAGCTATAAATACTGCACCAACAGGTAGCCTCTAAACAAGAACACAGTTTTTGGAATAGAAATATATTTTATATCTTTTACAAAAAAAAAAATCCTAAACAGTCATTTTCAGACTTGCTTAATGCAAGTTCATGATCAAGGGACCAGATCCTTATCCACCACAGTGTGCCAGTTCATCACAGGATCCACTCACTCACACATAATGCTCATACAGTCACAAGGGCAGTTTACTGTCAAATTATCAAATATAAAAAAATAAAAGCAATTGGGAAACATTTTAAAATAAATATAAGATGTCAATAAGTACATATAATGGAGAGTTAGATAAATTTTTAATCAAAAAGAAATACATCAGAATGGTAGTCAACTTAGTTTCTTCACATTGCAGTAACTTCATACATCTGTATTTATGATTATATATAGAATCAGACTTTTTAACTTCTAGAGCTGGAAGTAAAATTTTGTACCCCTACATTTAAAGATTTCTTGTGAAGAATGCATAACTTAGCTGTATTAGAAATGTAAGTAAAACCTTATATTGTGTTTTGGTTTTTGGTTCTACAGTGATCCCTCGCTATATCGCGCTTCGCCTTTCGCGGCTTCACTCCATCGCGGATTTTATATGTAAGCATATTTAAATATATATCGCGGATTTTTTGCTGGTTCGCGGATTTCTGCGGACAATGGGTCTTTTAATTTCTGGTACATGCTTCCTCAGTTGGTTTGCCCAGTTGATTTCATACAAGGAATGCTATTGGCAGATGGCTGAGAAGCTAGATTGCTTACTTTTCTCTCTGTCTTGCGCTGACTTTCTCTGATCCTGATGTAGGGGGATTGAGCAGGGGGGCTGTTCACACACCTAGACGATACGGACGCTCGTCTAAAAATGCTGAAAGATTATCTTCAAGTTGCTATCTTTTGTGCAGCTGCTTCCTGAAACGACATGCTGCATGGTGCTTTGCATACTTAAAAGCTCGAAGGGCACGTATTGATTTTTGACTGAAAAACAAACTCTGTCTCTCTCTATCTCTCTCTCTCTCCCTGCTCCTGACGGAGGGGGTATGAGCTGCCGCCTTCAACAGCTTTGTGCCGCGGTGCTTCTCATACTTAAAAGCCAAACAGCCCTATTGATTTGTTTGCTAGAGATTGTTTTCTCTATCTATGTGACATTCTGTGCTCCTGACACGCACTCCTTTGAAGAGGAAGATATGTTTGCATTCTTTTAATTGTGAGACAGAACTGTCAATCTCTGTCTTGTCATGGAGCACAGTTTAAACTTTTGAAAAAGAGACAAATGTTTGTTTGCAGTGTTTGAATAACGTTCCTGTCTCTCTACAACCTCCTGTGTTTCTGCGCAAATCTGTGACCCAAGCATGACAATATAAAAATAACCATATAAACATATGGTTTCTACTTCGCGGATTTTCTTATTTCGCGGGTGGCTCTGGAACGCAACCCCCGCGATGGAGGAGGGATTACTGTATACCATTCTTAACCATTTGTGTAGAGCCATCTGTGTACAAAAATATTTGCCAATCTTCCTCTCAAAGCTCTTCACTCTTATTACACCGACCTTGCAGATTAAGAAATCCCAATTCAAATCCAAGCATTGAGTTTTCCAAGCAAGCTTGACTTATTCTGCATTGCCAACCAAGTTTTCCACTCTTGGTTAGTTGCCTGAGTGGCTGCATGAGCTTCTTCGGTTGCGGTTAAACATCTTACACAGGCCATTAACTTCTTGCTCTATAATGAAATCAATCTGTATACCACCAGTGAAGAACTTGTCAGTAGTCTTGGGTTGATTTTAGTATTTAGGGTCTTGATAAGTGAAGACCTGCTTACCTCCAGCTGTATCTAGTTGTTTCCAGTCATTGATATTTTGTATAATCTCATGATCATTAGTCTTACTGGATGTAGTTAAGCTTCTTTGATCTTTCCAAAATTTTGCATCTACTTGAAAGTTTCAATCTTTGATTATGATATGACATGCCTTCATTTTTTAAAATCTTACTTTTTATTTGTACCCAGGGAGTAATTAGTTTTTGTTTACAGAAGCTCATTAAATACATAAATAGATAACAAAGATAATTATATACAGTACATACATAAACACTATGGTCTGAACACACATCAGAATGACTAAAAAGGAAGAAAGTTTAAAAGAAAAGTTCTGACTTGGCAGTCACAGTGAGGCATTATTTATGCATATTGCTGTTGGTATAAAGGAGCCCTAGTAGCGTTTCCTGGCACACTCCTACTGAATGATTCATTGGCTGAAAGTTCCCACGCACATTTTCTTACCAGGCATGTGGCTTCACAAGAAGTTAAAGAAAAAAAATGAAAAACAACAAATTAACAAATATGTTGCTGAATGAATAAATGAAATTCCAAAAATCGTAAACAGGAAAAAATAAATATATACTGAAATAATACAGATATAGAATTAATAAAGAGTTCTTAATTATAAGTCTTTTGTGATTATAATAAGTCCAGTGATATGGTCAGATGGCCAAGGAGGAGAAAAAAAATAAAAACTCCAGATGGCAGGATGCGGGGGAAAAAAAAATTGAAGGGGTTCTAAAACTAAAATACCACCCAGACCCTTCTGGATGTTCTACCTAACTTAATGTATTAGTTACACTTCTCCGAATCTTGACCTTGCAATCTCTCTTGACAACTCGGTTATCGTCCCCTCAAAAACGGCAAGAAGTCTTGGTGTCACTCTAGACGAAGAATTGTCTTTCTCTCCACACATCAGCAACCTCTCCAGGTCCTGCAGATATCTCCTTTACAACATTAGGAGAATCCGCCCCTTTCTCACTACAGAGGCTACTCAGCTTCTCGTCCAGACCTTGGTCATCTCTAAGCTGGACTACTGCAACTCTCTGCTGTCTGGACTTTCACTAAAGGCAACACGACCACTTCAACTGATCCAGAATGCAGCTGCAAGACTCGTTTTTGATATTCCCAAATTCTCGCACACTACACCTCTGCTGCGGAACCTGCACTGGCTCCCTGTGGCTGCCCGCATCAGGTTCAAAACCCTAACACTTGCCTTTAAGGCCAAAACTGGAGCTGCACCACCTTACATATCAGCACTGGTCAAGCAGCGTGTCACTTCTCGCTGTCTCAGAACATCAAGCACTGCACGTCTTGAACCACCCTTACTTAAAAGAAGAGGACGACATGCATCAAGACTCTTTGCAGTGTTGGCTCCTCAGTGGTGGAACGAACTTCCTCTTGCTGTACGAACAGCGGAGACCCTCACTGTCTTCAAACGTCGCCTGAAGACACACTTCTTTCAACAGCACTTGGACTAAAGTCCCCATACTTTTTTTTCTACCCTTTTTTTTTCTCAAAAAAAAAATAAAAAAAACATTTTGTACTAACGTACTATTTTCTTCTAGCAGGGTTTTGTATACAACTTGGTCAGCGGTAACTTGTTTAATGACAGTAGATTTAATCCTAGCCTTAAAGACTGAAGAACAGTCGTAGACTACTAAGCACTGTTGTAAGTCGCTCTGGATAAGAGCGTCTGCTAAATGATGTAAATGTAAATGTACACTTGTTAAGCTTCATCCTTGAAGATTCGATGCAGTGAGTCTCTGCAACAGTTGAATTGTCCACATTCATTCTAACATCATAGGTGGCTACAGAGTACTGTGATTAGGCGGTGGTGACTCAAAATACCACCACAGAAAAATAGGTAAAAGAAAACAGAGAAAAACAAAGGTTAATAATATATGCAAATACAAGAATTATATATTCCAATACATATACAATCTATTAGTGTAACTAAAAAGCAGCTATGAAAAAGCCAAATTTAAAAGGGGGGGGGGGGGGGTTAGAAATGTTTCATGGTATTAATCTGGCATATCACTATACATAATGAATTCCAGATTTTTGGTGCCTGACAGGAAAAGGCCATCTTACCACTTATGTTATGCTTTCAGTATCTCTTAGAATAACAAGAAAACTAGGGTTTAAGGATCTAAGATTATGATTGGGAATATTTAGGGGACAGGCACTCCAAAATGTGAGAATGAGTTTTATATGCCATAAATTGTAAAGGTAATCAGTGTAATGATGTTAAAACTGGTGAGAAATTCGCAGATTCTTGACACTGCATTCTAAAATAACATTAAACAATTGATGCACAAAAAAATGAAGAGAAAAATTCATAATATACGCAAAATATAACTTCTTGCTTATGGTTTTTCCGTTTCAGGTTTATGTGATATATCTTTCATTTGTTTTTTTAGGGTACTGTTTTCCTTATTAATTATGTTAATACATTTTACATAAATTAATGAATTTAACAGTAGATACTGTCAGAAAACTGTGTGCCTCTATACCTTTCCATTTTTTAACTATATTTTTGAAGTGAATTTGTTTTATTAGAATAGAATTATATCAGAATCTTAGGATCCTTCCTTCACACTTCTATATGATAAAACTGAACCTTCCAATATCTGCAGTATGTAGCAAAAAATTAACATTCTGTTCTAGTTGAGCACATACTTATGTGAATTTAATACAGTCATCCCTCGATTTATCGCACTTTGACTTTCGTGGCTTCACTGTATCGCGGATTTTATATGTAAGCATATTTAAATATATATCACGGATTTTTCGCTGGTTCATGGGTTTCAGTGGACAATGGGTCTTTTAATTTCTGGCACATGCTTCCTCAGTTGGTTTGCCCAGCTGATTTCATACAAGGGACGCTATTAGCAGATGGCTGAGAAGCTACCCAATCAGAGCACGTATTACGTATTAAATAAAACTCCTCAAATATATTGTGAGCACGGGTCTGTTCGCACCCCTAGAGGATACGGCCTCTCCTCAAAAAACACTGAAAGATTACGTTCACATTGCTCCCTTCCTTGCTGGGCTTACTTGTGGTTACTTTGTTGCGCGATATGCTTCCCGCACTGTGCTTCGCATACTTAAAAGCACAAAAAGCACCTATTGATTTCTAATTGTTTGTTTTTCTCTCTCTCTCTCCCTCTGACATTCTCTGCTCCTGATGCGCAGTCCTTTGAAGAGGAAGATATGTTTGCATTCTTTTAATTGTGAGACGGAACTGTCATCTCTGTCTTGTCATGGAGCACGTTTAAACCTTTGAAAAAGAAACAAATGTTTGTTTGAAGTGTTTGAATAAAGTTCCTGTCTCTCTACAACCTCCTGTGTTTCTGTGCAAATCTGTGACCCAAGCATGACAATATAAAAATAACCATATAAACAAACATATGGTTTCTGCTTCGCGGATTTTCACCTTTCGCGGGGGATTCTGGAACGCAACCCCCGCGATCGAGGAGGGATCACTGTATTAACTTTCTTGAACTGGCCCTTATGTTTTTGTCCTCTAATTATTTATGGGGAGGATGAGTACAATCCATAAATTATCCATCAACACATTGTTCACAGTGTAACTGAACCACAAAACAAATATTTAGGATCTCTCATTTCAATTATCTTCTATTCCTTGTAGTAGATCATGTTTATTCGCTGTTATGTCCAGTTTTGCTCTGTACATTTCTGAGTGCACCTCTGGCATCAGAAATTGTCTTGATACACGATCCAAGAATTTCAATGTGCAGCTTCATTTACTATCATCAAGACAACATCTCTTGGTTCAAAATTCCTTCTTGGTGTTAGCTATTTTTGATGCTCTTCAAGTATTGGTGAACACTCTTACTGTCAACTTCTTCATGTATACTAGTCATTTTTAGGAAAAAAAAAAGTCCTGGTGGAATGAAAGGCTGAGACATCAATAGCAACAAGTGCCTTCCCCTCTACTGGACATGGGTCCTCATGACTTCATCATTCAGAATGTTGGCGCCTATTAATAGACCAACATCTACATCTATAAGTGGTAGTGATTCTCTTTTAAGATATGTCCACTTCACAATTCCCTACTACTGTGGAATATTGTGTTTACAAGATTTTCTTATGAACACTTTGAAATCAGTTCAGGTTTTTTTTTGGTCTGGCACCTCTTGACTCACTGGTATGAGAAAACGCCCACATGTGAAATGCTGTTTGACTCATCCTGGTGTCTGCTTTTGCAAAACTTCTAGATTTTTGGAGTTCCCCTTATGTTGGTGAAGACATCTAGATTTTTAGAGTTCCCCCTATGCTGGTCCTCTAGAATAGAATAAATAACTTTTTAGCCTTTTCAGGCCATATTTTGTGCAGGAAATTACACCTCTAGGATAAAGACTAAACAAGTAGGTGTCTTCAGCAAACATAATCAGAAGGACTTGAAATTGTACATGTCACATCAACTTACCCTACGGGTTTACCCCCTAATGGGAAACAAGAGACCAAAGTTACTCCTTTAAACAAGACTTTGGGAAAAAATGGGGGTCTATAAAATATTCATGTGGAGTGTTGTTTTATGCTATTTCCAGATTGTTGTTCATGAATATATTTTGTTTCCATTTGATTCATTAAAAGTGGACCTAGCCCTCTAAGAGCCAACTTCAGAAGGTTAAAAATTACAAATTTCAAACATTAACATGTGGGGAATCATTTTAAGCTATTTCATGATCAGTGATTACAAAATCATGCTATTTTTGATCCTCTACTAGAGACCCAGCCCTCTATGGACCTCTGACAAAGGGTGAAAGTTTTATTACAATTGAGAATATTTAGACTTTAAACATTTACTATTTGAATGTAGACGTCTACCTAATGAAGTAAAGCATTACATTTCTTACAAACAACCCAAGTTAGGATGGCTTACGCTAATTGACTTTTTGTTCTCAAGGCAGAAACAAGTTTCAGACAGAATGTTAACTCATAACAAGGTGCACTTACACACCTTGGGCTAATTTATGTTTGCCAAATAATGTGATGTAGAGTAAACCCAATAGTGGGGAGAACGTGCACAGCAGAGGTATACAGTGGCAATGGCAAACTAGCAATCATAACTTCTAATGGTTAGAGCATGCATATATTAATGGCTGGGAGGAGGAGAACACTTCAAAAAATTTCTTGTCATTACATATAAAAATATGATTGGAAATCCATTTGTCACCTCCAAAAATAAACCTAAATCTTCGTAGTAGAGTTACTGTTAGACTTATTTCAATTAACACTTTTTTTATTAGTTCATTGTGATTTTGAAGAGGTCATATATTTATTCTGTGATTTGTTTTTTTTTTTATAACCTACAAATAACAGAGCCCCCATTATTCTGCTATATTTGTTAAGCTCTTGATTTCTACATCATATTAAGTCTGGAATATTTTATCTGTAGTGTATATTACTCCAGAAGTGGGCGATTAAGGGTGTTAATGCCCACTATGTGTGCCAGAAGTAGGTGCATTGTCTGGCACATCATATATCAGAAAGTTATAGAGTACAATAAGCCTTTATAGTAAATTTCCATGCACAGATTTTACTAAAGTAAATTTTTTAATTATTTCCATTTTTTATCTGGGCTTCATTTTCTTTAAGAAGAAGTTATCATATTTTATTACAAGAGTTAGCCTTAAAGAACAGCTTGAAAGTGTTGTAGCTGGGTTTACCTCTTGCAGAGAAATTCGGTGAGAGGATTATTAGTGTCAGGCTTATTGTTTGCAGTAATTAACTCCGGATGTAGAATGTCCTCTGTAGATTCATTAACAGAAAAAGGTTGTATTGATTTTATGTAAGCCCAATCCAGTCAAACTAATAGTGGTTTGGTTTAGAAAGTATATAGGATCGTTAATTTTATTTAAAGTACTAATAACAAGGATTACACTTGTTGTTAAAAGCAGCAATAATAATAATAAATAATAAAGACTTCATTCCTTGAATCCCTGTTGAATATAATGGTGTTACTTTTTAAAGTAATTTATTGCAGGGTTTTGTTAAAAACAAGAAATGTACAAATAAAATGGAATGACTAATTGACAACCTCAAATGAAATTGCCCTACCTTGTATGAATATTTCCAGTATAATATTATGTAGTTTATACTTCTCGTAAGATACTGTGACATTTAAGCTTGTAACTATTACCATTCCCAATGCACTTGTTGTTTGGCTTTACAGCACCAACGTAATCCATTTTTTGTTTTAAAATTTGCTTCTTGATAACATTACATTGTTATTTATTAGAGCTATAAACTATACACATTTAAGTTTAACAACTGTACAAATTACTTTGATAAACTGCTTAAATGCTTTTATAGAATGGTGACTGAGCAAGTGTGTTCTCTTTATTATGTACTGTATATTATGTCATCTACTGGTCAGAAAATATTTTGGTAGACATAGGGGCATTTATCTTCATGTGCAAATTTATTATTAAGCACTGACGGCAGCAAAGCTAATTATCTAGGAAGTAATAAATTTAAAAAGATACTAACCAGAAATTAATCAGACTCCTTCTGAAAAGGGTTGCTCTGGTCTGCTTTAAGTAGATATTAATGTCATTAAGGGCTGTTTTGTTATCTTCCTGTAATTCTTTGGCTTTCTTTTTCCTTGTAACATAACATGTTTGCTTGAAGAATTCAGATAATGCAAGTATGCCTTCATGTATAAAATGAATCACTTCATAGAGCAAGTCAGTCTCCCTCTTTAAGGATACTCATTCTCTTCAAACATTTAGCCAAGTTTATAAGAACATTAATATGTACTGCTGAAGCATTCATTGGGAGAAGGCCAGCAAATCAAATACAAAACAGTAAAAAGTAAGTACTTCAGAAGAAACTTACAATATATTTGGATATCATCAAAATAAACTTACCTTTTTTGAAAAACAGCCAGGTTTGTCCTTTACGTGACTGATCAAGCATCAATTTTGGCGTTTTCTGTAAATAACGTTTGGGTGGCACTGTGGTACACTGGTTGGTATTGCTGTCTCATTGTTCTAAGACAGTAGGTTCAGTTCACTGTCAAAATCTGTGAGGATGTGATTTTGGTAAATGCTGTAGTTTCCTTTCAAAATCAAAGAAGAAACCTGTTTGAATTGAAAACTAAATTGACTGTGTATAAGTGAGCGTGTCTTATGGTGAAGTATGTTTGTGTGCATTGATGGTTCTTACTTTCCATCTAGCTCTTTGCATCCCTTAAATGGACAATGTGGTCTCATGAAATGGATGGATAGATAAATCTAAACATGCGGATGCAATGTACCTTCTAGTAGCCTTTTCAAGTACAGTACCATGTTTTACTTGGCTTGCCAGATGTTCCCAACAGTTTTCTCTGTGCTTACAGATCTTTATCAAACTAATTACTGTATTCTTTGATGGATTATGCATTCTAAAGCAGCATCCTAGAAGTCTGAAAAACTTAAGACGACCCAAAGTTGTAGCTGTCTGGGAGCCAGAGGGTTAAGTGCTGATGAAATAAGGATGCAGCACATTAGCAGCTCATTTGTAGTTCCGCAGAGTCAGCTGAGCAGAGTCAGACCCCAGCTGGGTCCAGGGTGGGGCAATAAGGAGAACAGAATGCCAGAAAAAAAGCAACATGGGAAAGAAGAAGGAGGAGGAGGGAGACTTTGTGGATAGGGGAGAGAGAGAGAGAGGGAGTGTGTGAGTGAGTGAGAAAGAGAGCCGGAGCAAAGATTGGCGCCAGGCATGTGGCATCCTGTAAACATTTTCAGCTTAAAATAGTGCTTAATTTTTTTGTGGAGTACAAGAGATACTTTAGAGAAACAACAGGGTGACTTGTCCTTTGCAGCATGAATCCCAGCACTACTTTACAGCGAGAAAAAAGGTTTGCTTTTTTCAAAATGCCATGGCGATGGAGTACAGGTTATCTCTTCAAGGTAAGGGTACATGTTGGTTTAGGCAAGATCGGCACTGTGTTTGATGTAAAATAAAATAACTTCGCCGTTGTTTCATTGAATGGAGCTCTTTGTTACAATGTTTGCAACTGATTCTGTAATTTGCTTTTGAAAGCATTTTAATTTTCCCTGTAAACTGTGTACGTTTTGAGTAATTGTTCCATGCTGCTGTTTTTAATAACAAGGAAGTCATTTAGAGTAGTTTAAGATTCTAAAATGGTAGGTTATCAAAGGGAATGCTTGAAGGTTTTATTTTGGTTGGATGCCTCCTGATTTTTTTAGTAACTGTGTGGGTCAAGTATAATGCTGCAAGTCAGAGTCATTGCATCTTTTTTTCTGGGAAAGCGAATGTAATCTAATTATAGTACTTACAAGTAATATATTTTCTTATTAGTAAAATACAATTTATGAAGGAAATAAAAAGTATCCTGGCGACTTTGGAATAGGACATTACATCATATTACAGTGCGCTATCCATATTCCAGTGTCTCAAGAGCTCTACATTTTGTCAGTTCAGTTCAAGTTCTTATCTGTGCCTGAGGTTACTGGAAGTGAGCCCACTACTTACAGCTTGATTTAGTATATTATATGTTTATAATATGGAATTTGAATTAACTGTAGTTCCCATTTAGCACAGAGCTATGTAATCTTGAAATCTGTTATGTCTGAATTGATAAACAGTGCCTCTGCTATGCGATTTAATTGAAATCTTCAGGGCAAAAGGAAGTCTTCATATAGTCCATATTTGGTTCCTTGTACAATGCTATAGTCTGCTTGAGTTAGGCAGTATGGCTTATGGATTGCACTATACAGTACTGTTCATTGCAGAGTATTCTTATTAGGAGGAACAGGTAGAGAACAATTAATGAATAATCATGCCAGCATCAAGTTCTAGCATAAAAGCTTTTATTTTACGAAAACATCACAGTTTAACTAATTTAATATGTATAGGTTTGCCCATATTATCCCATCCGTTGTAGGTGAATTTCATACCGGCCTCCATGTGAGAATACATTCAGTAATGCAATATTCACACTTTTTATTGAAACTCTATTGCAAGTTGTCAAATACATCGAGTGCAAACAAAACATATGCACAACAAATTAAGAAAGAACCATTTATAATAAGCATGATCCTATCATGGCACTGTGTAGTAATGTGCTGTAGAAATTATCTTTCTTGTCTCATGTCATTTTTGAAAAGCTTATGCATTCTTCCTATGTTCATATAGGGCTTGTCATACAGTGCAATCATACATTATTAGGTTGTTCAGCATTGTATAAATGTAATCTAAAGAAGCTGGAGACCCAAGAGGTCTTGCAGGACATATATTGGCAGGCAGATTAGTTATATATGCTGCTATATATACTGTTAGAAGCCACAATGGCACAATGCCTTTCTCTTTTGTTTGTATAATTCATGTTTACAAAAGAACAGCCTGTTCATCTTTCTAGGTATGTAAGCCTGTTCAGGAAAGTACAGGTGTGTATTGTATGAATTGATCAGTGGTGGGGGCTGGAGGTGTCTGATCTCTAGTTTCCCTTTTACTTTTGTGTACTTGGCTTTAAACCTAAGAGGAAAACAGGTAGTTTACTCACCAGTGCCCCATGTGCTCCTTTTATTTTGATTCTGATAAAGTCATTAGCGTAGCAATACTCATGACGGTGTCCTGTAGACTGGTATTCCATTTCAGTACAATCATGTTTTGTACGTATCGCAAGCATGAGAGCTTGCTGTACTACAACCCATTTAGTAGATAACTGGATATCTGACTTAAGAAATAGATGGATGTTTGTAGTGGCCTGATGCCGTGTTTTTATTAAAATAAGCCTTTAGCTGATTTAACACAATTTGACTGTACTCTTTATGTGGTAATTGCAGATGTTATTTAGAATGGCTAAATGGTGGATCAACAACAACTCCAGAAAATCAGTAGCTTAGAAATAACTACTGTAGTTCACTGAAAAAAGTATTGTGTGAATGAGTGATAGAAAAGCATTGCTGAATACAGCTAATGTGTCTCCACAATCTGTGATAGTGGTGGTTACATTGAACACTGCATATGTTGAAATAATAGAAATATTACATTTGACATATTTTACTGGTGGCTCAGTAGTTACCACTGCTGCTTTATGCATCTAGTGTTCTGAGATTAAATCCCATGCTTATGTGCTATATATTCATCTGCATCTTCTCCCTGTGTCAGATTTCCAGTTGGTACTCCAATTTTCCACCTACATCCCAAAGGCATGTAATGGAGATTGTAATTTGGCCATGGTTTGGGTGTGTGCATGAGCAGACCCTGCAATAAACTTTCACCCTGTTAACAGTTGATTTCTGCCTTGTACCTGATGCTGCAAGGAATACATTCTGGCATGCTAGTATCTTGAAATTAATTTAATGGCATTGATGAAGTTATGTTACTTTACTTCTGTAGCAGTTACATTGAGTTTTATTTGGTGAAACCCATTGAAATAAAATATTGATGCACCATACAGCATAAGCACAATAGTATTAATAATTTCTGAACATAAATACAGTACACACATTTCTCAGATTATTGCAGAAGGCTGCTGATTGCCATACCAAATCTTCAGAACACTTTTAATAACTGACCTATAAAAATGGTCATTGTTTTCCTTGTTATTCTGAACATCTAGCTTTATCAGAATGTACAGATTCTGGTTATTTTTCTTACATATAGGTCAGAAACGAAGACATTAGGATTAAAAAACATCTTAAGATAAGCAGGAAAGTGAGAGTTATAAGGTAAAACAAGAACAAAAGTGACACCAAATATGAAATCTTTATACTCACTGATGTTAAGTTTTCTTTAATAAGTCTTAATCCAACAAAAGGATGATTGTAAATGCCAGGCACTGCTGTTTTGAATGGGAAAGATGACTTCCTGCTTTTTTCAAAACCAGTAGTGTGGTAACAATGGGAAAACACATCTTGACAACTGTTTCTAAAAAATAGCAGCATCCAATTGGGTAGCTTGAAGAACAAGAGTATTGCATTAAAATAAAAATCTTTAAACAAAATGAAAAAAATGAAAGCAGGATGATTCAAAGACTTGGAAAAAATAAGTATCCAACAAAAACTTAAGTTCAAAGAACTGTTAGCAATAATGGATAATTGTATCTCTTCCTTGGGAGAGTTCTAAAAATTAGGCAAAGAGGGGAATAGATACAAATGAAAAAAATCTAAATATATGTTGTGTTGCCTTTTTTGTTTTTTTTCTGTGTGATTTATGAGCATCTTTTCAACATTGTTACAATTTAAGGCATGCAATATGTGGAAATGTGCAAGCATTACATTTTTTTAAACAAAGTAAATCAATGTAAAAGAGTTCATTTTGATTTTTCACAATATTACATCAATAAGTAGCTACGCATGAAATGTGCAGTTTGCAAAAATTGCCCTATTAAAATTAAGTTTTTCCGTGACACTCCGAACTAGGACTGTCTTTCCAATTGCAGCTGACAGGAGCACGTGAAGGTTAATTTACATTTATATTTGAGTATTTTTCAGTGCATTTTTCTTCTGTATGAACATTTACAGTAATAAATTTTGTGGAAAAGTATATTGATGAACGTGCAATTTATATTTTGAACAAACCTTTATATACTGTGAGAGAGAGTACACTGGGACTGATGTCCTGGCCAGAGTAGAACTGGGATACTTACCCAGGCACAGATGACAAAAGCATGGAAGGACCAGGGAAGGTAATGTTTTCAGGACATTTCCTTACCAAACACAATAGGCAGCATCCTCACTGGTTTAGTATTCCCACTCGAAGCTTGCAAGGCTTGCCGGGTCTTGTATTCCTGGGGTGCTGCCCTGCTGTCTTCATTGGGGCCACCAGGTGAAGCTGAAGGAATGCACAATTCCTACTTTCTGGAACTGCCGATTGGCCTGGAAGTGTTTCCATTGGGTTATGCCTTGGCAGCGAAATACTCCTGGGCCCCAGATAAAAGGACCCATTTGACTTCAGCCAGGTGAGCCAAAGTCGAGAGGAAGAAAACAAAGCTTACCTGAAGGAGTGGAGGAGTGAAGAATAGAGATGGATTGATTGAGTATAACTTGTGATGTGGGAAACACTTATCTGAGAAAGATTCCCATAATAAAACCCTTTGTTATACACCAGAACTTGTGTCTGTGTGGTTGTGTTGGGTGTTTGGAGAGCTGCAGTACCCCCTGGTGACCACAATACAAACAATATTTTAGTTACAGTTAGGTCCATAAATATATGGACAGAGACAACTTTTTTTCTAATTTTGGTTCTGTACATTACCACAATGAATTTTAAATGAAACAACTCAGATGTAGTTGAAGTGCAGACTTTCAGCTTTAATTCAGTGTGGTGAACAAAACGATTGCATAAAAGTGTGAGGCAACTAAAGCATTTTTTTTAACACAATCCCTTCATTTCAGGGGCTCAAAAGTAATTGGACAATTGACTCAAAGGCTATTTCATGGGCAGGTGTGGGCAAGTCCGTCTTTGTCATTATCAATTAAGCAGATAAAAGGTCTGGAGTTGATTTGAGGTGTTGTGCTTGCATGTGGAAGATTTTGCTGTGACCAGACAACATGCGGTCAAAGGAGCTCTCCATGCAGGTGAAAGAAGCCATCCTTAAGATGCGAAAACAGAAAAAACCCATCCGAGAAATTGCTACAATATTACGAGTGGCAAAATCTACAGTTTGGTACATCCTGAGAAAGAAAGCAAGCAC
Organism: Erpetoichthys calabaricus; assembly: GCF_900747795.2. Classification (NCBI taxonomy): domain Eukaryota; kingdom Metazoa; phylum Chordata; class Cladistia; order Polypteriformes; family Polypteridae; genus Erpetoichthys; species Erpetoichthys calabaricus. The sequence continues at coordinate 147,590,638 of NC_041401.2, read as the reverse complement.
TGGTGAACTCGGCAACGCAAAAAGACCTGGACGTCCACGGAAGACAACAGTGGTGGATGATCTCAGAATCATTTCCATGGTGAAGAGAAACCCCTTCACAACAGCCAACCAAGTGAACAACACTCTCCAGGGGGTAGGTGTATCGATATCCAAGTCTACCATAAAGAGAAGACTGCATGAAAGTAAATACAGAGGGTGCACTGCAAGGTGCAAGCCACTCATAAGCCTCAAGAATAGAAAGGCTAGATTGGACTTTGCTAAAGAACATCTAAAAAAGCCAGCACAGTTCTGGAAAAACATTCTTTGGACAGATGACACCAAGATCAACCTCTACCAGAATGATGGCAAGAAAAGAGTATGGAGAAAGCGTGGAACAGCTCATTATCCAAAGCATAACACATCATCTGTAAAACGCGGTAGAGGCAATGTGATGGCTTTGGCGTGCATGGCTGCCAGTGGCACTGGGACAATAGTGTTTATTGATGATGTGACACAGGACAGAAGCAGCCGAATGAATTCTGAGTTCAGAGACATACTGTCTGCTCAAATCCAGCTAAATGCAGTCAAATTGATTTGGCGGCGTTTCATGATACAGATGGACAATGACCCAAAACATACAGCCAAAGCAACCCAGGAGTTTATTAAAGCAAAAAAGTGTAAAATTCTTGAATGGCCAAGTCAGTCACCTGATCTTAACCCAATTGAGCATGCATTTCACTTGTTGAAGACTAAACTTCAGACAGAAAGGCCCATAAACAAACAGCAACTGAAAGCCGCTGCAGTAAAGGCCTGGCAGAGCATTAAAAAGGAGGAAACCCAGCATCTGGTGATGTCCATCAGTTCAAGACTTCAGGCTGTCATTGCCAGTAAAGGGTTTTCAACCAAGTATTAGAAATGAACATTTTATTTCCAGTTATTTAATTTGTCCAATTACTTTTGAGCCCTTTAAAATTAAAGGATTGTGTTAAAAAAATGCTTTAGTTGCCTCACATTTTTATGCAATCGTTTTGTTCACCCCACTGAAATAAAGCTGAAAGTCTGCACTTCAACTGCATCTGAGTTGTTTCATTTAAAATTCATTGTGGTAATGTACAGAACCAAAATTAGAAAAAAGTTGTCTCTGTCCAAATATTTATGGACCTAACTGTATGAAGCACTCACATATCTCAATGATATGTTGACAGGACTACTACAAACATGAGGACTCATCTTCCAGGCATTGACCCAGAACTAAATTTACACTATATACTGACATGTGTATAATGTACCATAAATGCATGTTCCCTGTTTTACATCTGAAATTGCACGCATATGACTTCAAGTTTACAGTCATTATGCAAAAATGGAGCAAGGCCAAATGATTAATAATCAAAGAATCAGAAAACGGACCAGGAGATGAAATGTAAATGTGAAAGAAGACAGTCAAAAACCAGGATTTCAAAAAATCTGCCATCCAAACCAAAATGCTAAATCTAAATCATTATCAAAAGGAGATTTACTAGCATTTCAAAAGCCACACAGCACACCAAACTAACACATGCATGTTGTTTGCTATTCTCCGTAAACGTGGATGCAGGCAGACATGCAGTCCCAGAATATAAGATGCCACATTGATGACATCATGCCACACAATTCCTGGTAAAACCCCTGGCAACCGCTCATTGCATCTAAGCAGTGCATGTCCAGAATGACAATAGAAACTCTAAAACAAATATGACGCAGTTGTAAATATTAACATAAATGTTAAACAAAATATATTTTTAAACTAATTTTAAACCAACTACAATCCCAAAATGTTCCAGGATGCAAAAGAAATTCTTAATTGCAGAAAATGTGTACAAAAGTCAATGCTGACTGTCATCATCAAATTTGGAATATATTGCACACCTAAAAAGCAATACAGTACTTAATATGAACAATAACAATCTCAGTATTACCATATTTGGGCTATGCTATTGGGATAATATAATGCAATTGTCATTGAAAATTCCCAGCCCTATAAGAAGTGGTGATACCAAGGATCTTGAATTTCTCCTCTGTCTAGAGACTTTTTTTCTTTCTTTTACATTCAATTCAAAGATGTTGAGGCTTCACCACTTTGCCTATATTGTTACAAGACCTCATTCCTGTACATAGACAGTTGAAAATTTGGGATAAGACCCGTAACAGTACTTTCATCAGTAAACTCGACCATTCCGTACAGAATTTGCATGTGAAATGCAAACAGGCATGTACAGAAAATTAAAGAGTGGTGATAAGACACAAAGCTGTGATTTACTTACACATTTTGTTGCCTCTAACCATCACCTTCCTGTCAGAAATACAATCAAATAGCCAGTAACACGGGCACTGATTTATACACAGTGTATGTGTTTGTCAAGATGGTTGAGAGGCACAATTGCATATGAATGAAGACCCATAAAGATGATCTAAAAGTAGAGAAAACATTTTTGGTAATTCTAGATATTGAAAAATGAATCCCCAGGGACACTGTCCCTTCCACTGATCTATTTGCCATGTAGGCAGACTGTCATGAATCCAAGTGCATGTTTACAGAAAGTTTGCTTTGAGTCATTAAAATACACTCATTATTTAGATGTCTGGGAATAGATCTGTGATCATTGAGGCAATAAGTTAATGAATAGGGTATGTACTTTAAAACTGTTTTAGTAGCTATTTTGAACCCACATAGAGTTTTTGCCTACTTAAGTGTCAGATTAAACAAATCTGTAGAAAGAGAAACAAGCTGAAACGTACAGGACACAAGTATCAATGTAGAAACAACTCTAGGTGCATTCCTGCTGTTCTGCATCCCTAGATGCCACCCTGCATTATGTTTCTGAGTTGGTACCCAACTGGTTATTTCTATTCAGTCCATTGTTTCATCTTGTTATGTACATCAGGCATAACAGAATTTATTTCCTTTTTATGGAAGTGAGGGCTTGTCAGATGGAGCAGGTTTTACTTTGTAGTTAACAATTAACTGAAGGCCTTGCTGCATACTATAACTGTACTATCACTGGTATTTTAATATCTTTTCTGGAATTGGAATTTGACAGGGGACATTTCCACCAGTGCAGCTTCGCTTTATTTCCTAGAGCATTTGTATGCACTTTCCCCATCTTGTGCCCCCTTTCTCTGCAGTTCACCTGGGTATCAACTAAATATATTGCACAAATGATCAGAATCTGAAACAATGGTTTAATGAAATTTGATGCATACCAGTCATTTTAAGTGGTGTTAGAATTTATTTAGAAAGTTTGGCATGGAAAAGGGAATAATTGCTTCTGTCTGGATTGCCAAACTGTGAACTTTCCCACTGTATATAAAAATTGCACCACTACACACACCCTTGTCTGTCTTCTTGCAAAATCACTGTGTAAGATACAATAGTAATGCAGTGGGCACTTTGGCTGGCTTTTTGGAAACCTCACAGAATTAATTAGAGGCCTGCAAAATGCTTTGCATTTACTGCCCTTAAAACTATCCATTTTGGGATATTTCTAAACATGGAATCTTAAACTGAATGGGGCCCTCGTTCACCTGTGGACTTCAAGCTTGTGCAATTTTCTGATGTCTTCACTGAACAAGTTTAAAGTGTGTGAATAAGTTTTTATAATAAATACTAGAATCAAAGTTAAACAAATTAAAAATAACTATGAAATTGATGCTTTTGATTGATTGTTTCAGTAAAGAAATAAATAAAAACAACATAGCTCTTTTGCAGCTCCAAAGAGCAAATATTTTCAAGTTGATGTCAGATATTTTAGATTATATTAAAGATACGGTTTGTGTGCACAGGGTGTGGTGTTTACTTTACTGGGAGAGTGCTTTCCAACTGCTTATGTTTTGCTTAAAAAAAAAAAAACCCAGAGTTTAGTGCCATCCTTTGATACTCCTCCTTGGTTGTTGGTGTTTCTGAAAGTTATCATTAAATGTTTTGTACAAAGTGCAAAACAAAGTGCTCCATCTTAAAATGCTTATTCTTTTTGCACATTACAACTTTCAAGCCTCTTAACATACTTGGCTTCCTTTTATTAGTATTGATTTTATCTTCTCTAATATTTGATTGTAAAATTAATTACATATTTCATAATGTAAGGTTTGGGTATTCCTTTCTCAGATATCAATACTGAATTCTTTTTCTTTTTTTTCCAGTATAGTAATTTAATTTTGAGACCCTCTACATTGAAATATAGTAATAATAATAATAATAATATGTCTATTAAGAGGCAGTTCACCAGTATTACGGCCATCTGAGTTTACAGTAACATTATTGTAACTTGTGGGTGGTTTATTATTTTGGAAGACTAACGTTTTTCCTGAAAATAAAAGTTTTTTTTTGAATAACAATTATTTGCAACCATGAGAATATATGATCATTATTACATCCCTCAGCAATTCTGCCAGGAAGAACATCCATCCATCCACCCACTCATTCATTTATGTTTTTTTTTTAACTCTCCTTTTAGTAATAATATTAGAATAGAGAAATGTTATTAATTCCCAGTATGGTTGTACTCAAATCATGTTTTTTTAAGGCATTTAATGTAAGGTCAAGTACCATGTTGTATCGATCCATTTATTTTGACAAAGAAAGTTCACCAATTATTACTGCATTTGCATTTATTTTCCGGTTTGTCATGATTATGAAAACTTTGATTTAGCTACCATTCATTGCTGTGCTCTTCACTTTCAGTATAATTGCCCCATCCACTACTCTACCACATTGCACTTTTTCCATTCAACTTGTCAGATCAGTATTGGCTATGAACATGGTGTGTGAAAAACATTGTGATGCCATTTTACAAGAGTGTGTAGTCATTTTTCGTTTTTTTACCTAACAGAAATAACTGTAGCGCGAAGTTTTCAGATTTCTTTTTTTCTTCTTCATTTGAATGATTTTAAATGTGACATTTTTTCTTTGATTAATTCATAGTTGTCTGCTGAAGACAGACCGCTATTCACATGTGGGAAATAATGTTTAGCAATGTCCATAACGGCAGCAGGAGAGGATCCATCCATCCATTGTCCAACTCGCTGAATCCAAACACAGGGTCACAGGGGTCTGCTGGAGCCAATCCCAGCCAACACAGGGCACAAGGCAGGAACCAATCCCAGGCAGGGTGCCAACCCACCACAGGACACACACAAACACACAGGAGAGGATTTGTTGAGGTAAAAAGGATAAGAAAATGCAGTAAAGAGCAAGCCGGAAGAGAAAAATAAAATAATTTAACACTAGAAGTACAACGGCTGATGCCAATTGCCATTGTGTTCTTGAATCTGCAATTATTTCATGAGTGTACATGTCTCACTGTCCTCCTTTGACTTTTTCTGACTTATTGCACTTCACATTGCCATGTTGTTTCATCTCTGAGATTCTACTCAGAAAATGTTACTGATTTTTTTTTTTTCTTTTATACACACAAAAGACCATCTGCTACCACCATAAGCAAAACAATTGAACACTGGAGCTTGCACTCAGTTTCAGGACTGCTGCTGTGGAGAGCTGTACTATAAAAGGATGGTGCTGCACAAGACAAGCATCTTAGACGGTTATCACTCAATATATCACATACTAGTCATTTAGCCCGTTACAATAATGGGCGCTAGAACAGTAGTGCATAAACATTAGTAGGAACAGTCTATATTAAATGGCAAGGGACTTTGACCTCATTCTTTTTGTTGGTCGTATTTTTCTTTCTTTCAGTCTTTCTTTTGTTGATGTTTACTTGCTGAGCTGACCGTTCTTCGTGGGCTGCCGCCGTGTATTGTGTGTCTTTAATTTTCTGTGACAGTAATACTGTCTTGTACGGCTCTATTCAATAAGGGCGCGCACAAAAAGGCGAGTTTCAAAAGGGCGACCTCAATTGAGCACAGCGAATAAAGGCGTTCGTAGATAATTTAGTTCAAATGGCTCTGGAATATGTGAAGAGCAACAAAGGTGCAGATCTTTATTTACACGCGCCTTTATTCGCTGCGCTCAATTGAGGTCGCCCTTTTGAGGCTCGCCTTTTTGTGCGCGCCCTTATTGAAGGATACCGTCTTCTACGTCTGCTGGCTTGTACGTCCGTAATATACCTTTAATTTTCTCTGGCTGTAATACAGGCGTGCGCGTCGGTAATATGCCTTTAATCTCCTCTGACAGTAATACTGGCTTGTATGTGGCTGTAATATGCGTCACTGTATTGTGTACTTTTAATTTCCTCTCGCAGTAATACTGGTTTGTATTTCCGTAAAACGCCTCTAACTTTCTCTGACAGTAATATCGCGCATCGCACCATGCCCCGCGCATGCGCACTTCACCAGAAGACACCCACACACAGACACCTGGGCGCACATAGGGATTTTATATATATAGATAAGGGTTTTTATTACAGTGAGATAGGAGACTTGTGTGTGGCTACAGGTGATCGAGCATTTCTGTGACTTCTGTCTGTGAAAATGTGTTTTCTCTGTGAGTAAGCTGGCCCTAGAAAGCAATAATGCAGCCCAATACTTAATATAATTTGATCTCAGGGAGGCACAATGGCTCAGTGGTTAGCACTACTGTCATGCAACTCAGGTAGCATTTTTGGCCACAATTATCTGTCCATCATAGTTGGCTCTCTAGCCAGTAGGGACACTTAAAAGACCATTGCAAGATTTAATCCACGCAAAATTAGTGCAGTTTCTCCCGTTGACTTCAATACATCTTGCAGAGTTCACTAAAATTACAAAACATTTGTTTTTCCCAAACTCAAAGCAAAGCAGGGTTCACTCATCACTAATGATTACATTGTTATTGTTAAAGCACTATATTGAAGGCTGTTCACAGCTGCAGCATTTACTGTAAAAATTACTTTTGTCTTTGCTGATATATGTAAAGGTATTTAAAAGATGACTGACAATACTGGAAGTAATTATGTTGATTGCCTTAATGACCTGCGAGGACAGTGTCTGAGTATGAGTGTTTGCAAGTCTATTGTGGTATATGTCCTGGGGAAAAATGTTTAAGTGTTTGCTTCAATTGGGATGTAGTGGCTATAACAGCCATAGTTTGTGGTGTTTTTTCATTAATGTGTGAATGTCAGTCCTGGAAGACTGCCACTCTTGGGTTTAAAAAAAATTAATAAATAATTACCACAGTATGAATTTGATCATCCAGAATTTCTTTGTGATTTTTTTTTTGATCTCCTAATCACATTAACGGATGTAAAACATACCAGGAAATATATCCAACAGCATAACAGAGCTACCTTTGAGCAGCACTTTTATTTGTTGTGTCCATTGCTTTATTCTGTGGGCACAGGGTGTACAGAGACTGGAACAGAGTGTACAGCAATTGGTTTAAATGACTAATGATAAACAGGGAGCATATTTGTATTGACATCTAAGTTGTTGTAGCTTGTTTTATGCTGTGCTTTAATCAGAGTGGATCTTTAAAAACATTCTGTATTTTATGCAGATGGAAACTAAAATGTTTTCATGTTTGCATGACATATTTTATAGGTTAAATTAGTGCATATAATAATGACCTATTTGGAGTTGCTGTTATTTTTAAACCTGTACAAAATTAATTGAACTGAAAATTTTATGATTATTGTGCAGCTTATTTTAATTAATCATGGATTCACTGTCTTTGGGTACAATGTTTTATGGTGGCTTTACTGCAGCTAATACAGTATAATGAGAATCTTCAGGTCATGAGTTTGTACTTTGCTGACATTTTCATTTATTCGCTTGCACTATGCGTGATTCACATTTTCAAATACTGCTAGTGCCCCCAGATGTTATGTCTGTTTCTTATATATCTGGGATGTTACTTTCAGCAGAGAGTTTACAAAAATCACTATTTGGTAAGACCAGAGCATAAAAATATGTGAAAAAAAAATTGTCTGTGCCAAATCATAAAATCTGACACCTTTAGATATTAAAGACTCTCATAAGGAATATTGGTGGCTTGGATGACTAAAGAGTGCGGATCCTCAGTGTGAATGTTGCACACTGTGTAGGCATTTATAGTACTGTACTTTAGACTTTTATTTTCCCTTGGGTCCCTTTTAAACACAGGCAAAGGGCCTTTTTTAACAGCTTTGTGTTGTGTATTCAAGAACTTTAAATTTTCAAGATGTATAAAAATGCCTCAAGGATTTGGCTTGTGTTTTCCAGAGGTTTCTCCTATGTTTAACTTTATTTTCTCTGCAAGTAAAACAAAGTAAAGTTGAATCTGTCTGATTAAGCACACTGCTGATTTGGGAACAGGGGAGTGCTGTAATCAATAATTTTAAATCCTTGTATAGTTTTGTTATATTTATATAAAATGAAATTACAATAAAAGAGACACAGTTCAATGAAAGTATAGTACCGGTAAATATGATTCACATTAAAAATTATCCATCCATCCATTATCCAACCCGCTATATCCTAACTACAGTGTTACGGGGTCTGCTGGAGCCAATCCCAGCCAACACATGGCACAAGGCAGGAAACAAACCCCGGGCAGGGATACATTATATAATTTATTTTTTCATTAATTCATTATGGTGGGCAGATATGTTGTATGTTGCACATGTAAGTTAAAAAATATTGCATGGACAATTTGAGTATCTTTTTAAACAGTGCATTATATTCAACTAGGGGCGGCACGGTGGCGCAGTGGGTAGCGCTGCTGCCTCGCAGTTGGGAGATCTGGGGACCTGGGTTCGCTTCCCGGGTCCTCCCTGCGTGGAGTTTGCATGTTCTCCCCGTGTCTGCGTGGGTTTCCTCCGGGTACTCCGGTTTCCTCCCACAGTCCAAAGACATGCAGGTTAGGTGGATTGGCGATTCTAAATTGGCCCTAGTGTGTGCTTGGTGTGTGGGTGTGTTTGTGTGTGTCCTGCGGTGGGTTGGCACCCTGCCCAGGATTGTTTCCTGCCTTGTGCCCTGTGTTGGCTGGGATTGGCTCCAGCAGACCCCCGTGACCCTGTATTCGGATTCAGCGGGTTGGAAAATGGATGGATGGATGGATTCAACTAGATTAATAAAAAAAAAAAAAACCTAATTTGAACTTGCTTTCAAATTGCTACAAGTTACAACTCTGTATTAGAATTAGAGTCTAAAAGCAGAATTGCCTGTCCTATCACACTGTGGGTGTAGAAAAATGACAGTAATGTTTCTTCACCCCCCCACCCAAATTCCTCCCATTCAATAATTCTGGGTGCAAAAAGAATTATCTTTATCTTAACATCAGCACCAAAGAGCCTCTATGTCTGGGCACTATTCAAGGAGTGGATGTAAAGGCAGTCCACTCCAAATACTTGGGGTCCAAGTTAATGACAGGTTGGACTGGTCTTGGAACATTGAGGAACTACTGTATATAATAAAGGGCAGAAGAGGCTCTTTTTTCTTAGAAGATAGAAGACTGTGTTCTTTAAATGTGGGAAGTGACATTATTCACATCTTCTACAACTCTGTGATAGGCAGTGCGATTTTCTATGCTGTGGTGTGCTGGTCCGGTAATATCACTTCAGGAGAAGTCCACCAAAGTAACAAGCTAATTAAAAGGACAGTATCAGTTATAGGACACACTCAGGACCTCCTGGGCTATTTAAAGAGCCTCTGTATAAAGCCAAATTTCCCCCTGTGGACAAATAAAGTTCTGTCCGTCTACGTTTGATTCCACAAGAGCTGACATCATCACACTCCATAAAATTAGTTCTAAAGAAAGATGAAAATATTACAAGAACATGATTTAAAAAAAGGGGAAAAGCACTAAAAATGAAAAGAATTTAGCCTTGTTCAAAAAAGCTAGCGACAGAGAGTAAGGATAAAAAAAGTATCAAGATTACAAGATCCCGTTTATTGTTATTAAAAAAGAGAGGTTTAGGCTTCTTTAAATTAGGATCTATTACCAGCTGCTACTTTTAAGCATCCATGACAAAATGCAAAAGCTGAATGTCTTTGTCATTAAAGGCAACAAAACATAACTGCAATATTTATGATTTTACTTTTGTTGTTATAATGGGTTTAAAATTCATCATTATTTTAAAGAACTCTTTCAATATTAGAAATGTTCATTTTAGTTATCTCAGGCTTAGGACACAAACAGTTTTTAATATAGTCTGGTTGTGTGCCTATTGGCTTAACATGCAATGCCTAAAACAATAAGGCACAATGAAAAATAAATGTTAATGTCACTGGTATTATGTTTTTGCTGTAACTTTAAGTGAAAAGAAAAAATTAACTTAGTTTATCCCAGTATTATTGGAGTTTTAATTTGCAGGTTCATTGATTTTGGAGGCAGTCCAAACTGTATTCCCTTTCCTTTATTTTTGATCATTTCAATTTTCACCCCCCCAAAGAATCCCTTTTTCTTGAAGTGCTATGTTTTTAAGTGTTGCATTCATTTGAAGGCTTAAGTTTATGCAACTATGGACAAGTCATATGCACTTTATGCATTGCAGAATCACCATAAGCAAAAAAGTAAAAATATTAACAAGCATAAGAAAAATATTTTAAAAAGCATAGAACAAAAGTATACGGAAAATAGTACTCAGAATATCTAACATACATTTAAATATATTCAAATACATATTTCATAAATATGAGTATTTTTGGCTAAATTTGGTAACTTTAAAGTCACACATCCAAAGTTTTATTATTTAAATATCAGGAGGTGGGCAATTGTCCCATCCATCCTTTGTAAACCTTTGATTTGCTTCTTTGTGCATGACTGGAAAAATGCTTATATACTAACACACACACGTTAGAAGGAATATTGCTTTACCTGCTTTAAAAGTTTGTGAATTTACTGCATAAATGACGAGTTTGTCAAGTTTTGAAACAATCGGCTACATCAGAAAAGTAGACCAGCAAGACCTGGAGTTTGGTGGTGTTGGTGCTCACGCTTTCTCTATATATACTGTAACCACATATTGAAATGGTGCATTAGTAGTGAGAAAAGCACTATATAAATGCAAAGAATTATTATTATTATTATTAAGAAATTGCTGTTATTTGTTTAGCTCTTCTACTTGTCCAATTACACATGGCTAACATTGGCTATATCGTTGTATGTCAGTCATTAGAAGATACTTTTGTTTTATTACAGCTTAGTTTTAGTAAAACAAAGAAAAATGTGGAAGGAAAACAGTGATTTGTTTAAAAAAAAAACAATCTGTGGATTCTGCTTCATAGTATTACAGTCTGACTGCCCCAGTGTTGAAAATGCTAGTAATGATTACGGTCCTACTACAGCTCAGTGATCAGCCTGATCCTTCACACCCTGTAAAAATGACATTGTGAAGTCCACTGTTTATTCTCACTCACTATTAATACTGGAGGAAGCAAAAGTATTTAAAAACACAAACAAAACCAGAATAAAGTACACTTAACAAGCTGTACATAAGCTTATATATTAAATTAAATTGGACTGGACTACCAATACTGATGCTCTGTGCAAGAGAGGACAGAGCCGACTATACTTCCTTAGAAGGCTGGTGTCTTTCAACATCTGCAATAAGATGCTGCAGGTGTTCTTTCAGATGGTTGTGGCGAGCGCCCTCTTCTACGCGGTGGTGTGCTGGAGAGGCAGCCTAAAGAAGAGGGACGTCTCACGCCTGGACAAACTGGTGAGGAAGGCAGGCTCTATTGTTGGCATGGAGCTGGACAGTTTGACATCCGTGGCAGAGCGACAGGCACTGAGCAGGCTCCTGTCAATCATGGAGAATCCACTGCATCCTCTGAACAGTATCATCTCCAGACAGAAGAGCAGCTTCAGCGACAGACTGCTGTCACTGTCCTGCTCCACTGACAGACTGAGGAGATTGTTCCTCCCCCACAGTATTCGACTCTTCAGTTCCACTTGGGGGGTAAACGTTAACATTATACAAAGTTGTTGTCTGTTATACCTGCATTTTTATCACTCTTTAATTTAATATTGTTTTTTTTATCAGTATGCTGCTGCTGGAGTAGGTGGATTTCCCCTTGGGATTAATAAAGTATCTATCTATATACAGTATCTACATAACTTAATATTTCAATGTCTACATGAACCACAAAAAAATTGAGCACTGAAAAAAATCTGTACTTTTTTTTTTTTTAATTATAAACAAAGCTTATTATTGTCTGCAGTCCAGTTGGGTTTTGCTTTTAGGAGCATTGATTAACCTTTTAAAAACGGCACGGTATGCACATTTGACACCTGAACATCTTAAAGTGTACTAATAGTCTATTGCTAATGTAGCATATAGCTTTCTAAAGCAGTAGTTGTAGCACTGATTCGGGGGAATTTTGTATCTTTGGGTTGATTTTGGTGTAAAGTTTATTGAGAATGAATAATGAACTACCTGACTTATCCAACCATGTGCACATGTCCAACCATGTGCACATGCAGAATTTATTCAATGACATTTATTATTCGGTACCCCAATAATGCATGCTACTTGAAATTTTTTTAATATTGATTTTCAATATTGTAATGGCATTGCCACATGAATTAGTGAGTGCCAAAATTTGTCAGAATATTTTCGTTTTCACAAACTGTTTAGTGTTTTCTTTTGTAAGACACTTTTAAATCAGGTTTGTCAACAAATCACTTTTTGAGATCTGAGACATTTGTTCTTATATGTATGGAGAATATAACACCACGTACTGTAGAGTAATATTTAATCGATCCTTGTATCATTCAAATGCACATTTTATTTGTTTTCACTACATCCATCAGTTTCCAGTCATTATTAATGAACAAATGCTTCAGCTATAAAAAAAAAAACATTTAGCAATAGAAAGTTAGTATTGGTTAATTCGTTTTCAACAATGTAGTATGCTGTTGTAGTAGCCCCACTAACTGCATCTCAGCAATTGTGCACTTCTATTAGCTCATTACATGTCCTGTCATTAGACAGATTTACCTCATACTTCTAAGATACCACACAAATATCTGGGCAAAATGTTGTTGCCTAAACACATTTTATTTTGTAATTAACCTGTAGACTAGTCACAGGTACAGAGATAGATACACAATTTAACTTTGAATTAATTTTATTTCCTTGCACCCTGTGAAGCCAGAATAGGCACCTGCTCTCTGTTACCCTAAACCAGATAAGCTGGTTAGGACGTGGAAAGATTTCTGGGCAAGCAATTATAGCCCTGTGCATTCTATTCAGAGGATGAATGCAAGTTTATTATTTCTTTATTACTTCTAACACCCCCCTCATTCAATTGCGCTGATTGGTCACACCTTTGCGCTCTCAAGGCATGCATGAATCGTTTATTTTTATTTCTGAACCAATTCCATAGTGGGATGAACATGGCCATAAAAAAAACTCTTTTGTTTTGAAAGAGCAGCAGGATTTTCCTGCATTACTAAGTTTAACCATATGAGATTTTAAAATAATTGGTGCAATTCCTGCAATCCCATGTTGAAAATCAAGCCTCACTTTATGCAGTACTCACAAGGCTAATTGTTCAGTTCAGCCTAGAAAACATGTACCAGTTTCCAACTGTCTAAAGAACATAGACATATTTTTGCAAGAAATTCAAAAGTCAAAGCCGACTCTAATATATGTGTGTCATCTAATGGAAAACAGCCCTGAGAATGCTGCAGATTGAGTGCATTTTGATTGGCCTAGAGGATTATAAAATATAGTAGACCATATGAATTGGATAACTCAACAGCACATTATATTGTGCTAGATACCGTGCCTTTTTCCCCACAAAACCAGCTGTCCAATATCAGTGCAATATTTGTGTATATAGCCAGCAACTGGTTCTTGTGAAACTTCTCCGAATACAGTTCATGAGAGAGGACAAGTAATCTCAGATTGGATTACTGTTAGTTCTGAAATTGAACAGGAACATACAAGATTTCTGAAGGTTGAGCATTACAACAAACATTTCTATTTTAAACAAGAGAAACAGAGCAATTCATTTTTAAGAAGGAAGTACAGAGTGCATTTGCAGAAATTATCAATGCGGTTAGAGTTAGTAACTAAAAACTAAAATCTAATTAATAATGCAAAATTATATGCATGTTGAGGTGTGTTGAAAGTGATTCTTATGCTAAAGTGTTCTTCAATAAAGTAGAAAAAATGGAAATCCAACAGCTCAATGTACAATTCATATAGGAACTGAATAAACCACTGTGAATTTCTAAAGTTAAAGGTCCTATTATTTCCTTACAATAAGGAAAACCACAGTACTAGATGGCTTTCCAGTGGAATGTTATAAAAGTTATTAAAAGGACTTTACTTGGTTAGTTTCCTTGGGTGTCTTTCTCATTTTTTTCCCTTTTGAATTGTTTTTTCTGTCCTTAATTGTTTTTTACCTTTGTATTATTTGATTGTATTTCATTATTGTATGTTTATATTTGTAAATTGTTCTGTCCATTAATTTTCTGTTATTTGGTCTTCTATTTATTATATGAATTGCTAGTTTGAGTGGCATTTCAGATTACGTTACAGCCCTCAGGTGCAGCAGTTAAGGCTCAAGTTACCTAAGACATTTAAATCATTTCTGGTGACAGCTTCTTTGCTGTGACATTATCTTAGTAGCAGTGTTTTTCAGCTACCTTTTTTCTTTTTGTTTATTGGCTGCATTTGTGGTTTGCTTAACCCTTTTGTTCTGTGCTGTTTGTTTTTGATTGCTGAATTAAATTAAATATAGTTTCATGTTGAGCAAGGTATTTTGGTGGTTTTGACCTTACCTGGGGATAGGATCCAGCTTCCCAAGCAATCCTTTTCAGGACTAAATGGGTTAGAAAATGACTGACTCACCTTTATATGTTTGGGATAAATCATAATAGCTATCTTTTAAAGTAGCTATTTTAGTACTAGCTCAGCTTAATAAGCTACAGAAGATGATATAATGCATAAAAGAAAAAACTGTGATGGAGCTAGTTTTCTTAAGATGAAAAATCCTTTAGAGTGTACATCATACAGCTCGAGCTTCTTACTGAACTGTGATATTAAAATTTTGGCACAACCCTTAGCAGAATGAACCTAATATAATATCACAAGGTCAAACAGTATTTTTGCAAAGGTAGACACTATCAAATATTTAATAACTGTTTAATTCAGTGTATTTCCTGCTATATCTGGGCCTCCAGATGTCCGTCCTATTATCTTTGGCTGCAGAAAACACTTTTAAGAGTTAAATGTGAACATCTAGTCACTGTACTGTGCAAATTTGGATTCTGCCCCAACATATGTATAGTGACTGATAAGAACTCAGAAGGCAGTTCCTCTCAAACAGTTTTTAAATTCAGAGTGGTAAACATTTTAGAAATCTTGATTAATCAAAAATATTGGGTTGCCAGTAGTGCTATGGTTTCCTCCTACAGTCCATAGACATGCAAGTTTGATGAACTGGTGTACAGTAGCTAAATCAGCCCAAGTGTATGGATGGTTTTGTGTGAGTGCTCTCTGTCCAGGTGGTGTTCCTGCCTTGTACTCAGTGATTGTTGGGATAGGCTCCAGCTGTCTCATAACCCTGCTGTAGCTAAACTGGTTTTGATAATTGATGGATGGATGAGTTGCCATACCATCTTTTGCTATTTATTATGAACTTCATTGCATTTTCTTGGCACACTCCATTGACCTTGGGGCTTAAAGTGAAATTTTGTATTTTCTTCACACAGTTTTAGCAGGGGAAACTTGCACATATTATCATTGTAAATTTGCATGATCCATATAGTTAAAAGCGTAAATGGATAGCTGATGTGTTCCTTACAATTTCATGTTATCTACAAATGCATTCAAACATACAAGAGATATATTGTATGTTTTACTTCCCTTAGAAAACTCATTCTTCATTTCAGTTTACCATACTAATGTGTTTATGGATCAAGTCATGTCAACATATTCTAATGATGCCAAAGCTACACACTTCCTTTTTTGTTTCTCTGATCAAACAACCCATGCTTATGCTTAATAGTTTCCTTCAACAACCTGTATTTTCTGGACAGATTTCAGGCCTGGTTTGCATGTTACATAAATGAGATTTTGAAGAAATGATTAGTCAGTTGAACTACAACCAAAGGTTACAACCTAGTCATAATCTTGTTGCTGGTTTATCTTCCTCTAAATCAGAAGTGTACAACTCTAGTCCTGGTGGGCCGCAATAGCTGCAGGTTTTCATTCTAACCATCTTCTTAATTTAATGAGCCTTTTTTGCTGCTGATTTAACTTGTTTTGCCTTAGTTTTAAGTGATATGACTCAGACCCCTTAGTTGTTTCTTTTTCCTTAATGAGCAGCCAAACAATGAGACACAAAACAAGCCACCACATGACCAGCTAACCTGAAAATAAAGAAAGGTGAAGGTCTTGGCCATGTTGGTCTGCTCAGGACGATGGTCTTAGAAAAAACAGAAAATCAACAGTCTGCTTTGGCAGAATGAGAGCAGCAACAAGCCATGATATTCAATAATGGCTTTAATTAACAGCAATAATTGGCTTCTCATTAAGAAACTGGTTGGAGTGAAATTGACTGGAGTTGGATGTTCCAATTTAGCTGGTCATCTGTTGGCTCGTTTCACATCTCATTTCTCTTTGACTGCCATTTAACAAAGAAACAAATCAATTCAGAGAACTGAATCCTTAAAAACAGGGCTATTAAAATGAAGGGGAAAGGAGTTAATCAGCAGTGAAAACTGCACACTGATTACGAAAAGGGTTAGAATGAAAACCTGCAGCCACTGTGACCCACCAGGACCAGAGTTGGACACCCCTGCTTTAAACAGTCAAATTAATATAAAGAAAAGAAATTTCAAATGACATAAGCAAACCCACCTTTCTGTCTGTCCAGGCTTAAAGTATCTCCAGAAATGTTTGAAAGCCCCTTTCTCATCTCCAGTATCCCTCTGTTGATTGTGGTCTTTTCCTTTCTATAGTACCCTTCACTCAACCATCTGCCCTCCCAAATTTAGACTAAACTGCTCTGTCCCAAAGTCTCTTTTGACCTACTTCCTGATGTTCAGGGGAGAATGTTGGCATGGTCCTTCCTTAATGCCCCCTCTTTCCCAATGTCCTCTGAAGCAGCATCTCTGAGACACCTTATGCATTTGCACATCTTACCCTGGTCAAGGTTTATTTTCAATCTGGTATTTAGAATACCTTTGTGTATTTTTTTTTCTCTCTCTCTTATTTCTGAACTCTCATTGATGCCTTATGCGGTTTTGTCATAGCTATGTGACACCCCTTTGCAACGAGCACTTCATTGTACCATATTGCAGTTCACAGCAGTACAAGTGGTGTAATGGCCTAGAGGTAACAGAGGCCCATATTTATCAGGAAGTGGTTATGAAAAAGAGCTTGCTTATTTTTTGGCAAAATCATCGGAAATTCTGGCATTTCCAATTACTGCAAGAAAGCATGATAATATTGCAGAGAAAACATATAGATGTCTCTTAAAACTCATGAATAAATATTCTCTTGTACTATTAACAGGCATAATATGCTCTTTAAACCAAACTTCACGATGTGCACATACAGGCCCTGCTGGGCTGATTGCTTCTTTTTAATTTTAGTAATTTTGTAACAGTGTTTCCTTGTTTCATTATTGTTTGCTTTTGTGTTTTGTAGGGATCCTCAAAGTCATCAAAGAGTATGGAGTCCCGTCGTAGACCTTCAAGGTAAGAGATTGTTTAATGTAACTATGCTAGTGAGCAGTATCCAGTTTTGTAGTCATTAGCACCCATATTGTATGGCTATGCCTGGTAAATGTACTCTCAAATTTATGCCTGGTAAATTTATTCTCAAAAATATTTCATTTAGTACTGCTCAACTGTTTTCCAAATAAATATTATTGTTCATCTCACATAATGATTCTTTTCATTAAAACCTCTGAAATATATTATATAAACATAATTATGCCCCCTGTAGTTTTATATATATATATATATAAAAAAAAAAAAAGTAAAACAAATTTCTTGCATTTAAGAAATACTGATTTTTAGTGACCTTGGACTACATATAATTGTAGCCCACATGTTCACAGACATAAATAAGCTCTATATGTAAGAGCTTGAAATTTTGACATTACTGTGCATTTAATATATGTGCTGTTTAAATGTTACTGTTGCATTTAATATTTTTTGTTTCCTTTACAATATTTGAACACTGTTGTTAACCATATACAGTGGAACCTTGGTTCACGAACGTCTCGGTACACGTACAAATCGGTTTACGACCAAAAATTTCGCCAAACTTTTGCCTCGGTTCACGACCACACACTCGGTATACGAACAAGCCAGTTTCCCTTTCGGTTTGTACATGTTCAGTCTCTCCCTGTGCATTTCCTGTGCAGCGAGCAAGTGAGAGAGCGCACAACACACACACAC
Organism: Erpetoichthys calabaricus; assembly: GCF_900747795.2. NCBI lineage: Eukaryota > Metazoa > Chordata > Cladistia > Polypteriformes > Polypteridae > Erpetoichthys > Erpetoichthys calabaricus. The sequence continues at coordinate 147,572,337 of NC_041401.2, read as the reverse complement.
ACACAGAGGCAGCGCGAGAGAGAAACAGACGCACACATACAAGCAGCACAAGAGAGAGAGAGCCACGCACACACAGGCAGCACCAGAGAGAGACAGACACACACACACAGGCAGCACAGAGAGAGAGACAGACGCACATACACACACACACACACACACACACACACACACACACACACAGGCAGCGCGCGCGAGAGAGAGCTGGACGGGTAAGGTAGGAAGGCAGTTAAAGAATGCACTGGGCTTGATTTTGTTTTCACTTCTGTTTACAGCGATCGGTTCGTAGCGTGCATTGTTGCAATGTTACTTTTCTTGGTGGTTTATTAAATTACGGATTTTTTCAAATGTTCATTTTTTTCCCTGTGCTTAAAACTCATTAAAAAAAAAGTGTTTTTAGCCAGCGGTTGGTAGCGCTATAGTGCGAACTATTGCAGTATTAGTTTTCTCTGTTGTTCAAGGTTTTCTCAGTGTTATTCAATGTTTTTACATTTAGTTTACTATTACGCTGTGTATTCTATGGTTTAATTAACTATATTTGTGCTTAAAAACTTTAAAATATATATATATTTACATACAGTTCGTATGGTCTGGAACGGATTAATTGTATTTACATACAATCCTGTGGGGGAAATTGCTTCGGTTTACGACCAGAGTTTTGGAACGAATTATGGTCGTGAACCGAGGTTCCACTGTACCTTTATTCCTTAATTTTCTTAATTCACTTATTCGAAAGTGAATTGACCAGTTAACCTAACTTGCATGAAATATGGAAACTGGTGCAAAATTAAAGCATAAGATAACACCCTTCAACCCACAAAATCCAGTTCAATTCTGTTGTAAGGCCAAATCATATCCCAGCACCAGTTGGGACAAGGCAGGAAATGGCCTTGGACAGGAGTAAGTCTTACTCATGCTCACACACTCATGCTTACATGGAGCCAGTTTAGTTCTCAGATTAATAAGTACATACTTGGGGAGATAGGACGAGAAGTAAAATACCCAGAGGAAAATACAGGTAGACACAGGGAGACCATGCATGCTCTACATTGACACCAAGTGGACATGTGATTTAAACCCAAGTTGTTGGATTTGTGATGTACTACCCACTATACTACTGTGCCATTCAGAGAGATTAGAGTACCTAGTTAATTATTAGAGTTTATATCTTTTCAATTTATGAAACCACATAGTGCTGGATCATAGATACTGATTATTAGTTATTTTTAACGTGACTTATTATAAAGCTTTACCTTTTGATTGAATGTGGAGATAGTCAACAGCAAAACTTTGTTAAAGGAAAGACATCTACTATTTAAATAAGAAGACATTTGTATAAGAAAAGTGTGTGTTACAGCAAAAGCATATTATATAGATATAGGAGAGCTGTAAGATAATGTAATATTTCAGGATTACTCCTCTATTGTTACAATGGTTGGAACTTCAGTATGCAGCTGACCACTGAAATTATTGTATTGTAGCTCTGATGGTCCTGTTTCTCTTGAACTATTGTGATAAGTTTTAACCAGATACATAGTGAAGAGGGAGAGAGAGAGGTTATACTGCTGACAAAGTCAGAGTGGTCAAGGATTTTTGTCTGTTTGTGCAGAAAGTCCAAAAAGATAATTTATTGAAGGCCGAGGATCCATAAGGAGCTAGCATCACCGTTTCATTTTTTTATCTTTGTTTACTCATTTGCTTTGTCTATAAAACTTTGATGCCTTTATCACCTATTTTGTGAAGTCTTCACCACTAGACGTATGCACTAGGGTTGTCACAATACCAAAATGTTGTACTTTGGTACAATATAAAGAAAAATACTGAAGTTCAGTATCATTTTTGATACCCGATAGTGAAAATAATGCATCTCAAGAGAAAATGTATTTAAGTACATTGCAATTTTGTATGCACTAAAATCTTAAAATTGATGAAAACAAATAGTAGAAATTTTTGTCATTAAATGCAAGTACTTCAGGTTGTGTAATCTTTCGTTAAACATAATAGTAAAGTTCTGTAAATAATAAAAAGTAAAGAGTTTCAATCCTGTCTTCAATTGTTTTTTACGTTGATGAAAGCAAATACTGTTACTGTGGTAGTACAATGAAATGTTATAAATGTCATTAAATGTTAATTGAATAAATATTGCAATCATTAGTAAACAGTGTACAGAAAAAATATTGAAACAAACATTAAATAAACATTCAAGTAAAAAGAACCTTAATATGGTCTTTTGTAAACAATTGTTCAGAAATGTTTCGCACAAGCAGTCTTCTACAACACTTAAAGGCTCTGCAAAAATGCAATCATTATATTTTTGTGTAAATAAACTACAATGTCTTTATAACTTACAAGTTTTTTTTGGCAAAGAAGACTAGCTTGTCAATTTGCTCTTCCATTAGATGTACTTTTGTTGGGCTGTAAATGAGCCCTGACATACTAAATATGCCCTCTGAAGCACAGCTAGAAATATATGAGCACATGGAGGAGTATCACCACTGTTTATGCAATTGAGCATTGAAACGTTATAGCGCCTTACATTATATCAAATGTTATGAAATATAATTTTAAACTAATAAAAGAAAGTAGCTCACCACAACAGCAGACTTCACAGTGAGGGTTTAAACATGCAGGCAGCAATGAAGCTGTAGGGCTAAAAAGTGTTGCACCTGAATGAACAACACAGAATAAAAGATACTCGCCAGGAAAAATAATTGCAGACCTCTGTCTTGAATGTTTATCTGGCTGCAAAAAATATTTTTACCCATAAAAGAAAAAAAATAAACGTCATATCCATGTTTCAAATGCAACAATTTACAGGTTAATACTTGCTTATATTACTGTAATTTAAAATTAACATACCTTTTCAAATTTGTTGTATTAACTCTTTTACAAATCTTGCAATCAGGTTTGCACTTATCTTGCGGTTTTCCATCCCCATTTGCCAAAATGCCAAAATAGTTCCAGATGCCTCTGTGGCTGCCCTCTTTGTCAGTTAAGCAGTTAATGTTTTTAACACCTGTGAATGAGTGGAGACGGCCATAGCAAATTTGAAATGTTTTTGTAATGTCGGCTGTAAAATCAATACCATGTGAGAATTGAAGCAATTTTAAAATGTTAAAATCGATACTCATTGATATTTCAATACATTTGACAACCTTAGTATGTACATTGAACTCTTAATATTTATGTCACACATTTAGTATCATAGCGTGTTAAAATGCTTCAATGCAAATGTAAAACACAAGACAAATTAAGAAATGTTGGATGTCCAGTACAGTACAGTATACAGTAGCTTTTTATTTGTAATTGAATGTGTTTATTTCACATGTTAATTGCTAGAAAGCATCTTACAAAGTAAAGTTCACAATGAACTGTAAATACTCTGGGTACATCCATCCATCCATTATCTAACCCGCTATATCCTAACTACAGGGTCTTGGGGGTCTTCTGGAGCCAATCCTAGCCAACACAGGGCACAAGGCAGGAAACAAACCCCGGGCAGGTAGCCATCCAACCGCAGGACACACACACACACCAAGCTCACACTAGGGACAATTTAGAATCACCAGTGCACCTAACCTGCATGTCTTTGGACTGTGGGAAGAAACCGGAGCACCCGGAGGAAACCCACACAGACACGGGGAGAACATGCAAACTCCACGCAGGGAGGACCCGGGAAGCGAACCCAGGTCTCCTAACTGCGAGGCAGCAGCGCTACCACTGCGCCACCGTGCTGACCACTCTGGGTACAATCCAGCTTTTCACAAAATCATAGAGCAGTAGTTCTCAAGTTCAGTCCTGGGCCCCTATGGCTGAAGGTTTTTGTTGTAACCAGTTTTATAATCAGCCACTCATTTTTTCTTTATTTGATCTCATTGTTTGATTACCTCAACTTTTTTCCTTTTGAATTTTGTATTAAGGAGAATGTAGAAGTGTAAGATTTACATTTATAAGAAGACCAGAAATATTTGTATTTTTGATACAACTGCTCCTTCATCACTTTACTATTAATATTGCTTTTTCTCTGGAGTTTCCTTCCTGAATTTGATCCTAATAATGACAATGGAGCAGAGTAGATGCCATGGCAAACATTAAATACTGAAAAGCTATAGCTACTTCAGTGTTCAACCCATTTGTGTGCTCATTAGTAAATAACCAGAACACCTGGAAAAATCTTAAAAAATCAAGATAAAAATACTAAATTAATTACATGTAATATAAATACATGCCTGTTAAATTAAAAAATAAATAAATAAATAAAACCCTCAGCTACATGGGGGAGGAGGCCCTCAGAACTGAACTTGAAAACCAGTGCGCAAGGTTAGTTCCACACTACACAGAATCATTTTTAGCCCGCAATCGAGCACTCTTCTATCCATCATTTTTCTCATTTGTGTTTGGGTTAACAGGAACTAATGCTTGTTTTGTGAAAGGAAGCTGATGTCTGTTCAGTTGAAACAATCCAGTGCAGGTGACAGTCATACACAGGCAGTAGATTATTTTGAGTAGTCAAGGTACTTGCCCACATATGTTTGGACACAGAAAGAAAGCAAAGCAGGGTTAGCTAGCAAGAAATATTTAATAACACTTAACGAAAAAAAATTAATTAGTAGCTCAAATACTTTTTTACTTGAGACATAGTTGCTTCCAGTGTTTTCAGTATTTGTAAATTAATTAACTAATATATCAGTTTTGTGGCCTGGAACTGGATAAGAGGGAACAATGGATAGAGAAGAGGATTAAATTTCAGCTTTGTACTGTGATGCCAATTTCAGTTTCTTAGTAATTTCCATAAAGGAATAAGAAGACTTATCTTTATTTTGGCTATTACTATTGACACTGTGTTATGTTTTGCTTCATTTTTGTTCCTTGTTGTACTAAATGCATTAGTTTAAAAACATAAAAGATGAACCAGACGTGGCAAAATGTGCAGAGTGTAACCTTTTCTTTTGCCCATTGCCACTAGAGTGTCAGCTTCAGCATCTTATACCAGTCTACTGACCAAGCACTGTTCAAAAAAGGCCATTTTTTCCTCTGTTGCTAAAATAATTCCATTTAAAAACAGTGAAAATAGGCCTGGAATAGATACAACCAAAACATTTTTGTGTGTTTTTCTTCCAGGCTAAAAGAAAAATACAATCAGAAATCATGGAACTGAATTGTAATAATGTGATGAAGTGCAGAGCTGTATAACTAAACACATGTATGGCATTTGATCAAAGTATACATCGTAAAAAAAAAAAAAGTTAAACAAGAGCAAGAAGAAACCTGTTTAATTCTTCCTCAGATGCCTTTTGGTGTTATTGAGGAAATGTTAGCCTGTGCCTGAATCCTGGAAGTTTCCTGTAGAAACTTCTGTATTAGAGTCAGAGCATCATCTACAGTATATACAGTCCCCTGTCAAAAAAACTAGTATGTGGAGAATATTAACAGTTTATGAATCACAAGAAAAAGATATTTGGAATATTGTACCATATATATGGAAAGACAACTGTAGGTATGTAAAATGTTTGTTGTAAATCTATCGAACATCAATACCTGTTGACTTTACAATCTAAACTGTATGGTGCTGTATAATTTAGCTTGATTTAAATTATCTCATTCTAAAGTTAATTTCAACAAAAAAAAAAGATAGTCATTGATTTCCCCCCGACAAGACAAATGTGACTCTTTATTAGCCCACATGTTTGGACATTATACAGAACAGTTAAGCTATTGAATGTAACTTCATGCATAGTTGTACAATTTTGTCAGTAAATAGGAAAATTTTATAGCCTGAAGATAATTAAGCATTTTTATTTTTTTGATATTTAATTTGTGAACTCTTAAGTGACTGAAAATAAAAAGCAGCTGTCTCAGCATGAGGCTGAAAAACAGATTTAAAAAATATTGTGGAATATTCCCCAAACTATTTTACTGGTAAGGGTTTGACAGAAATAAAATACAGTTTATCTTCTTAATATTCATATATATCATCTATAAACCAATATTTTTAAGATATTACTCTTCTTGTTCTTTTATATTTAAATTGCCTGCAATCCTCTGAATTTAAAAATTTTGCCAGTAGTTTTTAAAAAACATTTTCTCATGTGTCAGTAGATTATCTGTGTTTCCATGACTATTGTATACAAATTTAATCCTGTTATTTAAACTGTTTAAATAGATTGGATAATTTCTTGTTATTTTTGATCTTATGATGATGTACCATAGATATATCAATGTTGTCTAATTTGTTTCCTGTAAATGCTCAGTCTTTTTTTTTTTTTTTTCTCTTCAGAAGTTTGAGTTTAATTCAGTCTGTGGAAGAGAACTATGACGTGGACCTTGTATACATCACAGAACGCATTATTTCAGTTTCATACCCGAGCAATGCAGAAGAGCAAAATTATCAGGCCAATCTCAAAGAGGTTGCACTGATGCTGAGATCCAAGCATGGGGAAAACTACTTGGTAAGTGAACAAAAAAAAAATCACAAATGTCTTTGCAGGATAATAAATCTTTAATTGAAGCCTAAAAAATGAGAAGGGACATTTCACAACACCTGGCTCAATTTTTAATTTTTGTAGCTTGTTCAGTTCCTTCTTCAATGAAGATAAGGTGTCTTCTATAATAACATGATAAATAAACTTGTTCTATGTCTTTATTAGTCTCTGAACAATGACTCGGTTCCTGTCTGAGTGAATGTTTGCTTTTTTATCGCATTGTTTTGAAGTGTGGTGTCACCAATTTCCTTACTGAATTCTGAAGTATTCCATATGACAAAACTTTTGGTAATATTAAACAGACACAGAAAATTGCTTTCCTTAACAAACCCGTCAATTTACATGATCATTAAAATGACTACTTCAGTGTTTTACTCTACAGTAAACATTTATTTTAACTTTAAATCACTATCAACACACATTTTATTACAGTTTACTTAAGCTTAAAATTTGTATTGGATTTAAACAGAAGGAAATCGGTTAAGCTCAGCAACAGTTAAACTTTTGGAATGTCAGCACTGTGCAATGTTATGTAAATAAAGAGCCTGCTTTGAGTTTCTCCTTTTCTCTCAGTTTCATTCCTGTTGTAAACTAAATGTTCACAAATGAAAAGAGCAGCAAGCATCATAACATATCAATAACCAATGGCAAAGTCAGCTGTTCATGAAAAAAGACACCAAAAGTAGTAGGACGTCATTTAAAGAACTGTCAGTTTTATTAATGAAGTAGTTGAGAAATTGAAGCTCACTTGCCGATGTCATTTTTAAATTTGTTCCCTGTATTCTTGAATATCATATTAGAAAGCCAAAGTCACATTTTTCATTTTGTATTTTGAAACAGTTTTTTTCTACATAACACATCATGGACAAATATGAATACTATATTTACTTCTTAAAATATGAATTAATTTGTAGCCTTCAAAAGAGCATATTTTAAGGCAATCAGACATGCTATGTACCTCAAAGTCTCTTTGTCACACATGAACTTTGTTTTCATCCTTGAATGATGTATTTCATTGAATGTAACAGTCACAGATTTTGAGCAGCACTGTGCTTTTTAAACTGGACTGACACGGCTTGTCTGTCTACAAAATTTGTAGAAAGCTCACTTATAAATACGACAGCATCAAAATATTTTATCTTATCAAGTAAATATTGTTAACATTAATTATGTCTTCTACTTTAACTACAGAATTGAAAATATGAAATCTAAACGTAAATTGTCATAGAGGTATTGTACATTAGTCAATATAGTAAATCTGTAAGAAATATTGATCTTTGATGTATACACTATGAGGTTCAGTCAAAAATAAAATAAACCAAGCTTTGTCTACTGTGAGGCAAAAATGACAACAATAACCATGTGAATAGTCACCAGATGCTGGCCGGATAATATCTGCAATTTAGTATAGCAGACATGAATAAGATACACACTGTCATTAAAAAAAAAAAAAAAGTAACCCATGCTAGTAGATACTACAGTGTGCAAAGAGGACCAGAAAACAGTCAAGTTATAATGTCAATCACAGGAACTGTACAGTATCAGATTCTGAAGTAATCATTTCTTAATTTTTTTGTAGTAGAGGCCTTCCATCTTTAAATAGCATGTGCTACAATATATGTAGTCTTGTGTCCAGAAAATACTTTCATTAACCTACACTTACAGGTACAATGTGTAGACTTTGATAAGGCCTATACAAAACTTTAATTGCAAAAGAGTATGAATTTTATAATTTCTGTACTAATGTACTGATTGCCTTCTATATTGCAAACATTGTCTTTATGCAGTTCTTTGGCAGAAACTGGCAGTCACATTATGAAAGATTGTTTATTTCTGACAACACCTCTATCATGTGTCTAATTTTTCATTACATAAGATATTAATATTGAATTATAAATTACAGGTTAATAGTGAGCAAGATATAGTTGTACAAGTTACAATTATATTTATTACTTGATAAGTGTATAACACTCTTAAAGTTTCTCATTGTATAATGGTCTTAATCTGTACAATACTGGGCATCTATGTATCTACTGGTATTTTGAAATATTGGATCACATTGAGCTCAGTCTTTAATTTGGTAGAATCGGGATGTCTTAGATGGAATGCTAGCTCATTACAGGTTGCACTTTTACAACCTTCCACACTAACTTAATGATAATTTAGAGTGGCCAGTTAACTTATTGTACAAGCTTTTAGCATCCCTAAATAAACTCCTAAAATTACACAGAGAAAGTACAAACTCCGTACAGACATAGGTGAAGCTACCATCAGCGTGACCAGGGTATGCACCCTGGTCGTCAAGGAGCCTTAGCATATGCAAGAAAAAAAAAACAGCATTTTTATGTTCTCCTAAGAAACACATGAATATTAGCTTGCTCAACACTCGGCAGGAGTCTGGATTACAATCGGCATATTTCAGCCTTGCTTCTTACTCAGGAGTACAATTTTAATTTTTCAGAAACAGGCTAAAGAAAGTTCCAAAGAGAAGGAGATACAAAATCAAATGAACGTCAACCAGGGGATGCAAAATTGGTCATGGAATTATGAAGAAGCCAGCATCAAAGGACCTCCGCTGTCTGCCAGGTCGCTAAGACACTCCTAAGAATGTCAAGTAATCTGGGTGTTAAAATGAACAAGTTTACAAATCAGACAAAAAGCTTTAAACAATATCCTACTCCATAGTGTAGTTGAGAAAGATGAGCTGTAAACATTGTCTTTGGTCCAAGTTGTATCTGTACATGTACATTTTGACCTTATTGTGAGGGGAGACTAGCCTGACTCTGGCAATGTTCCATAAATAAAGCTATAACTTATCTAATTATAGGTTGACTGGAGTGCTACAAGAATCAGTCTTCTCTACTCTGTTTTAATTAGTTACAGTTGTTGGTTAAAATGCTCCTCCAAATATATTCTTCTTTTGCTTTGTGTATGTGACCATCTCTTTCTAAAATGTAATGAGTATACTTCTTGCCATAAATATCTGCTCAGGCAGTGATGAGCTCCAGTGATGAGCCGCTTTACCCATATTATGTAGAGAGCACACACTCCCTGAAACATAGACTACTGGTTTTTCGCCCTCTAATACAAGCCCCAAAACACACAAATCTCAAAGCAAGTTGTGAAGGACAAAGAAAACACACACCCATTATTGATAAATTGTACTTGGCTTTACTTTTAATGGTGGTTTAATTCCCTGAAAGAAACACCAGTGAAGGTGTAAGTAATCGTTCGTTCAGTAAGAGAACAGTCTCTGATGTAGCAGGAATTCGGAGAAGTTTCTATTCTGTGATTAACTTCTACAGTCATTAGTGTTATCTGTTTGGCTTGGATGGAAACAGAAAGAGTTGCCAGATGAATTCCGACAGGACATCACTCTGATGTTAACCATTGTGATAGATGGACTCAGATTTGTGCCTGTTCTGGGAACAGTGGGGTGACACACATTACATATTATGAATCCAATAGAGGTAAACAATGAAAGTGTCAAATAGTAACCTCTGTGACCCTAAAGTGAATTTAGCAAATATGATAATGGATGGTTGTACTGTTGTTTCAATGTCATCCTCAAATACATTTATTTTAGTTGAAGTTTCCATGCTAAGAAGCTCCAGTGGCTCTGTGTGGAAGAAGCTTTTTCTAACCCAGACTGCTTGCACAGTTGTGCAGTTTACATAAAGAAGACTCTAATTCAAGGAAAATGCACAAAATGGGCTATGTGATGGCATTTTATCAACAATCTGATATTTATTTTATACGGTGCTTCTCAAAATGAAAATCATATTAAGTTGTTAAACAATACATTCAAGTAAACAAGTATACATACATTAAAACAGTAATGCTTTAATCAGTAATGTGCATTTATTGCAAGGTGGGATTAAATGTTAAGAATTCAGTATGCAGTTAGTACTGCCTTACAGTCAATGAGTTCAGTCGTGTAATGTAAAAAACCAGAATGAACACATGCATGGCCTAATTTCACTAATACCAAAATGCTCTTGTACATTCTCACTTTTAAAAACTAAATAAATTATTGAGAAATATAATAATACAATATTTCTTTCTTGCAGCTCTTTAACCTTAGTGAAAAACGCTGTGACATCACTAAACTCAACCCAAAGGTAAGATTGCAAACCAAAGCAGAAGTGTGTGATGTGCACTTAAGGTAAAATGTAGATTACTTTGTGATGAAAAAATAATTCCATAACATACTTTGTTTTTACAATTTTATTAGCATTAGTTAATGTTTTATGTATAAATACTTAAACTAAGTTTTTAAGGATTATGATTTTAATGTAGCAAATAATATTTTTTTTCTTAACTTTTTCCAGGGCAAACATGAGTATGTTTATATATAAAACAAAAAAAAAAACAAGGCTCAGTTCTGACTTGTGTTTTTGTGAAAAACATTAACTGTATTGTTAGATTTTCTGATATTAACTATAAAGTTAGAGAACAAGCAGGCTAAGTCATGATGTGTAAACACATGAGAAAAATAATTGTAAATTTATTAAACACATGAAAAATAAAACATTTGCATTTTATATCAGAATCTGTATGTGGTTTTCATATACTCAGAAAGAAACACCAAAAAACAAACCGCATTTTGCTGTCCTGTTACTATAAGCAGTAATTTAAATCTGAATAGTTGCTGTTACCTTAACTTTTGAGGACTATGATGCTGTTTATCCAGAGGCTTGCTGACTGCTTTATGCAACAAAGTAATACATTTTTTAGAAATACATTAGTTAAATGTAGAAATAGACTAGTTTATCTGCTATACTATAAATGGTATCCAAATATAAGATTTTAATTTAACCACCAGTGTTTCTTCAACCATAGGCATTATGGTCTGCCTGCTTAATCAAATACAGGGACATGAATTCCTGAAAGGCCTCTACAAAATCACCAAACTTGTCATAAAAGATGTGTACAATCCACTTATTCACAGTAAACAGCTTGGATATATGTCAGGTGCTTAGGCTGACATTTTATTTTCCATACTTTCATCACAAACAGAGAACACTTGGAACAAGAGAAAGCTATGCTTTTATTAAAATATATGTGGTGTTTTTGCATTGTGTTATGCATACTGTTTTGATGGCATCAGTAAGAACACCCTGGGAGGATTTTGCATAAACAAAGCGTTGGTTGTTTGTTGTCCTGTTAAGCATTTTGTAATAAAGTTCAGCCAGTTGTTTTTATTTTCTATTTCCTTTAAATATATGTTACCAGTCAGATTTTAATTATGAATTACAACTGTTTAAACATTTTAATACCTTTCCCTGATCATGTGTAGTTTCTCTAGGGATACAAAATCATTAACACATTAAGTACTGTATAAATGGGGTCTGCGCAAGTAATGTGTAGGTTTCATACAAGTTTCATGGAGAAATGAAGAAAAACTAAGACTTTCTAAATGTTTGTCATTTGTCTTGACTTGAACGTACAATGGATTCCCAAGTTAAATGTTACTTTGCAGTGCTAGCATACATTCCTAGGTCTACAGACAATTAAAACTACTTTTGTGGGTTTTTTTTTTTTCTCCATAAGGTTTTGGATTTTGGCTGGCCTTATAATCATGCACCTGCACTTGACAAGATCTGCAGCATATGTAAAGCCATGGACACTTGGTTGAACACTGATCCACATAATGTAGTTGTGTTGCACAACAAGGTAAGAGTTCATTTTTTCTAAGATTCTTCCTTTTTATGCTTTATCTCTATTTCAGAATTGGTCCTTTTAGTTTTTTGGCAGAATATCTGTACTTTCCTATTGTTTTTGACCATAATTTTCTTGAACATTTTTACCTTACCTTTACTTTCTTATAGGTGTCTTAGTAAAGAAGTAATATATGTGTGAAGCGTGTTGTTCATTTCAAGTATAATAATATACCACTGAATGTAATGATTAGCGCTGCTTCTTCAAGAGCCCTGAAGACCCGAGACACTGGTTTCTGGACAGCTTCCGCAAACTACATGAATTTAAATGGGCTTTCATTAAATGATCTGGCCTCCTCTCACATCCCGAAGGCTTGTACTTTATGTTAATTGGCAATTGCAAATCTAGCCCAGTACAAGGTTGAGTTTGAATATATGAATGAGTTGACCCTGAGATGGACTTATGGATTCAGGGTTTGTTTTTCTATAGAACCGATGCTTCTGAAATAGGCCACAAATTCCCTAGGCCCAGCATTAGACGAAGTAGGTTTCAGAATGATGTATTTGCCCCTTCCTCACAGGTGGCGCAGTGGTAGTGCTGCTGCTTTGCAGTAAGGAGACTGTGGAAGACTGTGGGTTCGCGTCCCGGTTCCTCCCTATGTGGATAGCGCTTTGAGTACTGAGAAAAGCGCTATATAAATGTAATGAATTATTATTATTATTATTATTAATAGTAATGTGTGGGTATCTAGTATGTGTATATTTATTAGCAGCTAGACTGGCATCCATCCAGTGTTAGTACAAGTGTTTTGGCAAATGCTGTCAGGATAGGCCGTGGCTCCCCAAAATCTGTAATGGTCAAAGCAGGTTTCAGAAATATGTGAGTAATTTTGATGATATACAAATAGTCAGAGTTTTGCTTGGATGAAAGTGTAACTGGTATGTGTAAATAAAGGTCTGTTTATCATTGTGGTTGTTCATTTCTGTATTGCAAAAGTAAAAACTACATATTAGGTGAAATAGTCTTGTTTCGTTATTTCTTGTCCTTTGGATGATCTTCATGGTTCAGTGAAAGCTACACAGTCGATTTAGTTCTGTTGTATGTAATAGGTTTGTGAATACAGTATTTGAATAAAATGTAAAATTCAGATGTCTTCATTAAGCATCCTTTTTGAAATGAAAAACATTTTCTAAAGTTAGTATAATGCATGAAGACATATTTTACAATTCAAAACATTTATAATGTGCAAAAACATCAAAAGCTTTTAGTAGAAGATGAATTTGTTCTCTTTGTAGGATAGAGAAAAATACTTTAGAAGTACAGACAATCAAGTCTGACGTAGTTCCACAATCTACTAGTATACAGTTAAGATATGTGCCAGCTGTTTCATTAATTGTTTATGGTACAATGATTAATGCAGAATTTACAATGATTTTTGTACATACGATATTTTGTAATGTGGCAAAAGGGAAATTGTGCAACATATGCTAATCCAGTCTGAATGAATAGGCTATATTTTTTGTAACTTTATATTTAAAATACAGAACACATAACTATCCATATTTTACCTATGTGTTTCACCATATTTGTTTTACAGTTCACAGCTATCTAGCATTCATATATAAATATATTTTTTAATAGAAGTACCCCCATAAGGGTTAACTCCATTATGAGTCCCAATAACTGTTAATGATAATGAACGTAGCCTTTTGTCAACAATTCAAAGGTATGCAGTAGCACTGACTGGCAAAACTAAACTATTGGAATATATAAGAATATAGTTGTGAACATGAATGAATCCTGCAGTGGTCTAATTTCCTCTCTGTGTTTTGTGCTTGTAATGTTGCCAGTTCCACTAGAATAGGCTCCATATCCCACAATGCTGTGTTGACTAAACCAGATGGAGCAGTTTTTGATAGGCATATTCAGTGTTCGATTCTCTATAATATGAGAGCAAGTTAACTACCAAACTGGGTTTCTAATAAATATATTGGATGAAAATAAACAATGGCAGGTAAAGAAATTAAGAAGACCCAGACTGCAACCAAGTTAATCAAATACATTTCTTGTATCAATATTATCATGCATATTAAAATGTATTTATGTCAAGTTTTTATATTTACATTTTCTTACAACTAGCGGACAACTGAAAATTGACTGAGACACTATTCTACTAAGAAAAAAGGACTTGTAAAATATAAAAGGAAAAACAGGAAAACGCATTGGGTTCCCAGATCAATGCCCCCTTTAAATTCCAAATAATTAAAGAGGAAAAGAAATCACAAGAAAAAATGAACTAGAGTTGTCCAGTAGGCACTGCCCGAGTCATAGCCTGAAAAGGCTGGTGGTCTGCAGACAGGGCAAACGTGACATCATGACTCCTCTGGGGTGGCCACTACCATTCAGCTGGTAGAAACAGAAAAGAAGAGACTGACTTTGTTGTTTCCCTACTTTGTCCCCCATAACTTATTTAACGAGAATCCATTTAGCACTTGCTACACTCACCTATTTGACATATTGTACTAGAAAAGACCACCTTCCTCTAAGTTCTAAAATGCTTTTGCCATGAGCAGTGTAAAATTTAAAAAATTGCTTATTGCCAATTTCTTGTCAGTCCTTATTTACTCCACTGCCAAAATCAACAGTATTCATGTTTAGCCTTTTTTTTTTTTTTTTTTATCCATCCATTTATATCCATCTAATTGGGTTTGAAACCCTGGAAGGCTCATCTCTGCCTTCTTTCCATTTCAGGGCACACTGATGCGCGCACACACAATCACCAAGTCTGAAGCTGATAGATATAAAAAACGTAAATAAAGTTAACAGAAAAGGCAGAAAAAGAAGAAAAACGATGGATTGATTATACAGTGTATGGCACCATTTCTTCATGCAAATATTGATTTTTCACACCGATTATTTGTGTGGCTGTGCTCAGTGAAAAATTACTGATTAAATATAAACCAGTATTTAAAGTATATTTATTCTTCAGTAAACGATATAAGTTCTAACTAAACTTGCTGCAAGGCAGGTCTTGGTGAAGTTTACAACTTGCATGACCTCTAGTGGTGGAAAAGCTATTTTTGCCGCAAAATTTAATCTAATAGCAGACATGTTTATGATGCCACTTTCCCCCAAAATATCGGGTTTAAACTAAGTTACTATACAATATACTATTAAGTTTTTGTTTTGTTTTATTTTTTTTTGTGATCAGTTTTTTATTATTTTTTCCAATGCTCACTGTAGCCTATCAATAATATACAATTTTTTAAAATGTTTATAGAGGTTCCACATTAAAACAATCTTATAGTATTCATGTATTTAATTAGTTAAACCATATTCTTGTCAAGGAAAGTAAAATAAGCTTTGGTGCAAGGAAGTCATTGCCCCATTCTTTTGCAAGTTTGTTTTGGTCATAAAATTCAGCTGTATTTTATATTATTGCAAGATATCAAACTTACTAAATTTATTCTAACCATTTTAAAAAGCGCAGTTATATTTTTTCTGTAAATAATATTGACCCTGTACTGACTAAATAATAATTGGAATATTTGTGTACTCTTAAGACTTTATTGTTAAATGTATTTTCCCGCATTTTATATGTTGTTGAAGTTTAGTGCATTTGAAGTAGAACTTAAGAAGTTATATTACTAATGGTTAAAGTGCTAATTATATATTTTTGTAAAGTTTTCCTAGGTCTGACTTTTGAATTCCTCCTTGCATAAATTCTGATCAAACAAAGACCACTGATTCTTATTTTTATTATCATTTTTTTTTTTTTTTTTTTTTTTTACACAGGGTAATCGTGGAAGGACCGGGGTGGTTGTTGCTGCTTATATGCACTATAGCAATATTTCAGCAAGGTAAGAGAGATATTGGATCTTTAAACAGAGATGTTAGAAGGGAACCACTAGTATTACCTCCCCAGCAATTCTCTGCTATAACCTTATAAGCACAGTATACTAAGGTCAGACTGCTTTGTGCATGTGAGTAGGCTTACAAAAATGGCTTTTTCTCCTGCTGTTTGTTAGATGTTTTTAATGCATTTTTGGGAGAAAAATATATTTGAATTTTAACTGTTAATACAGTATATAAAAGGATTTGGATTTCAAAATACTTTTATGTGACTACAAACTAATTTTTAGCAGATGAGGCTTTAGACAGCAGCATTGTACTTTCAAGTGATGTTTGACTTCTGCGAAAGCAATTGAGACATTTGTTTCAAGCATGCTGTGTAGCTACGCTGTAAAAGCCATCTGGATGAAAACCAAACGCTGGTCAGTCAGAGCTATGGCCTAAGAAAGCATTTCAGTGTTACAGAAGTCAAGAAAATGGAGCCCCTCCAAAACATGTAAATTTAGAAAAAAACAAAAAAACAGTGCTATTATCTTCTTAATGTTATTTTAGGAATGTTCTTTAATATTATACTAAGAATGAATTTTATTGTTGCAAACCCATTTTTTATAGTAAACCCTTACTGTACATTGTAGATTGCATTTAAGTTAGGAAATATCTTTTTAATTAGGTATATCTAGAAAGCTGTAAATTCTAATGTATTACTGTATTTTTTGTGTTTTGTGATAAAAAATAAGCAAAGTGGAAATGTACTCTCCTCAGCCTCATTGTCTTTAACTCCTTTTGTTCCATATTAATATAAATGTATTTTTTAGCTCTTTCATATCATAATGTTCACTTAGTATTTTGAGTTCCTTTTGAGATACAAAAGTGCCCACTAGTGGAAAAACTATATGAAATGCTTATTTATTAAACTATATTACAATTGTTATATTTTGTAATAAAATCAATAGTGATTCAGATAACCTACAGCAATTGCAAAAATGACAGTGGTGTGCACTGTTTTCATTGTGCTCTGAATACAGTGATCCCTCGCTATATCGCGCTTCGCCTTTCGCGGCTTCACTCCATCGCGGATTTTATATGTAAGCATATTTAAATATATATCGCGGATTTTTTGCTGGTTCGCGGATTTCTGCGGACAATGGGTCTTTTAATTTCTGGTACATGCTTCCTCAGTTGGTTTGCCCAGTTGATTTCATACAAGGGACGCTATTGGCAGATGGCTGAGAAGCTACCCAACTTACTTTTCTCTGTCTCACTTGCGCTGACTTTCTCTGATCCTGACGTAGGGGGATTGAGCAGGGGGGCTGTTCGCACACCTAGACGATATGGACGCTCGTCTAAAAATGCTGAAAGATTATCTTCACGTTGCTATCTTTTGTGCAGCTGCTTCCTGAAACAACATGCTGCACGGTGCTTCGCATACTTAAAAGCTCGAAGGGCATGTATTGATTTTTGACTGAAAAACAAACTCTGTCTCTCTCTCTCTCTCTCCCTGCTCCTGACGGAGGGGGTGTGAGCTGCCGCCTTCAACAGCTTTGTGCCGCGGTGCTTCTCATACTTAAAAGCCAAACAGCCCTATTGATTTGTTTGCTAGAGATTGTTTTCTCTATCTATGTGACATTCTGTGCTCCTGACACGCACTCCTTTGAAGAGGAAGATATGTTTGCATTCTTTTAATTGTGAGATGGAACTGTCATCTCTGTCTTGTCATGGAGCACAGTTTAAACTTTTGAAAAAGAGACAAATGTTTGTTTGCAGTGTTTGAATAACGTTCCTGTCTCTCTACAACCTCCTGTGTTTCTGCGCAAATCTGTGACCCAAGCATGACAATATAAAAATAACCATATAAACATATAGTTTCTACTTCGCGGATTTTCTTATTTCACGGGTGGCTCTGGAACGCAACCCCCGCGATGGAGGAGGGATTACTGTAGAACCAATTAATGGAGTAATAAACAGTATTTAATTTAGATTTTGAATTTCATATTAATTGCAATACTACAAACTAACTAAAACTAAAAGTTTTGACTCAGATAGTTACATGTTTGGAAATTGTAAAATCTGGGATGGGGGTTGCCGTAGATATGTAGAGTGACTAACAGTAGGTTTAGTCTAAATACTTGAAAAGAAAAAAAAGCTACTTTATGGAATAGTACATGCAGTATTTTGGGAGTGTTAACAGTTGGTGTATAATCCATGATGTAAATACCTAATAGTACAGTCTTTCCTTTCCTCCATAATATCTGAAATTCTCAATAATGTAATACAATACATTTCCATTTGGAAATGAGTTTGAACAGGAACATAGAAAAAAGTGACAGTATAATCCTTTCTTCAATGTACATCATTCCTTCAACAAGTAAATATAGACTTTTGGTTTACAGATCAATTATTTGGCATGCATCTTCGTAAATTATTTTCTGCCACACTGTGGAACAGCTACATTCTGTTTGAACATTTGTTTGTTTTTTGTTTTTTTTAAACCAAACATTGACTCAAGGTGTGACGGTCACATTATGTGATGTAAATAATGTCTACTTATAATTTTTTAATGTTGTTTAAGTAAATGTAAGTACATAAAAAATTAAAGATAGCATAGTTTGACTGAACAAATAAATCTGTTGGGAATACTCTAAGGGGTAAGCGAAAACCACATGTGTCAAGCATAAAAGCACTACACCTATTTCAAGATTTAATTTAATAATTTATTATTTAAATGATAGAGACTGAATTAATAGAAAACATCCATAAAAATGAATCCAGTTCAACAAAAACTGATACAAGAAACTATAATGATAAATCAAAGAACAACATTGAACCTCCAAACCTAGAATTAAACAATTCATCAATTATACACAACTAGACATAATTAGACAAATAAAATACTAACAAAATTAAAACCAAAAGTCTCAAATCTAGGAATTGCTTACAAAAATTACAAGCAGGGGTTGAGACAAAAACAATCCACTCAAGTGGCTGCTTATTGCAGACAGGAGTCTTTTTTACAGGGTGAGCCATAATGAAGTAACACATTTCTCAAGGTCATTGCATGAAGTAGAGGCAGGCAAATGATTGATGTGTGGGGGTCCTTTGATAGGCGATCCCTTGCAGCTTTCATTTGGCAACATGCCTTGGTCTGGTGCACACCATGCTTTCGTTGTCGAAACGTTCTTCAAAAACAATGCATCTATCATCACTATACAGTGCGCCTTCCAAATGCACTTCAGCATTCCTCCTAACGGTGACGTCCCAAATCGGAAAACAATTCTTCAGTGGCAGCTAAATTTAGACAGACAGGTACAACAATGAACAGAAAAGGTCCAGGCCATCCTTGGACTGTACGAAGGCCTGAAAACATCCAGGCTGTAAGGGCATCAGTTTTGCAGTCTCCTAGATTTTCAGCACACAAGCATGCTTCTGCCTTAGGCTTTTCCAACACGTTTTGAAGGAGGATTTTGCATGAGGATCTTTACTGCCATCCATACAAAATGATGTTAGTGCAGTGAGCTTGCTGAGCGAGACTGGGAGAGATGTAGAGAGTTGTGTGAGAACATTCTGCAAACCGTTCATCGAGATGCCATCGTCGTGCAACAACAAGGAACATTTCCGTTTCAATGGTTGCGTAAATAAGCAAAACTTTTACAATTGGGCTGAAACCAACTCTCGTGAACTTCATCAGAAACCCCTGCACAGTGAGCATGTTACAGCTTGGTGCGCAGTTGCAGAATTTGGCATTGTAGGCCCTTACTTTTTAGAGGAAGGTGGATCAACGGTCACCATCACTTCAGAACATTACATTGAAATGCTAAAGAACTTTTTGCAGCCCCAACTAGAAGAAATGGATGTGGTGATTGCCTGGTTTCAACAGGATGTAGCAACAGCTAATATGGCGTGGAGATCCATGCCTTCATGTTCGGCTGATCTCACTCTGTGAGATTGCTTCTTGTGGGGCTATCTCAAGTTGAAGGTGTACACACACCAACCTCAAAACCTTGAGAAGCCCTTAAGGACCGTATTCACCACAAAATCATCGCTAATCCCCTTGAAATGGCCAAATGAGTCATGCGAACATTCAGAAATCGTCTTGAAGAGTGTATTTCTAATGATGGCTACCACCTTGAAGACATCATTTTTAAAACACATTAAAAAAAATTCTGTTTTGCATACCCTTTCTGAAATGTATTTTATCTTGTAGCATTTTTGTAGAATAAACGTTTGAAATGTGGTACTTCCTTTTGGCTCGGGTTACTACAGTTCTAATGACTGCAGTGTCTTCAAAAACTGAATTAACATAAAGCCCCGCCCTGGCTCTTTCAGAGCCTAATGGAGAAGGTTATGGGTTAAAGATAAGCAGAAAACTGGAGACAAAGCATAGGCAGTGGTGGATTGCAGAAACTAAATTATGCTTAACATTTGAGTTATTTCTCAACTGAATTCAGTATACAGTCCAAATGTTGCATGCAGACTCAAAATTCTTTCATTTGTGAAAATCCAAGCGGGTTTCGTTTTGCAGATACATTCTTTTTGCCATATCTGCCAATCACTATGATGATGTGCTTAGTCTTGCCCATTCTCTGTTTATTGAACAACAAGACATGGTCTATTGACACCTGACTATACTGACTGAAATGTAATTTTTGTATTGTAGCAAGGGAACTATGCACAAAAAAGTGGCTAGAATATATATACAACATGGCTGATTTTTTAATATATCAGTTGTATTTAACAACACAAAATTTAAGCAGGTAGCATTTTCTTAAAAGTATACAGCAAGAAATACATACAGGTTATGTAGTTTAAAGAGAAATTGTATTTGCTTCTATTGGAAGCTTATACTATAACCATAGTGTACATCACATACCTACTTTGCATATGTGACACTAATGACCCTATACACCTATATAATAAATATAGGACACTCTTGTCAACTGTTAGCTATTACTACTGATGAACAGGGAAAAGTGTTTCATAATCTGATAGTGAATTCAGAACATAAAAACTTTGTTTTATAGGTTTTTACTCTTAAGAGAAAAAACATAAAAGAACCAAGAATTGATCTCTCAGCTATGGTGGCTTCTAAGAGTATTAAGCAATAATAAACTCCTAATATAGTCAGCAATTCACAAATTCTGTGGTAGTAAGCAAATGCTGTCTACTGTATAGCTTTTGTTTTTGTCCAGATATCTTACTCTACATATCCTAGCTACTAAATTCTTAGTTACTTCAAGTAAAATACACTCATGCTGTTTGGTTTTGCACACCTTTAGATGTGTCATTCTTTGTGCCTTTGATAGAAGAAAATGTTGTGCATAATTCCTGCAAATTAAATCAATTCAGACTTTATGGTTTACTAGAACTTGTCTTGTACCAATATTATGTCCAGAGGTAGGCTGAAATAGGTAATAGGTTATTTAATGCTCTAGCACATGTGTCAAACGTGGTTAACAAGTGTACACTTGATAGAATAACATTTTACTCTATCTATAACATTTTACTCACATATGTCATCACAAGTAGGATGTTATCTCAGTTTTATCACCTTCATGACCCTGACAACGATACCTCTCTTCTCTTTGCTGTTCCACTCTTATTTAAAATCACTGTACAGTGCAAAGGATGGTGTAACATTGTGAGTAGGTCAAGGATATTATATTATGGCCAAAGTAAGGCACACCTTCTATTGTTTTATAGATTGTCTTTGCTAATGCTTTTTGTTTCCACCCTTAACTCCAATACACTTCATTCATATGTCCAATGTTATACTTTTTGTGTAAATAATAACTTTCATGATATTGATACATTCAAGTTATTTCTGAGCACATTTGATAGATACAGCTGCGCTTATGATCATCTGAGTCATTTTAGTTTAATACTCGCAAGCTAGTGTTATCGGGACCATATGTAATGTTTAAAACATGAAGCTCTCAGTGTCTGTAAGAGCATTTCATGGGATTTCCACATCAAAGATTAATCTTTTTGTGCTTTCCTATGCATCACATTTAAGAGTTAGTGTTTGGTACAGTTTCGCCCCAAGCCTAAAATTTAACTAAATATGCACTAAAAGCACAAGGGAAAGGTGGTGATAAAATAAATAAATAAACAAACAAAAATCACTGGTGAGAAATTTAAAGCAGACCAGGATGCTTTTACATATCATGCAATATATATGTTTTTAGGTTTAAAAAAAAAAAATTCTGTAGGCTTGTTCATTATTATTTTTCTATTTCTTTTATTTTTGTGTAGTGCTGACCAAGCTTTGGATAGGTTTGCCATGAAGAGGTATTATGAAGATAAAGTTTTACCTGTAAGCCAGCCTTCTCAGAAAAGGTAAGTTTAATTTAATATATCCATAGTTCATATTCCCTTCTCAGTTATGTAAATATTGGTATTCTGTTTGATTTTACAGATTTTATTACAACTGTGTATTTTTATTATAATATGAGAATTGTGCCAACAAAAACTTTCTTAGTCATTAAAGATATTCTTATACATTATTCTATTTTTTCTCAGTGCATAGGATAAGGTATGAATTGTGCACACATCACATTTTTATCATTTAGTGTTTCATAGAAGAAGAGTCTCTGTCAACACAAAAGATACTGAAACCGATGCATTTAAAAGTATTCTTATTTTTGCAATTAAACTACAAATTAAAAATGTTTCATAGTATAATTGATTGATAAGTAATTAAATTTTAATTGTATGTGTTCTTAAGTGTACAGTACATCCAATTATCAACCCAGCATTACACAATATTTATAAGTATAATATGAAAAATAAAATGCAGTAAACACAAAGCGTAGTATTGAAACATAAACAGAGAAGCATTGCTCAAAATATATTAATGATACATACAGTGTGCATGATGTGCAGTTTAAGTATAAATTCCAGTTGTCCAAGGTCAATCACATTCTGGAAATGTATTGTTAATTTAACATAGTAATCTACTTGTATGAACTGAATGGCAAGTTTAATAAAGACAAATTACTAATATTTGACGCATTTGAAGAATGACATAAAATAACCTCATGGACATGATGGTGGCAGACCATTCACATAAGATTGCTACATTGTGGCATGACACACAATCTTTTTTCCAATTATAAATTTTCATGTTGGTTTTCATGTGCCCACTGAAGATGTTTTTTTTTTCTTACTAAATATATTTAACAGTGTCTGCTGATGTACTTTTAGTACAGTATATAAAGGATGTATGCTTTTTTATGTTGCTCTGCTGAGTACTATTTTGCTGCACTATGATATTAGTGACTCTGTCACTTCTGTCACCCTTTAGGTTTTTTCTCATTCTATGGCAACTTCAGAAAATCAACCCTTTCTGGCTTCCAGACAGCTGTTGCCCAAATGTATTTTGGTTCTTGGAACATTCTCAAAATCCCTAATGCACTGTTTATTGTGAAAACCCCAGCACAGTCACCATATAGTAGGAAAACTTAAACAGGCAAACAAATGAAGAATGAAAATAAGCTTGTAGGGTCACTGCCATGATAGGAACAGCACACGATGTATCCAAATCCTTTTCTATCCTCCTTCATCAATCACTTCAAACTCAGTTGCACTAGTTCTTTTTAATTCTGCTAACTTCAGCTTTATGTACAGATTATCTGACTGGGAATTATAACTAGACACAACTGTTTTTTTAAATCTGGTGTCGATGTGAATGTTTTTCTTTTAATTAACATTAGGGAAATAATAACATTGAAAATACTACCAGAAATTCCAGTAATCAAACTTACATAACCTGTGTTACTTACTCATTCTCTTGACAGACTTGAGTAAAGAATAGCTAGATATTTTTCTGTTCAATATGACTGGAGAGTTATATCCAAAACTACAATTTGCTTTATTTTAAAGTTCTTAAAAAGTTGTACCATTTTTCATTATTTTTGATACATGATCATTTTTTTTCAGGTATGTGCAGTATTTCAGTGGTTTGCTATCAGGAGTCATCAAGATTAACAACAAACCCTTGTTTTTACATCATGTCATCATGCACGGAATCCCAAATTTTGAATCCAAAGGAGGTGAGCAAACCAAAAGTAAACATGCAGTAGAAAACAAATCAGCCTAAATAGATTCCTATATTTATGATTTTACAATCCATCATTAGCTCCCATACGGATGAAAGAGGAAAAAAAATATCCATTCTCATTCATACTGAGCCAGTTTAACAACTAGAGCAAAGTCAGTCAGTCAGTCAGTATCCATCCTGCTATATCCGGAGTAAACGGTGCTTGTTATACTGGAGCTTTCTTCTTCCTGATGGCTAGATCATAGTGAGACGCAAGCTTCAAGGATTAATCCCATTTTGTGCCGTCTGACCATAAAGGGAGGAGGCTGCTTTGGGGGCTGTCGGTTAGGTGTTTTCCCATGACTGCTTCATTGAACTGCAAATAAGAGATGATCCAGTTAGCAACAGCACCTCCTCTCATCCCAGAGTGATACTGCTTACCTTAGCAGAGCCAGGAAGACCGTCCTCAGGTTTGCATGCATGACAAGCAGCAGTAAAACGTAACATTGTCAGATCTGTTCATGAATCCATGATTGTGGGGGCAGACCCTAACTTAGTAGCATAACAAGTTCGTCCGTGAGGAAACGTTATCTCACCATGGATTAAATTATACATGGTACCAAATAAATAAAGCTTGTTCTGAAATCAGCAAGTATTTACAGTAAATCATATAAGAGGCCACTTATGTCTCTGGTTTATTTACATCATGTTACATTTTGAAAGCTTATTTATTTATTTTGGTCACATTGTAGTGAGAACAGAATGCAATACACCCATAATGTGTTCAGTTGATTTTTATTTTCACAAAAATTAGAGGTACTCTTAAGCTGTTTCCTATGCTCATCAAGCAGCAAATCAACTGTGACCTCTGTATTCTCCCAAACTTCCAACCATTAATTAATGTACCAAATCATGTAAGAATACAGGATGTCACTAGTGGTAACTCAGAAAATTCCCACAGCATTTGAACACGGCAAGTTGCCAACTACTTTTCAAGCAAAAAAGTGAATGATAGAATGCAATTGAGTCAGTGCTGACTCTCTTTCCGTATCTACTGGCAGAAAAATGTTTACAATTAGTGAGATGGATGAGGTCTTTTATATGGGTTTCACGGCATATGATGTTTTTTTAAACTATACATTTAAGATTCAGCACCACTACTCAATATAGTTTACAAAAAAACAAATCATTAAGTTGGAAAATAATGAACCCTAGCAGCTGTAAAGCAGGGCAAGGACACAACACTTGATTTTTTCATAAAGGATGCCAAAAGCAAATGACAAAACATTTCAGACACAAACAATAATTTTAATTTATTTAAGGTAATTTAAATTTACATTGATACTTATTCAGTTAAATTATACCATCAATGATCTGCAATTTCTCATTGAATTATAATTACACATCAAATCATTAATTAATTTAAAGCAATTTCAATTTTCTTTTAGCAGTAAGTTTATCCAAGAAGTCTTAAATAAGTGAAGAGAAAATTAATTAAAAACAAATAATTAAATTAAACTAGACAAAGTGAAAGCTACTACCAGCTCGAATGTGAAATCCAAAATTGTAAATTACAAAACAGATAAGAAGCCAAGAAAAATGCAAGCAATAGCAAGCCTTTAAACAAGCAAAACCTGTCTGAGAAGAACTTCGAATACACTCAAGACTTAAAAAGGCAAAAATCCTAGAAAGACTCAAAATTAAGTATAAAAGCATCTCACAGGACAAAATTTGAATTCCTACCCCTTTGGGTTCACACTAAATTTCAAACAATTAACAAATAATAGGTAAAGGGATAAAGAAACCAGAAAAAAAAAGACTTAAAAAAAAGGGTGGAGCAGGAGCAGAGTACAGGCAGGCGGTATTGTAGAATTACACTGAAAAATACATTTGTTTTTTTGGGAATGTAACATGGGAAGCTGCATGTCAAACCTCGCACACATGCACACATTTAATTTGAGTTCTTTACCTTTGCTTATTTTGAAATACAGTAGTGTACAATCCGTTTAATCTTTCCTTTTATATCATTAACATTCAATTCTCAAGTATAGATTTTTTTTTTTAACATTGTTGTAGTCATGCAAATAGTTTTTGTTCTTTTTCCAAGATCCTCAACTCATTTCCTTGGAAAGAAGTATAGCAAGACTTATTCACAAATAATCAGATGTAACAGTATATAGTGGTGTGTCTTAGAACAGGTACCCGAAGTATACAACTGAATAATCTTAGAAAAATGTAAATAACTATTACATACATTTAAATAACTATCAAAATAAAGTTAAAAAAAAGAAATATTAAATATCAAGTAAAACGAAGTTACTACCTAAAAACTGCAAATGCTTCACTTTTTAAATAATCATTGAATTAATTACCTGTGAAAATGGCAGTCTACCTTTCATAACAGTCTCAATTCTCAGCATTTAAAAATGTTCAAAGTCAATTTAAATATTGAAAAGAAATGCAGAATTAGAGGCAAGAATCTGTTAAAAAGCCACTCTTAGGAGATGACAAGGTTTAAACTCTGAAACAAGGTAGACAGTTATCCACGTCCACTTTATTTTAGCTGTGTTACTTGGTATAAAATAAATTTAATGAAAGTCCCTGGGGAGGTAAATTCAACAGAGAATAAGGCTGATAATGAAATTCAAGTACTTCTGCATTATTAAACTCAGTCCGCCATATAGGGAAGGTAGATCAAACTTGTAACACATTTTTTCTTGCACATCAGTAATCAGGAGGATATAGTTAGGGTCAGATTTAACTTTTTCTCGATCTTCCATAACTTTCTTAGTTAAGAACTCAGAGCATACATAGCTCACTAGAGATTTGACACCTTGGACCTATCATGCTGGGTGACTTGTTTTCCAACCTGTTGTATGTATCCTTTTTTTTTTATTATTAAAATAATAGCAGACAATCAAGAAACCAAAAAACAAAAAATTAATCCTCATATTTTATTCCTCAGGGTCTTTTTGACACTTTCATCTTTTTTACTCATTTTCCAAACCCTCATATCCAGTTTAGAGTTGCAGGGAGTCCAGTCCTTTATTTGCACACTTCATATTTGTCACACATTTCATTTCAGAACATACCAGCTGCATGTTAGATTCAAAATCGGTTTCACAACTTTTATATAAAATATTTTCTCTCTGAAGCTTTAATATCAACATTCAGTAATTACATCTTTAATTTACATATCTTGTTTCATGATCTTTTTTTTGGTTTTCAAATTTCATAAACAATAAAAAGAAATGTAATTGGCTGTCTTTAAAAAAAAATTGATTTCTGCTGAAAACTTCACAAACTCTGTTAGGAAGTCCAATAGAATAAATTTCACACATGCGGGCAGTCCCTTATTGGGCACGACTATTATATTTGCAAACCTTCTGTGACAATGTGGGTTCGCTCTACGCTCCCGTCCGACTGCTGGAAGCCCTGAACCAGACACAGTCGGTAATGTCACCGATGAGCTTGGCAGTGAGGTATAAACAAAGAAACAAGGGGATGGTGCAAAAAGTGCAAAGTGCTTTTATTAGAACCAACAAAATAGTGTCCAAACAAAGTGCAGTGTATCAAATCCTTAAATAAATAAATCCATTAAAATGAGTAAAAGGTGGAGGTTAAAAAAAAAACAATAAATAAATCCTTTAAAACGAGGTTAAAACAACAGCTGGAAGCAGTCTCTTTAAAAACAAAGCCTGGTGTGTTCTTTTTACCTGGTGGCTCCCCTACTTCTCCCAATGGGCTTCGCAACAGGAGAGTCGCCCTAACTGCAGCTGACCTTCTTTCCACTCAACTGGTCTGGAGGTTTCCCGATCCCTGGCTTCAGTTCCACTCTCTCCAGACCGAGACTTGGCTTCCACCAACGGCCAGGACGCTCACGTTGGGGTATCCAACTTCCAAACCTCCCGACTCCTGCTGTCTTCCGCAGCGAGCCGCCCTTCTTCTGGTCACTCCCACTCCTCACAGAATGCTCAGCGAGAGCGACCACAGTGGACTGCCCTAGGTGTTGGCCAAACACCCCTCTAGGGCTCAACTGTCTAGCTGCCTGCGCGCGCGCGCTCGCTCGCGCTCTCTCTCTCTCTCTAACACACCAGCTTTCTCCTCACTGCTTCCTTCCTCACTCCTGTAACCTCCGTTTCTTTCTTTCACCTTTTTTCCATACCTTTCCCTGCTAGCTGCCTCACGCTTCTATTTATTACGGGGACGTGGATCAGCTGTGGCAATCAGCAGCTCCCAGGAACAATTACAGATGCGGACAACTCCTCACCTGTACACTTAAGTGAGAATCACCCACATCACGAATTCCCCAGGAACCGCTTGGCCACACACACACCACGCTCCCTCGCTAAGCCGCAAGTGTGGCAATTTATTTATTTTAAAAACTGGCCCTTTTGACATGAGCTGTGGACCCACTATACCACACCTTCTCCAGTGCTCATAGTGGTCAACTTATTTATGAGGATTTCAGCTATATCCTGAAGAAATTGTTTAATTAGGTTGAGATATTAAACGTTACAATTTATATCTTAAACCAGAAAGTCTCACATTATTGCTTCACTAAACTATAACAAATATAAAATAGAGCTTAAATTATACCACAAATCTGTTTTTGTATTATCTCAATCACAATTTATTTCTCTTTGAAAAATAAAAACAGTGGAAACTACATTTCATTATAAAATGATCTTAACTTCTCTGCTTTCAAAAGTATTTGTTTTGGATGCTATGTTTTTGATGTAAGTTCAGTCACACAAGCTCAAGATGAAACCTCAATTACACAAAAGATTAACAGTAAACCTAAAGAACGTAAATCAGTACTGAAGCAAGTAAATGAAATGCGGTTTCTCTGTCAGGAATTAAGTGATGCTGCCTTTTCAGTGTTGAAAGCTGTTATCACAGAAAAGATAAACAGCAAAAGTAAAGAACGGGAAACGGTACTCAAGGAAATAAAATGCAACGCTACAATTAAGTGGTTTTTTTCCCACTTTTTATTCTTCGGTTGTTTACGGTTTTGCTGGTAATGTCATTACTTGCATCACTTTGTGTTTCATATCTAACATTTTGAGGCATTGTTGGGACATACTTCCACATTTTAGATGTGCATCATATATCATAATTATATATTATTATATATTATTATATAATTATATATTATAGTGAGAGTGGGTATAAAATGTTACAAAAATATGAATCCACATTACTAACCGAGAATGATAAACCGGATGGACGCAGGGACATCCGGCAATGGGCCGTGGACGCAAAAGATGTACTGCGCAGGCGCCCCACAAATCCCCCCCCCCCCCCCCCCCCCCCCGCAAGCAACGGGAACCGGATGGAATGCAACCTAAAATAAGAAATGAGGCACCGCGCACAGAAAAAAGGAGTCAGACCACAGAGAAAAGGAGTCAGATGCCGGCGCTGTGCACGAAACCCATTGCACACGAAACAGGACACACACAAAGAGGAGGATTCAACAAGCCCCTACCACACAAAAAAAAAGAAGCTGCGAGCACCACACAAAACCCATTGGACACAAAACGGGACAGACTACGGACATAGCACACGAAACGTACACAAAAATGACGATTCAGACCCACGACCACACTAACATCCATCCATTTTCCAACCCGCTGAATCCGAACACAGGGTCACGGGGGTCTGCTGGAGCCAATCCCAGCCAACACAGGGCACAAGGCAGGAAACAATCCTGGGCAGGGTGCCAACCCACCGCAGGACACACACAAACACACCCACACACCAAGCACACACTAGGGCCAATTTAGAATCGCCAATCCACCTAACCTGCATGTCTTTGGACTGTGGGAGGAAACCGGAGCCCCCGGAGGAAACCCACGCAGACACGGGGAGAACATGCAAACTCCACGCAGGGAGGACCCGGGAATCGAACCCAGGTCACCAGATCTCCCAACTGCGAGGCAGCAGCGCTACCCACTGTGCCGCCCCCACACTAACATAAATAACAAATAACACACAAAGCCCCATTTCTAAATGAACCGTCCCTATTAAACATACGTCATCTCAACACGTTCACACTATGCAGCATAGGTGGATCTCATTACAATGTGGCACTATTAACCGTACAACGGCAGAAAAGGCTCCATATTAACAGTGAGTGCGATCCTCCTTATTACTTATCCATATTTCTCATGCTGAAGAACAAACAAGTCATGAATTCACGATCACGGGTACAAAACGATACGGCTCGGATTACGGGACCAAACACAATTCACACTATGCAGCATAGGTGGATCTCATTACAATGAGGCACTATTAACCGTTCAACCGCAGAAAAGACTCCATATTAACAGTGAGTGCGATCCTCCTTATTACTTATCCATATATCTAACGCTGAAGAACAAACAAGTCATGAATTCACGATCACGGGTACAACATGAACGTAGACGCATGCAGCGCGCGTCTCACAGTGCTGCATCGATACAGGCACGGGTTCAAAACGAAACACCTCCCGTCTCAGACATACAGAAACGACAGCGAAGGGACAAAATAAATAAACGCAGACGTCTACACCGCGCATCTGGAATGCCGGAAAACAAGAAGGCAAGGCTCCAAAAAGAGAAAGCTCAACTGACCTACGTACAAAAACGGGCAAGGCTCAATACAAACAATGCACGCCGTAAACTACAACGGGCTTCTCACACAGCACAGGCAAATCGATTACAGCTCCAAAAGAACACGTCCCAAATACTGGACATACAACGACGCGCCTCTCAAACGGCACAAGCAAAACATACAGGTCACGGACATCAACGACAGACACCTGCTAAACGCTTACGCCAGTTAGCTGACAACGCGTTCAATAATGAGTCCACTATTCAGGAAAATTTATTCGGATTAATGAATGTCATTTGCAATCATTGTCATTCACTTAACTTCCCTGAAGAAACAACTGGCAATACAAGTAATACATTTACACGTTGTTGTCAAAAGGATCAAATTAGACTGCCTCCTTTACATTCATATCCTGAATATCTACAGAAGCTTCTAACTAACGATGTACCTGAAAGTAAAAACTTTATGAACTGCATTAGATCCTACAAATCGGTATCCACTATGAACATGAACAGTAGCACTGCACGTGACATCCGTCTTGCAAAACTGTTAATTATTGATGAATGTACAATGGCATCCAGTCACTTACTCAACATTGCTTTCAAAAGATACAGTTAGTACAAAACATGCGATGTCCAGATCCAGATCATAACAATTGGTTATTACAACTGGGAGATGGTACACTCACCAATACAGATAGACTTCACCCAGATATTATTACAATTCCTCAAACCTTTATCTGAGACGACTTAGTTACAGAGATATTTGGAACAGCAATCTCATTAGACCAAATGCCCCTTTTAACACAACGCACTATATTATGTCCAGAAAATGTTAATGTGTAAAACATAAATACCCAAGTCATTGCATTACTTCCTGGAGAGACACAACTCTTTCTAAGCTCTGACAAAGTTGACTCTGATCACGACAATGACCATCTTCATTGACCTTACAAGTTCTGACCTGGAATTACCTTTTACACTTAAACGGCGTTTACAAAGAAATTTTCCAATAAACCTTTACACTGTGCCACACACTTTATTGTTTGCTTTCTATATGCATCATCTACACCTTCACACTATTCTACATCTCATTCATACATCACGCTCTTTGTCATTTCCCAACACCAGGGGTTGGCGAGCGAAGCGCGCAGGGTGCGGAGCCCCCTAGTAATATATATGTTTACTTTGGTTTCTGTCCTTTCTTTGCAAGAAAATACTAAAGAACTCTAGCTTCAATAGTCATTTCTTTTGATTCTTAAAGTTTTGCAGGGATTTAAAATCTTATAACTAAGATTCTGATTTCAACTTGTGATCTTTGATTGTATTTGCTGTCATACTTGAATCAGAATTGCCAGATCAGAAATACTAATCTTTTGGAATTACCCATTATCTAACTTCTTCCTGTTCTCTACTAAATTTCTGTCTTCTCTTTATAATCATTCTGTAGACAATCATGAAATCTGATTATTTTAAATGTTTCATTAAAAAAAGAAAAAAACAAAACCTGAGCTTTTTGGCCATCAAACCAAACGCTATGTTTGACATAAACCAAACACTAGTCATTATCTAAACCAGGACCACAGTGAAGCATGGTGGTGGCAGCATCATGCTGTGGAAATGCTTTTCTGCATGCCCTGAAAGGCTTGTGGGGTCACAAAGTAAAATTAATTTAGCAAAAATAAAAGGAAATTTGAGAGGAAAACCTGGTGCAGTTTGCAAGAAATCTACATCTTGGAAGATTATATGTTTTCCAGCAAGACAAAAAGCCAGAGCATAAAGCCAAAGCTACACAGCAATGGCTTATAAAGAACAATGTTAATGTCCTGGGCTAGCCAAGTCAAGAGTCCAACTCTTAATCCAACTGGTAATTTGTGGCTGGACATAAAATAGGCTGTTCACTCATGATCCCCTTGTAAATTTGATAGAACTTGAGCTGTTTTAGCAAAGAATAATAGAGAAAAGTCCACAGTATTTAAATTTACAAAACTAACAGATCTCTGTGCAAAAGCCTGTCATGTCTGCCAAAGTTGCATCTAATAAATGCTGACTTGAAGAGGGGGAATACTCGTGCGATCAGTTATTTTGTGCTTTTTATGAGTAATTAATTTAGACTGCTATACTGAGATCTGTTTTCACTTTGACATTAAAGAGTGTTTACCTGTTGATCAGTGTCTAAAAAGGCCAAACTAAATCTATTCTCTGGTATTATCAATGTTGTATAATAATGTTAAAACTTCCAAACAGGTCAATACTTTTTTTACAGGCATTTTATATAGTAAAGTGAAGTTTAGAATAAGGACAGTAATATAATACCATGAAAGGATGCACAGAAATTAGGCATGAAGGAGAAAATGCACAGCATAAATGTTCAAAACAAGATGATTTCAGCAAAAGACATCTGTATACTGTATATCTAGGCAACTTTGCTTGCATCGTTGACAGCTGAATGTACTGGCTTCCACTGTAGTGAAATCACATTCAGAGTTATTTTCAGGGCTTTTGTTGCAGTTTATTGCCATGTTTTCTAATTTCATAGAATTTAAGTCTTCACTAGCCATTTTTTAAATGGTGCTTTTGGATACAAGATATCCTTAACACATTAAATATGTCATTTGAAACCTGTACATCTCTCTTGAGACTAATATAGTGGACTAATGTTATTTTAAATAACAGAAAAATTAAAGTTAAAAAAAAGTAAAGTTAGTCTTTTGTGTGCTGATTAATTTTAGACTTTCCTGACTCCTTGCACCTGTTGTTTTATTTTCTTAAAATCATCTGGATAGTTCTTGTTATAATTCAAAGTTTGAGAAACATTAAATCTTCAAATAATTTAGTTTTAAATGTATAGCTTATGAAGCTAAAACCATAAAGAACAATTCTCTGCCAGAGTAACCCATCCATCCATCCATTTTCCAACCCGCTGAATCCGAACACAGGGTCATGGGGGTCTGCTGGAGCCAATCCCAGCCAACACAGGGCACAAGGCAGGAACCAATCCCGGGCAGGGTGCCAACCCACCACAGGACACACACAAACACACCCACACACCAAGCACACACTAGGGCCAATTTAGAATTGCCAATCCACCTAACCTGCATGTCTTTGGACCGTGGGAGGAAACCGGAGCGCCCGGAGGAAACCCACGCAGACACGGGGAGAACATGCAAACTCCACGCAGGGAGGACCCGGGAAGCAAACCCAGGTCTCCTAACTGCGAGGCAGCAGCGCTACCACTGCGCCACCGTGCCGCCCAGCGTAACCTATTGCTTCTTATTTTTATGACATGCAATGAAAGGAATAAAGTTATAACTAGTAAAAGAAACGATTTTATATGCATAGATGAAAATAAACAACCTACTAAGTATGTCAGCATCAACCCTAGTTACTGTATATCTTCAGCTCTTTCCCAGGTTTCACCCAACAAGGGGATACTTACCAGGCTGGTGTTAAGAGTTTTCAAAAACTGTGTTACGTAGTATTGCTTAGTCGTGCATTTAATTAAAAAGGAAAGTGTGTCATCACTTAAGGTTTGATTGTCTGATAATCCATAGACATATTCTCTCCCACACTTCCCAGATTCCATTCACAGTTATTTCCCTTGGATGCTATAAGGCTTTGTTCCTAATGAGTTTTCATGCTTTTTTTTCTGTTTTCTAAGGTTGCCGCCCTTTCCTCAAGATTTACCAGGCAATGCAGCCAGTCTACACATCTGGAATCTAGTAAGAGAAATACTGTTCTGCTTAAAGAAAAAATAAGAAAAACTGTTATTTAGAATGTTTGTTGCAACAGACCAGAAATAATATATTGTGAGAGATATGGGTCTCTGTCGACCCCTGAACCCGCAGACAACACGTTCTGACACCAAGTAAAATATCAGAATTAATTTTAATTCTTCCAATAATGTGCACAAAGCACCTCCACAATACACAAAATACTCAATAATAAATTAATACACAATCACAAATCCTCCACTCCACCCAGCAGCTCTGTCGCACTCCCTCCCAACTCCAGCTCTCCCTGCTGGGGTTTCCCACAGTCCTTTTATATTCCTTGACTCGGAAGTGCTTCAATCCCTCAATCCATGTGATTTCATAGCACTTCTGGGTCAGATGAAAACTTCTTCTTTTCTTCAGCCTGGAATACTTCATTCCTTCTGTCCCAATAATTAGGGAGTACTTCCGGGCTATAATAAAAACATTCTTGCCTCCCTGCAGCGTCCCCTGGTGGCCCCCACAGTATCCAGCAGGGCTGTGAAGCCAAATTCCATTGTCCATGATGCCCTGCTGGAATTTGGGCCACCTTCATGTTGTAGGGAGGACTCCATCTGGCGGCGTGGGGGTATTGGCCGGGACAAACTGCCGGCCATATATCACTATATATATATATATATATATACTGTGTATATATGTGTATATATATATATATATATATATATATATATATATATATATATATATATATATATAAAATTCTTTAATAATAATCCTTTGCATTTATGTAGTGCTTTTCTCACTACTCAAGCACTCAGCAATTGCAGGTTAAGGGCCTTGCTCAAGGGCCCAACACAGCAGAGTCCCTACTGGCATTTACGGGATTCGAACCGGCAACCTTCTATATATATTTCTATACTGTATTTACACATGTGAGTATGCTTTAACCGCAGATGGTGCCTGTCCCAGTAATCACACAATCCCACTTTATTCACATCAGGACTGTTTAGATTGGAACAGTTACAGTACCAAGGAGAAATTTAAGTCTGGTTTAGTTGTGCTCTCTTTTACATTTTAATATAGGTACTCTGGACATAGTAATTAAGAAACAGCAAATATGCTTTAAAAAGTTAATTGTGTTAAACAATGTTTTTTAAATAAACAAAATGTTCTTAAAAGTTGACTTAATTTAACAAACAGTTATTTTGTTTAATCCACTTGCTTGAATATAACATTGTGGGTAGGTGGAATCTGTGACATCAGCATTGGCACAAGACTGTAACTAACCCAAGATGTATCACCAGTCCATGGCAGGGGAAATTAATACACACACCAACATTTATTGAAAATGGGAGAAATTAAGAGTTGTGAGTCAGTTTAACCAGCGTGCTGACACACTGTAAAGCGTTCAGTCCACAAAAAAAGTAATCTAAGTATTCGGCATTTTCTAAACTGAATTTTAGAGAAATTCATAGAGGAGACATGTGGTTGCTTTTGTTTTCTTTTGTTTATGCATCTTTACCACGTACATCAAATAAATATAACAATCACATTACAATTTTTAGAAAACTGAATAGACAATCCTCCATGGATGCTTTTTGGCATACTGCTGAGATAGGCACCACCAGCAGCTCTTTAAAAAAATTCGGATGTGAGCTTCAGTAGGCTCTGGGCCCTAGGAACCAAGTTACCCAAACTATTCTGTAAGATTTCAGTAATTATTTACCACTCTGATGCTGATCTTTCTGATCATAAAATAGGTCATTATGATAACAATTGACAAAAGGGTTTCATAATTAATTGCAGAATTATGGCATTTGAGGGTTCCTCTAGAGTGCCTCTTTCTCTTGCGCGATTTGGCTCAAAAACTAATCAGCACATCGTTATCTCATAACAGGCTTAAGTTTCAGGTTTGGTATTTTTCTGTCTGGCCTAATCTAGACTGTTCTGATGAAACTGTGACAGATAAACACCAATCATCGAGATATCGATGTTTTTGGTATCAAGGCACCCTAAAATATTGAGATCCGGAGATCAAAATTTTTGACGAATTTAAAGCTTTCACTCCTCCCTCAGACAATAGAGTATGGTGGGGGAGAACGTAAAACCAAAATTTATTACGTTTTGAGTCGTCTTCTGTCTTGCTTTCCAATTTACTGCTACTTCATGAAATGCAGCCTCCTTGGTAACATGAGTTGGTCCAATGAATCTCTTTTTTCTCTGAATACAACACAAGCAGGAATCTAGTATTATAGTGAGAAAATGCCATACTTTTTCAAAGTGCTTAGTCTGAAGTCATTAAGTAAGTTATGCTCGTTCCCGTTTGGAGACAGAGAAGGAGGTGTGCCCTGCAAGTGGCTGCTTAACAATGATTACACTCCTTGTCTAGAAGAACAGCCTTGTCTTTGCTTCTGTGCTTTCATGCTCAGATTACTTTGGCTGTAATTCTGTACAAGAACAGTGCCATATATTGTATGACTATGAAACTCTTGCAAAATGTATTGCTCCCCCTCAATATATAATACAACTTTCTGCATTAATCTAACTCAATAAATTATCACAGCTTGCAAAACACTTTGGAATGCTTTGTCTAAAAATCTCTTTAGGTAACTTGGATATGTCTGCTCTGCTCATATTTGATACTGCAATGCTCATTTTGCTCAAGCTACATTGCACTTCCCAGTCTTTCTACGTCAAATACAGAGCATCACTTTTATTTAAAAGATATGCTTCACTGCAACAAAGCATGTGGTTGTTATCCACATTTGCTATGTAATGAAGGTTTTCTTTTTGCCACATAAAATGACATAATTTACTTTTGCTGAGGTGCTGAGTATATTAGTCTCACAGCCTCATCCACATTCAAGAGAATGTTACAATACTGCTTGAAAATACCAATTGCAGCAACCAATAACCCTCACTCGATAATTAGTGACAGAAGGAAAGATTGTTGGCCCATTTTCAACAAGTATTCAAACTGAGTTTTTCTAAATTGTTAGTGGCTTCATTCTCAGTCGAGAAAACCCATCAATGCACTGAAGCACAGCAGGCTCCTTAATGGAATTAAAATGTTTGGAACATGTTATGCTTAGTACAGTAAGTAAATTGCTTTCTCTTATAAATTCTTAATAAGGATTTTTAAGATATGAAAATTGTACAAGGCTGATGTTGCAAGTTTGAGCGCCAAAATTGACAGTTTAAGTAAATGATACATTATTTATGCCGGAATGCATAAATGGACAAGAATTACAAATAGTATGCATTTTTCCTCTGCGTTGCACCTATTAGAAGTACCTGATACCAAAAAAATGTCTGGGTTGCTTATCAGTTGTAAATGTACACAGTAGAGCCGTTTTTGGCATAGCTCCGTAATTTGATGGCAGAAGCAGAGAGCAAAAAGCATTGTCAAAGAGGGCCCTACCTGGAGATATTTTAGAGTATATTAGAGTAGACATCAGTTTTGAAGTCCTTATTTTCCTGGGCAGCAGTGTGAGGAAGAGACATAATACATAAATTACCTCTGAATTAAACTTCAAATAATTATTGTGCCCATTCGTTCTTATGTCCAAACTCATGCCGTTCCTATTCCCTGTCATTAATTGAGCTGCACAATTTTTTCTATAATTAACAAAAACTAAAAAGATCAGTATATTATTCCTGTACTCTCTAGCCACATGCGTCCATAATACCATATGTCAATTTGCAATAAGAGTGAATGGTAAAATTAAAAGTGCAAGTAATAATGGATCTTTCAGTATTGACAATGAAGTGACAAGAGAAGACCACATTTTTTCCATATCTTTGTATTGAGAATGTTGTTGCACCAGATTTAATAATCAAGAAAGTAAATGTTGTATCCTTTATAACAGTGAGTGAATTTTGTGGCTCATTAAAGAGCAAAATCGCAATAGAAGAACTGAACCTTGTCCTAAATGTCGTTCTTAAATAACAATAATTAAAAACAACAGTCTGACTACTCCTGGCCTACAGTCAAATGAAACTTGGTGTATAGTGGACATCTGTGGGAAATGTTAAATATGGCAGCTAGGTTTCTACTTTCAGTATTAATTTACAAATAAGTCTTGCTTGGATATAACACAGTGCTTCTGAGTTATAGATTATTGTTGTCTGAAATATTTACTAAGATTAAATTTATAGCATTTCTGCTCTATAAAAATTATGGGCTTGGTTAATTACAGGGAATTTCTGGAATATTGTTGTATTTTCTCACTAGTACTATATCTCAACCAGGACTTTATAGTTCTTGGTCCTCAGGAGCTTTTATTCACATGATTCAAATGGATTTCAGTCACATTTAAAAAAAAAAAAAAACTGTTGACAATTGAAAGAGTGAATTTTTAGATTGTCCAAAAATGAGAAATGTGGAAAAATAAAGGACTAGAAAAAAAATTCCTTAAGTGCATATACTGTTACGCTCATGCAATTACAAAAATTTTTCAGCAACTAAAATTAAAGATGGAAAATTAATGGTTTGTGTCTGTGATATGTACATGTACATTTTTTCCCTTTAGCAATGTCCAAGGAGACAGCCAAACCAGCATCTGTATCACCATTGAACCAGGGCTGCTACTTAAAGGAGACATTCTGGTATGTTTTTAAACTTCTGTTATAGTATGAGAAAAAACATACTATTTTGTAAAATTATGTGGGACGTCAAGACTCTCAGGTCTGTATCATGAGTTGAAGAGTCACAGGACTTCTTTGAAACTGGAACAATACAGAATGTATTCTACAGCAGCAGCACTTTCTGGTGCCATTTGTTTTATTGTTAAGATTTTTTTCAACTGTTTCTGCCACAATTTTATTTTTCATGACCTGCACTAAATTGTGCTCCCATCGTTAGGGTAGCATCTAGTGTTGTTAGGGATTTGTCCTCTGTGGTTGGTACCTGTGAAAAACAACGCAACAGGTTAAAAAGTCACTCTAAGAATTTCTTCCTCATCTGATCTGATGGATTCCAACACACTTCTTGCTTTTCAAAACTATTAACTTCTTAGACTCTCCTGCTTTTTGATTTGTGCCTGATATTTTGATTTTGATTTTTGTCTCACATTTTGGTTTTGATAACTATGCATTTGTCTCTCCGGTATTAGCCGTTTTTGGCCTCATCACTACATCTCTTCTTATTGTATGTTTTTGCCAGTGTTACTAACATAACAATATTGATGATCAGAAGTGGACTTACTACTGGCCATACTAGTTGAAGTAGTAAGAGTAAAATACGTACAGGGAATTGTTGATGCAGTAGTGTGTGAGGGGGATGTTCATTGAAAGAAAGTGGTGGGAGAGAAAATCTATTAGAGAATTGATTCAGGGCTTTATCTTTGCTGACATTCCCTTCTAGCACTTCAGAACTGGATTACTTGAGTCCAATGCTCCTGACTCTTTTGCAAGCAGACTATAATGGTACACCCACTGAGATAGGTGCCCAGGGAGCATCTTAACATCATATCCAAATTGGATCCTGTCATTTGGAGCAGTGGTTCTTTTTCTTATTTCTATGTCATCTTTAAAATATACAAGTGACCTCTTTTTGACTATTAAGAAACGTCATTGCTTCATTCACTACGAATAAATCTTACAATGATCTCTACATTCATTCATAAGCTAGACTCCAAGGAATTTGAAAGTTGGGAGCAAGGAGAGTAAAGTCTTTTTTCTAGCAGAGTACCAACAATTCAGATTTGGCTGTGCTAATCCTTATCACAAGAACGTGACACTCAGCTCTAAATCACTCATGTTTGCTGAAGGTCACAATGTGGTGAGGCAAGAGGACATTATCATCTACAAATTGCAGA
The DNA here is from genome assembly GCF_900747795.2 of Erpetoichthys calabaricus. Classification (NCBI taxonomy): domain Eukaryota; kingdom Metazoa; phylum Chordata; class Cladistia; order Polypteriformes; family Polypteridae; genus Erpetoichthys; species Erpetoichthys calabaricus. Next base: position 147,532,185 of record NC_041401.2, on the reverse strand, counting down.
GCTGTAACCCATAATGGGCAAATGAATGGGCATTGACTGTCCTTGACAGCTAGTTCATGACAATCACAAATTGGAGCAGAGGCAAAATACAAACTTAGTGAAATTCCTATCCCACACTGACTGAATTTCAATGCCAAGTTACATAACAAAACATTGCCAGATCTGTCAAAGGGAGCTTCAAGTCTATCCTGGTAGCACATGGCACACAGCAGGAACACTCCCTGAATTTGGTGGTGTATCATCAAATGTGGGAAATGAAACAGTCTATCTATAGAATAATCTGTGCCGAAGAGAATGTGTAAATTCAACATGGGCAAAAGCCAGGTACAAAATTTAAGCATGGAATGTTGGATCCATGAAGCAACAGAAGGCCTCTTTAGCTTGATAGTTTTCTCATCACTAATATTCAAGATCAGCACCAAACAGGTTCTAGCCACAGCTCATTGCAGTTTCCTCCATTACTGAGAATTTGAATATGGTGCATTCATACACAAGCTTTTCACTTGCATGTCAAAATCATATGGTGTGATGACACTTTAGTACTAACTACCTCATGGGGTTACCATGTATTCACACATGCCTTTTTTATGGTCAAGCCTTATTGTGTTGATGTTGTCAGTGTTCCCAGAAGGTATTCCCAGATGTATTTCTTCTCACAAGGCAACCTGAATATCATCCAGAGGAGTTGTAGCGCACAGCTTAATGGCAACTCCGGTCTGTACCAGGAACTGAAAAGAATGATTGTGAGGGCTCTGAGGGCACATAAGAATGCATTTGCTAGAGGATTTTATGAGCAAGTGAGACACCATGCTTACAGAAGAATCGAAGCATTATGCACATTTGATTCTGTTCCTCAGAGGGTCGTATTCAGGGTTGGTGATAAAGCAGTCCTTATTGATGATGCTGCAGTTGTGACCCACTGGACTGGCTAGTTTAAGCAGCTGTTTAAAGCTAATCTTCTGGCTGGGACTGTGGACATTTCTGTGTCCACAGTTCTTGAGGCTGATCCTCCAGTTAGCTGTGAACAACCCAATCTCACTGAGATTACACAGGTGGTAAACCATGTTAGGGTAGTGAAGGTTGCAGGGATCTGTGATATCTGGGGTGAAATTCTCCAGACTGGTGGTAAGGCTGTCCTCTTGGCATTGCAAGCAATCTGTGCTTCCATTTGGGAGACGGGTGTCATACCAACTGACTTGAAAAAGGGACTTGTCATCCCTATCTGGAAAGGGAAGAGTGATCGCCTGAATTGTGGTAAGTACAAGGGAATAATAACACTGTTCCCGGTGCGAGGTAAGGTTTTTGCTAGGGTCATCCTCAATAGGATCCATGATCACTTGCTCACATATCCACAACTGAAGCACTCTGGTGACAGACAGACAGACAGACAGACAGACAGACAGACAGACAGACAGACAGACAGACAGACAGACAGACAGACAGACAGATAGACAGATAGATAGATAGATAGATAGATAGATAGATAGATAGATAGATAGATAGATAGATAGATAGATAGATACTTTATTAATCCCAAGGGGAAATTCACATACTCCAGCAGCAGCATACTGATAAAGAAAATATTTAATTAAAGAGTGATAACATTGCAGGTGTACAGACAGACAATAACTTTGAATAATGTTAACGTTTACCCCCCTGGGTGGAATTGAAGAGTCGCATAGTGTTTTATGGGAGGAACAATCTCCTCAGTCTGTCAGTGGAGCAGGAAAGTGACAGCAGTCTGTCGCTGAAGCTGCTTCTCTGTCTGGAGATGATACTGTTCAGTGGATGCAGTGGATTCTCCAATATTGACAGGGGCCTGCTCAGTGCCCATTGCTCTGCCACGGATGTCAAACTGTCCAGCTCCATGTCTACAATAGAGCCTGCCTTCCTCACCAGTTTGTCCAGGCGTGAGGCGTCCCTTTTCTTTATGCTGCCTCCCCAGCACACCACCAGGTAGAAGAGGGCGCTCGCCACAACCGTCTGATAGAACATCTGCAGCATCTTATTGCAAATGTTGAAGGACGCTAGCCTTCTAAGGAAGTATAGTCGGCTCTGTCCTTTCTTACACAGACCATCAGAACATCTGCAGCATCTTATTGCAAATGTTGAAGGACGCTAGCCTTCTAAGGAAGTATAGTCGGCTCTGTCCTTTCTTACACAGAGCATCAGTATTGGGCAGTCCAGTCCAATTTATCATCCAGCTGCACTAAAAGGTGTTTATAGGTCTGCACCCTCTGTACACAGTCACTGCTGATGATTACAGGGTCCATGAGGGGCCTGGGCCTCCTAAAATCCACCACCAGCTCCTTGGTTTTGCTGGTGTTCAGGTGTAGGTGGTTTGAGTCGCACCATTTAACAAAGTCCTTGATTAGGTCCCTATACTCCTCCTCCAGCCCACGATAGCAGTGTCGTCAGCGAACTTTTGCACGTGGCAGGACTCCGAGTTGTATTGGAAGTCTGATGTATATAGGCTGAAGTACTGGAGAAAGCACAGTCCCCTGCAGCGCTCCTGTGTTGCTGACCACAATGTCAGACCTGCAGTTCCCAAGACGCACATACTGAGGTCTGTCTTTAAGATAGTCCATGATCCATGCCACCAGTTATGAATCTACTCCCATCTCTGTCAGCTTGTCCCTAAGGAGCAGAGGTTGGATGGTGTTGAAGGCACTAGAGAAGTCCAGAAACGTAATTCTTACAGCACCACTGCCTCTGTCCAAGTGGGAGAAGAATCGGTGTAGCATGTAGATGATGGCATCCTCCGCACCCAACTTCTCCTAGTATGCGAACTGCAGAGGGTCGAGGGCGTGACGGACCTGTGATCTCAGGTGGTGAAGCAGTAGCCGCTCCATGGTTTTCATCACATGCGACGTCAGAGCGACAGGCCGGAAGTCATTCAGCTCACTAGGATGTGATACCTTTGGGACTGTGGTGATGCAAGATGTTTTCCAAAGCCTCAGAACTCTCCCCTGTTCCAGGCTCTGGTTATAGATGCGCTGTAGAGGACTCCCCAGCTCCAACGCACAGGCCTTCAGCAGTCATGGCGATACTCCATCTGGATCCGCTGCTTTGCTGGCACAAAGTCTCCTCAGCTCTCTGCTTACCTGGGCTGCTGTAATTGTGGGTTGGGGTAAACTCTCTCCTATTCTGGTATCAGCAGAAGGATGGGTGGAGGGTGCAGTATTCCGAAGTGAGAGCGGGTTAGTGTGGTCAAACCTGTTAAAAAAAGTTGTTCATCTGGTTTGCTCTCTCCACATCTCTCTCGATGGTGGCACCCCGCTTCGAGCTGCAGCCAGTAATGATCTTCATCCCACACTTACTTGATGCTGTTATTCTGCAACTTCTGCTCCAGCTTTCTCCTGTACTGCTCCTTCGCCGCCCTGAGCTGGACTCAGAGTTCCTTCTGCACGTGCTTGAGCTCATGCTGATCACCGCCTTTAAAAGCCCTTTTCTTCTGGTTCAAAAGGCCCTTGATGTCACTTGTAATCTATGGCTGCTTGTTAGCATAGCAGCGTGCAGTTCTTACTGGAACTACAATGTCCATACAGAAGTTGATGTAGTCAGTAGTGCCGTCAACAACCTCCTCAATGTTCTCACTGTAAGATCCCTGCAGGATATCCCAGTCCGTAGTTCCAAAATCAGTCTCTCAGAGCCTGCTCTGCCTCAGGGGACCACTTCCTGAATGAGCGTGTGGTTGTAGCTCCCTCACTCTTGGTTTGTAGTGAGGCTGAAGCAGAGCCAGGTTATGATCTGCTTTCCCAAGTGCAGGCAGCGGGGTAGCGCTGTATGCGTCTTTAACGTTTGCATACAGTAGGTCAATAGTTCTATTTCCCCAGGTGTTACAATCCACATACTGGGAGAAGGCAGGTAATGTTTTGTCCAGCATTACATGGTTGAAGTCTCCAACGATTAGCACAAGTGCCTCGGGGTGTTGTGTTTGTAATTTAGCCACATCAGAATGGATGATGTCACTCGCTATCTCCATGTCCACCCGAGGAGGGATGTATACAATAACAACAATGACGTGGCCAAACTCTCTGGGCAAGTAATAGGGACGCAGACTTGCGGCCAACAATTCGATGTCCCATCCTGTATTGACAGAGTGCAAGTCCTCCTCCTTTCTGCTTCCCGCAGGTACTTGCGCCTCTGTCTGCTCTAACTGTGCTAAACCCAGGTAGCTCCACATTAGCATCTGGGATGTTAGTTGTTAGCCACGTTTCACTAAAACACAACAAACTGCATTTTCTGTAGGTCCTGACATTTTTCACCAGTGCAGCCAGTTCGTCGATTTTATTTGGTAGTGAGTTCACATTTCCCAGGATCACAGAAGGCACCGAAGGTTTGTAGCGCCACTTTCTCGCTAAACGCTTGGCTTTTATCTTAGCACTGGCTCTGCTGCCACGATACGGCCTTCTTACCTCATCAGGTAAATCGGGAACCACACCGGTGCGGGCATTTGTTCTCAGCACTTGAAGTTGACTACTTGAATAGACGAGTCTCGGCGTTTAAAAATCCAAGTAGTAAAAAGTTTCCAGGGAACATGTCTAAAAAGTCAACCATCGACCAAATCCTGACACTGAGGGTTTTCATCAAGTGCAGATGCAAATATTAGCAGAGTTTCTTTGTAGCCTTTGTCGATTTTTGTAAAGCATTCAACTCATTTGATCGAACTGCCCTGTGGGACATCCTGAGACTTTGTGGGATCCCTCTGAAATTGCTAGATATCGTGGCTAGCCTGTACACTGGTAGTGTGAGTGCTGTGCAGAATGAAGGCAGAACCTTTGCGTTTTTCCCAGTTGATTCTGGGGTTCATGCTCCTACTCTGTTCAGTGCTTGCATGTACTGGGTGTTGGAAAGGGTTGTGGGGTCCAGCGGCTGTGTCCATTTGTGAATAAAGATTCACTTATCTTAAATTTGCCAATGATGCTGTGATCATCATGGAGTCAATGGAGGGTTTGATTGGGGATCTTGAGAGACTTGAGTGTCTGGGCTTGCAAGTGTCCTGGATAAAAACCAAGATCCAGGCCTTTAACACTAGAATTACCAGAGCCTATGAAAAAACTTGTAGATCTGGCCCACCTTAAATCGCTTCTTAAATCCATGCACACCTCTCCGCCAGCGTCTTTTGTCCTCTAAATGTGCTGAGAAAGACAAGCTGCCAGCAGCCGGCTATTCCACCCCCCACCGACTTAGAATGTGCACGAACTTCTCCCAACTCATGCCTTGATTGATTATCTGGGAGTGAAGTGGAGTTTTAGAGAGAAAATAATAGATCGTTATTTGGAAGACATGCGTTTCGTGTGTGTTCCGTTTCTACAGTAAACACATTGTTAAAACAAACTTTTTCATATTTTAGTAATAAATGTTACAAAATGTAGGCATAAACTATAGAATGTGTAAAACCGGAGTTCCAAAGATCAAATGAACACTTTCACAAAAGGTTTAAGGAAGATACAACAATTTCCGTGGCGCAGTGCGCTAAGATTTACAGTCTGGTTTGGTTAGTCTGTTGAGTGCCTACATGTTTACCTTCTGTGTCTGAAGGTAGTTAATTTTCTGTTTTTAATAAGGTATATTGACGAATTGACTGAAATATTAAGCAACTTCATTTTATTTGTGCAGACACTATAGTCCTTGTCAAACCTCTTGAAGAATTTCCTAACAATAAGCCATATCTTCTATTATATAAAAAAATCTTGGATCAAGAGGTGATCATCTCGGAGAGACACTTTGAAGTCCCGTGAGACTTCTTGTACGTCACGCCCTACTTACAATTTTCAGCCAGCAGCTGGTCCATCCTAAGCGTGCGTTCAGCAACCCACAACACGAACGGCAGAGACACAAAGTGGTTAGCGTGAAGTGCGCCCTGTGGGGTGGGTGAGCAAAGCGAGGAGGGAGTACAGCCCCCTAGTATTACTAAAAGATGCTGTTAAACAGGAAAGAAAGGGGCATGTCAGCAGGGAAGAATAACTGAACAGAGGAAATGCAGAAAAAGGCGAAACTTAAGATCAGGAATGTACAGCTGAAATATAACTGAAAGTGTAACAGTGTACTGCAGGCTGGCATTATATGAGTCATTATAGAATAATGATGGCTAGAATTCATAGTACAAACAGAAATTAGTGATTTGACCAGGGCTGAAACTGATTGGCTCAAAAATTCAGTAAGGACTGTTTAAGGTTTAAGAGATGTGATTTTTCTTCAGAGAATGTAGAGTAAAACACTGAACTCGGTACTGGAGCTAGGTGGGAACTTTCTGTAATCAAGATGTCATAAAAGAGAAGGCAACATGTTGCTTGTTATTTAGACATGCAAGTAAGAATTTCACTGTACTCTATATATACTGTATATATGACACAACTACTGCTATTACTAGTACTACTAAAGGTTCTCCAACTACCTATGGGCAAACCATTTCTGGTCCACACAGAATAAGTGGATGCCTGCTTTAGCCATGTCCAGTATCCCACTTTACTGCATCTTCCAGATTTCTCTGTTTCAATAGCTGCCCAAACTCTGGTAACAGATTTCTTCTACTCCAGTTTCCAAAACTACACACCCAAAGGCCTTGAATGAATTAAGACTGGTTATACAACGAACTCCTCTGAGATGCTAATTAGGAGAAAGCTGGTAAACAGACGTGAGGTTCTATCTGGACCATTACCAATTTGCGCAGTTCAGAGAAAGGGGTAGAGGACACAGCAGCTGCAGCAGTTGTATGATCACTTGGAAGGTTTCAGAACTCAGCACATTGCTGGTTATTAATTTTTCATCTGCTTTTAATACAATTCCGCCTCACATTTTAGATGAGAAGTTAGCTGATTGTTTCTGTTTGGACTTTAACTTGGTGGGCTGATTCCTGAATTTTACAGCTAAAAACACAAACAGCATGCATTAATTACTTCTTCTCTGATGAACTTCCATCATCCACTCAAGTGCCTGTCAGGAGCATATCTTTAAACTCTTTAGCTAATTCTGTCTTGATACAGTGCATCTGGAAAGTATTCACAGCGCATCACTTTTTCCACATTTTGTTATGTTACAGCCTTATTCCAAAATGGATTTAATCCATTTTTTTCCTCAGAATTCTACACACAACACCCCATAATGACAACGTGAAAAAAGTTTACTTGAGGTTTTTGCAAATTTATTAAAAATAAAAAATTGAGAAAGCACATGTACATAAGTATTCACAGCCTTTGCCATGAAGCTCAAAATTGAGCTCAGGTGCATCCTGTTTCCCCTGATCATCCTTGAGATGTTTCTGCAGCTTAATTGGAGTCCACCTGTGGTAAAGTCAGTTGATTGGACATGATTTGGAAAGGCACACACCTGTCTATATAAGGTCCCACAGTTGACAGTTCATGTCAGAGCACAAACCAAGCATGAAGTCAAAGGAATTGTCTGTAGACCTCCAAGACAGGATTGTCTCTAGGCACAAATCTGGGGAAGGTTACAGAAAAATTTCTGCTGCTTTGAAGGTCCCAATGAGCACAGTGGCCTCCATCATCCGTAAGTGGAAGAAGTTCGAAACCACCAGGACTCTTCCTAGAGCTGGCCGGCCATCTAAACTAAACGATCAGGGGAGAAGGGCCTTAGCCAGGGAGGTGATCAAGAACCTGATGGTCACTCTGTCAGAGCTCCAGAGGTCCTCTGTGGAGTGAGGAGAACCTTCTAGAAGGACAACCATCTCTGCAGCAATCCACCAATCAGGCCTGTATGGTGGAGTGGCCAGACGGAAGCCACTCCTTAGTAAAATGCACATGGCAGCCCGCCTGGAGTTTGCCAAAAGGCACCTGAAGGACTCTCAGACCATGAGAAAGAAAATTCTCTGGTCTGATGAGACAAAGATTGAACTCTCTGGTGTGAATGCCAGGCGTCACGTTTGGAGGAAACTAGGCACCGCTCATCACCAGGCCAATACCATCCCTACAGTGAAGCATGGTGGTGGCAGCATCATGCTGTGGGGATGTTTTTCAGCGGCAGGGACTGGGAGACTAGTCAGGATAAAGGGAAAGATGACTGCAGCAATGTACAGAGACATCCTGGAGGAAAACTTGCTCCAGAGCGCTCTTGACCTCAGACTGGGGCGACGGTTCATCTTTCAGCAGGACAACGACCCTAAGCACACAGCCAAGATATCAAAGGAGTGGCTTCAGGACAACTCTGTGAATGTCCTTGAGTGGCCCAGCCAGAGCCCAGACTTGAATCTGATTGAACGTCTCTGGAGAGATCTTAAAATGGCTGTGCAGCGTCGCTTCCCATCCAACCTGATGGAGCTTGAGAGGTGCTACAAAGAGGAATGGGCGAAACTGGCCAAGGATAGGTGTGCCAAGCTTGTGGCATCATATTCAAAAAGACATGAGGCTGTAATTGCTGCCAAAGGTGCATCGACAAAGTATTGAGCAAAGGCTGTGAATACTTATGTACGTATGATTTCTCAGTTTTTTTATTTTAATAAATTTGCAAAAACCTCAAGTAAACTTTTTTCACATTGTCATTATGGGGTATTGTGTGCAGAAGTCTGAGGAAAAAAAATGAATTTAATCCATTTTGGAATAAGGCTGTAACATAACAAAATGTGGAAAAAGTGATGCGCTGTGAATTCTTTCTGGATGCACTGTAAGTAGGAAAGTCATAGTCCAATTATTGATGATTTTGTTAATTTATGCAGTCATTCCTTTTTACAGATACATACCTCTAACACCAAGGATATGCCTGTGAATTTTCAATGTTCTTCCCCTTTCACCCTTTCAACAATAACAAGGCAAACTGCAAAGATGTTGGAGCACTACAAATATTTCGGGCAATCATGCTGACCTTTCATCTGAAGATAGATGATATCATTAGGGAATAAGTGTACCTTCTTTGGAAATAGCAATTGTTTTAAAGTAGACAAAACCTATAATTTCACTGAATTATAAAGTTTTTATAAGGAATCTGTTGTTACATATTCATTTGTACAGTATGTTGGTTTGCGAATCTTAGTATTGATAACAAAAACTTTCTCAGCTTTGACAGAATTTAGTTAAATACAAAAGTAGGTTTAAAAAAGACAAACTTAGTTCTGTTAGACATGTCTCATCCTTTGTTTGCAAAATTTAATTTGTTGCCATAATGCATAGATTCCCAAGATTCAAAAGCAATTTTAGAATATGTTTAATTCCAGTGTTAAATGCGATTTGGTGGCTTTCGGGACTCAGATGAACTCCAATAGTCTTATCTGTAAGAATCATAGGTATGTGTTCTTTTTGTAAAAATAGATATAATTCCTGGTCTCTTCGTATTCATGGGACAACTCTGTGAATACTGTGTGCATTCCTGCTGTAAACAATTTCCCTGTGGAATAAACTCTTCAAAATCTACCATAGCGCAGTTTACATCAGACAGATTGTTTCTCCCAGTCACACAAGGTGCCTTCTTTATTTTCTACATGAGCATTGAAGCCTCCCAAGAAGACTAAATATTCAGTAGTTCCCTTTTAAGCACTAAATCCACTGTCTTTGAAAATGATAATATAAATAGATATTTGACACTTGGATGCAAACAACAAACCTTTTTTATTCTGCAAGTGTAAATTGCTCTTTTGTAACCCTTTCATCCTTTGGTAAAAACATTAACTGAATGGCACTCAATGTGGCTTCTCCTTTGGACCAAATCCAGGAAAAGAGAGACACATCCTCAAGAAGTCAAAGCCAGTGCTATACATAGGCATGAGTCTCACTATATCTAGCCAGTATTTTTCATCCTTACGCACCAGCTCAGGCTCCTTCCTTGCCAAAGAAATAATATACTTTGTACCAAGAGGTGGTTTCCGCTGTTGTCTAGCATGCCTATATTTGTCCCAGACATTCATGTTACTTCACTAACATTAGACCTAACCCCCACTCATCACCTTGTGCATGGGGAACTCACTTGCCGTTTCCACATTGTTTCTTGAGGCTGAAACTGCAAACACCATCTCCATCTCTGGTTCCAGTAATGATTCTCAGTATCCCTCTGCTAGGCAAGATTTAAACAGATTTGTTAGCAGTCCTTATAGATTACAGATTTTTAATTACTTTTTTCTCTGGCCCTTCTCATCAGATCGTTTTGCCATTGCCAGCTCTGTCAGGATAACTAGCTTTCTGGCAACAATAATAGCTCTAAGGATAAATGACACAAGCAAGCCCCTTCACCAGGCTTAGTTCACAAAGTTAAGATTTGAGGTGGGCGTATCTTTCTTAGAGGCATGTATATAATACAAAATGCATACTGTAAATATTTAGTATTTGAGAAATAAATCCTCATAAGTAATCCTATGAATATTATTTCTAATGGACAGAAATACGAAGTGAATAAGCATTTTCTTTTGAGTAAGAAGGTAAATTATTTTACAACTTGTATTATATTCTGTGAGAGCACCAAAATAGCAATGTGACCTGCGTGTAACCTGTCATTGAAAAACAATTAAATGAACCACAGTAAATTAATGCATGTTTGTGGTGTTGCTAATAGACTTTTTCCTAGAATCAGTGCTAGATCACCAAAATCAGTCTTAAGTCCGATAAATAGATGTTCATTAAGAGACACGGTAAAAGACTATGAATGGTTGTGGGAGGTTTGATGGTTTGAACGCTACTCTACTTGAAGCAACATTTGGGTTATAAATGGACTTTTAGACAGTTTATTGATTCTGATTTAATTATAGGAGTAACTGCTACTGAAGAATTACTTCTGAATCCAGAGAGTCAAAATCACAAACGTTTGCAATGGATCTTAAAAATGTTTCTGAATTAGTTGCTGGTCAAAGGAAAAATGTCACCTAATTTAAAGTTGTTTTATACCTTTTCATTTAATATCTACGCTTTTTTTTGTATAGGTCTCTGTATATGAATCCACGAGGTCAAGTAGGCTTTATAGCATTTGATAGCAAAGTTTGAAGGTAGTAGACAATTAATGTTTGGCAAAGTCAATGTGGCAGGAGGAGATGAAGTTGCTTGTGGTTCACCAATGAATACATGATTATCTGTTATAATTCAAGAGAAATGCAATCCAATAGAGGCAACTTAAATATTAAATAATGCAGTTAGCTATGTGAAGAATTCCAGCCACTTTAAGGTTTCCAGATTCTTAGCCACTAGGCTACACTGTCTGACTATATGTGTGTATACCCTTCCACATGTTTCTTTTCTTGTACAGTGTCTCTCTGTAGCCTTACAAGTATTAACAAACAAGACCTGTGTTTAAACCTTTTAATTAGCTTGTACTTCTTAGTGTACAGTTTAGCATTTCTTTCTCTACAGTGTATTTTTTTATATATTTAGATAAATGGAATAATTTGTGGGTTTTTGGGTGTATTAGTACATATGTATGTCTCCTTTTGGGAGGGATACTCCTTGGTAAAATGCGGATATTATTATTATTCCACTTGTTAAAAATCCCATGATTAATTATGGGAGTATCCTCCTTACCATTAATCTCCATGACATAAATAAATTGTTTGGAAAGTTAGAAGAAATCTAATTATAAACATTCCATTTGGCATCAGACTGATTTTTTTTTTTTTTTTTTTTTTTTAATTCTAGTGACTTAGTAGCCCCACTCATCTACTCCTTACTTCATATTAAATTTATTTTTTTTAAATATATTTGAATGAATGCCATTTTTTGCATGTTGCATAATGTCACAAATTATATTATACTTTATTCTTGGGAAGATAGCCGGTGTGTTTCATATTCCATATTAACTTCAATGAAAAAACATCTGTCAAATAGAATATTTTTCTTCATAGTCAGTACAGATTATTCTTATTAACTTTTCTAGTTTTATAGACTTGTACCCTGAATGCAACAATCTGGCATACTACAATTAAAACTTCGTTTGCTACATATAAGGAAAGAATGCTTTAATATAATAAGAAAAAATATCCATCCATGGATTTATTCGGTAAAAGGCAGAAACCAAACCTGTTAATCTTGGGGCACCCTCACAGTTATACATATACAAAGCTGGCCAGATAACATTTGCTCATTAACCTAAAAATGCTGTAAGTTTAGAATGTGGGAGAAAAAGGGAATGCCTGAAAAATACATCCTGAAATGTACAATGGACTGGGAATTACAGTTGGGAGCTATGAGGGTGCAGAGCCAAATATTATGTCACCATGCTGCCCAGAAAGAATGTCAATAACTGTTCTATGTCATACAAAGGTAATACAGAAATCTAAAAGAAATTTAAAATATATCACTGTTTCCTCTATTCCCGAAAATCAACATCGTCATGGATTGAATCTGAACATTTTTGCATTACATAGATTTAATTATCATTACATCCATCCATCATCTAACCCGCTGAATCCGAACACAGGGTCACGGGGGTCTGCTGGAGCCAATCCCAGCCAACACAGGGCACAAGGCAGGAACCAATTCCGGGCAGGGTGCCAACCCACCGCAGGACACACACAAACACACCCACACACCAGCACACACTAGGGCCAATTTAGAATCGCCAATCCACCTAACCTGCATGTCTTTGGACTGTGGGAGGAAACCCACGCAGACACGGGGAGAACATGCAAACTCCACGCAGGGAGGACCTGGGATGCGAACCCAGGTCCCCAGGTCTCCCAACTGCGAGGCAGCAGCGCTACCCACTGCGCAAACCGTGCCGCCCTTATCATTACATGAAAACAATATTTTAAATGGCTTTTCCACATATATTTATTCATTTTTGTGTTTGCAGTATCTCTCTTTACTTTTGGAGAATATGGCTATTTCAGAGTGGTGTGCCAATTACATGGTCAGTCCTAATCAAGTTATTGTCTGTGTGTCATTTGCAATCTCATTTTATTATCATACTGTAGGTTGTCCTCTGATTACTGTAGTCTTCTCTGTTATCCCAAGAACTACTTGTTAGCTCTTTAGTGACTCATTTTGTTCACTGTGTTCTTTAAATGAGTATTAAATCATTAGAACAGTCTATACAAGAACAGGCCATTAAGCCCAACAAAGCTCACCTTTCCTGTCCACTTGATTCTTCTAAAATAATATCAAATCTGGTTTTGAAAGTCCCTAAAGTCGCATTGCCTACCACACTACTTGGTAGCTTATTCCATTTGTCTGTGGTTCTCTGTGTAAAGACAAACTTCCTAATGTTTGTACGAAATTTACCCTTAACAAGTTTCCAACTGTGTCCCCGTGTTCTTGATGAACTCATTTTAAAGTCACAGTCTCAATCCACCATACTAATTCCCTTCATAATGTTAAATACTTCAGTCATGTCTCCTTTTAATCTTCTTTTGCTTAAACTGAAAATGCTCAGCTCTTTTAGTCTTTCTTCATAATTCTTCCTCTGTAGCCCTGGAATCAGCCTAGTCACTCCTCACTGGACTTTTAGTGCTGCTACGTATATGTGTTTTGTAACCTGGAGACCAAAACTGCACAAAGTACTCCAGATGAGGCCTCACTGGAACATTATAAAGCCTCAGCATAACTTCCTTGGACTTGTATGGAGCACAATGATACAATGGTATCCTATCTAAGGTTGGTTCTTTCCTTGTTACATTGGATGCCTGTGGCATTGTAATAGAGAAAAATGAATAGAGAGCAGTTTGGGAGCAGTATGCTTATTACTATAGACAGTAATAAGCAAAGATGAATTTGGTCCTAATTAGACATGATCCCTTTTGAAGCCCCTTGGTGTTTTTCTCTGTATTGTATGTTAATCAATAATACTGTACATCATTTGAGAGGTTAATCTTTTATTTGGGAATATTATTTTCTTAATTTATACTTTGAAATATTCTTTATAATAAAAATTGTATTGTATTTTTCATAATATGAATATGGTAATGTTTAACACAGCTTTATTGAATTTATATTATGAGCTTACATAAGCAAAAAACGTTACCTTAACTTGCAGCATATGCTTGCACCACTTTTTCTTCAAGCCAATTGATTTTGAGTAAACGCCACTCTTTCTTCCCAGGTAATATCCACTAAGTCCAGATGTGTCTTCATTGTGTACTTCTGTGTGCATCTTATCAACCATCCTTTACATCTTTTGACAAAATTTCACAAGCTAAGTCATTGTCTGCTCTGAGATTTGACCCTCTCTCTCTCATTCATTGCAAACAGATAAAATGGAGACAGATCCTACCATTTTTGTTTTTTAGCTTGTACAGACCCACCAATATACACATCTTACATTCTACATTTCTACATTCTCCAGATTTTAAATATCTTCCTTTCCTTTGAGATATTCCCTTTTATAGTTTTAATAGACCATATTTTAGATCCTTAGTAGATCAATAATAACTACAGGATTTTATCATAATGTCTTTTTTGTTCCGGCTGAGAAGAATGCTATTATTTGTTCAGGCCTAATACTAACTTCATTGGCACAGCTTATGCTGTTTTTGAGATAGCTGTCAAAATAACAAAGTCACAGTGAGCTCAATATCCATGCCACAAACATTTTCCATCTTGCTACTGTTGCTTATCCATGGCCTAACTTGTATTAGTCATGTCTTTTTTTCCATCTATATAAAGTATAATTTCTTTTTCTATAGATTCTGCTCTGCCTCTTTTTACTTCTTGGAACTTGTTCATTGCCACCCTAAAGTCAAATCTGCTGTTGCTCTATTTGTCAGTAATCATCATAAATAGAAGTTGGTAGGGGAGTATCTCTGTACTGCATTAGACACTTTGCAGATCAATTTGTTTTACATTAGAAAGCATTAGAAAATATGGATGAGAACAGGCCATTTAACCCAACTATTTCATCAGCTTTGTTCACTAGATTTGAAGGTCCCTAGTCCTGCTCTCCACTACACAACTTGGTTATTTATTCCATGTGTCTATGGTTCTTTCCATGGAGAAAACATTTCTAACATTTGTACAAAATTTGCCTTTAACAAGTTTCCAACCATGTACCCAAGTTTGTGTTGCAGGATTTATTTTAAAGTAACAGCTGGGATCCATTGTACTAATTCTTTTCATAATTTTAAATATTTCATTTGTGTCACCTCTTAATCTCTGTTTGCTTAAACAGAAAAAGTTCGACTCCTTCAATGCCTCCTCATAGTTTATACCTCTTAGTCCCTGAATCAGCCTAGTCGCTCTTTTCTTGTCCTTCTCTAGTGCTGCTGTGTCTTTTTTGTAATATGGAGATGAAAACTGAACACAGTACTCCCGGTGAGACCTCACTAATGTGTTGTATAACTTCAGCATAACCTCTATTCACTTGCACTCCAAACATCACAATACATAATCTAACATCCTATTAACTTTCTTGATCACGTCTGTATACTGTCTGGATGTAGATAGTGATGAGTCCTCTGTCTCCTAGGTTATTCCCTTAAAGTTAATTTTCAAGTTTCAGGCCTCACATTGTCTATTCAAACTTATCATTTTTACTTCATACATGTAATTGTTTACTTTTACTTACAGTAAATTTCATCTGCCTAAGGCTGTATGCTGTCCAAGTAGTTCTGTAACAGTTTAGCTGATTGTACATTAGCTGCCTTTCCACCTAGTTTTATTTGTTGGTACTATGATTTTAATCTTTTATTATCCTTTAATAGTAATAGTGAACATTCGTTTAATTCTGTAAATGTGCATGAATTGCAATAGAAATGTACAGAACCACAAAAGTGCCGTCATTTTTAGGTTTGTTTCAGCGTGTACAACTGACCTTGCCATGATCTTACCTGATATAAATCCTGATTGTGCATCCTTTAATTTCCTGTCCAGTTCTTTTTTTTTTTTATAATGTCACACTTATCAGTACTCACAGAAGTGTGATGCCTCTCAAGTTATTACCATTTGAGAAATCTCAGAAGTGCACAGAAAAGGAATCGTATGCCTTTTTCCTCCATTATCTACCGTAGATACTCGCGTATTAGTCGATCTCGCAGATAAGTCGAGTGTATTTTTAAGCCAAAAATTACAAAATTTGTTATGACCCGCGCATAAGTCGAGGGTAAAACTTGACAGCTTGCGACCTTTAATACTATGTACCAGCCGACAGGCAAGTGTGATCATATCCGCTATATGCCGGCTTGCTCCGGCGACCTGTAACACTATGTACCGGCCGACAGGCACATGCGATTGCAGCCGCTAGATGCCAGCTTGTTTCGGCGACCTTTAACACTATTTACCAGCTGACAAGCACACGCAGTCGTATCCGCTATATGCCGGCTTGCTCCGGTGACCTTTAACACTATGTACTGGCCGACAGACACGCGCGATTGCAGCCGCTAGATGCCGGCTTGCTCCGGCGACCTTTAACACTATGTACCGGCAGTCCAGCCAGCGCGATTGCAGCCGCTTTATGCCGGCTTGCTCCTGCAACCTTTAACACTATGTACTAGCCGACAGGCACGCGCAATCATATCCATTATATGCCGGCTTGCTCCCGCGACCTTTAACACTATGTACTAGCCAACAGGCAGGCGCGATCATATCCACTATATGCCGGCTTGCTCCCGCGACCTTTAACACTATGTACTAGCCGACAGGCACGCGCGATCATATCCGCTATATGCCGGCTTGCTCCGGCAACCTTTAACACTATGTACTGGCCGACAGACACGCGCGATTGCAGCCGCTAGATGCCGGCTTGCTCCGGCGACCTTTAACACTATGTACCGGCAGTCCAGCCAGCGCGATTGCAGCCGCTATATGCCGGCTTGCTCCTGCGACCTTTAACACTATGTACTAGCCGACAGGCACGCGCAATCATATCCACTATATGCCGGCTTGCTCCCGCGACCTTTAACACTATGTACTAGCCAACAGGCAGGCGCGATCATATCCGCTATATGCCGGCTTGCTCCGGCAACCTTTAACACTATGTACTGGCCGACAGGCATGTGCGATTGCAGCCGCTATATGCCGGCTTGCTCCCGCAACCTTTAACACTAAGTACCATCCGACAGGCATGCGCAATGGCAGCCGCTAGATGGCACAAGGCAGCTAATGGTATGTTTGTTATCCAAAACCTGCAAAAGCTAATGCTCAAATTCAAGTATTTATTATTATTTAATGAAATTAGAAAAAAACTAGCTAATTAGCAATAGTATTGCTGGCTTATAATTATTTCAAAGACCATGGGAAACGGCAGATGACCGGTGACTTAACACCGTGAAGATTTGAGTGTACAATGTCATTACCCAAATTCTATGGACAATTGTGTTGCCCCGCGGATAAGTCAACCCTGTTTTTTTGAATGAATTTTAAGGCATAAATTTTTTGACTTATACGCGAGTATTCACGGTACTATTATTTCTGTTTCAAACACAGTGCCATATTAAACAAGCTGGACAAGTCAATAAGTGCCATAAACCCGTGTTTTTACAAAGTGGCTGTATTTCCACTTGCTATTATGTTATTTACCATTTCAAACATTCTCGTAACTTTAACTAGTGGAACTTGTTGGAAACTGATATAATAGTCTGCCCTTAGAGTCGATATTTATTGTTGATGGATAGCTTGGTTTTTGTCTGAAAATATTCCATCCGAGTGATAGTTCTTTTCCTGCGTGTAAGATTAATTGTTAATCCTTTTCCATTTTGTGGAGTTGCTACTGTTTGTTATAAAGCGTTGAATTGTATGTGCACTGATAATGATTTACTGAAAGAATCAAGACTTCCAAAAGCAAAGTGGGTCAGTATAAGTACATAAACATGGAATCAGGTATTGCAAGCTAAAAGGTACTTTAAGTAATATTTAACAGTACCTTTTCAGAAATTTAACAGTTCAATTTTTGCTACAGTTTCATTTACAGTAATTAGCAGTTCAAATCCCAGTCTTGTATGGAGATTGAATGTTCTTCCTGTCCAACACTGGTGCTTGCTTTGTGTGTTGTGTAGTCATGGTGAACCTCAGTCCACTGAACTAAACTGGATCACATAGTAATGTTTGTGTACAGTGATGAGTCATGGTGTGCCAGAGGCCATCCCTGTAACATCAGGAGCAAAGCAGGATACTGTCTTAGAACCCCTGTCCATCACAGTGCCCAGTCTTGCACAGTCACATTCATACAGGGACAATTTGGATTCAGGAAGATTGTTTGCCGCAGTTCTGGCTGTTTAGGCCCTGGCCTCTGTGCCCTCAAACTGGATTAGTAGATTGGAATATGTTATTTTGTTGTTCACCATTTTAATTTGTTATGGTCATAATTTTTTTGATTTCTTGGGACCTCGTTGAAATTATATGGAAATTATACATGTCTGAAATAAAAAAAATCCTTCATGCACTAATTATCATTCGTTACACTTACATATGTTTGCTTAATCTGAAACACGTGTGACATTTTATCATCTTCTATTTCACAGAGCTGGACTATAACTGTTTTTTGGCCTTTTTAACTCTTTACCTTCATTGAGTAGGTTGATGTGGTGGATTAACACTTCAGCACTACTCACTTGACAATTTCAGCACAACTGAGCTTCCCAAGTTATCTCCCTGAACCAGAAGCTTGCTTTGCAGGGACCACCCACTTAGCCAGCATGAGGCAGTTTATGTCACATGTTTGTACTATCTTTGGCTTCTGTTTCAATAAACTGTTTGCAAATTCCCGTTGCACTTTCTGAAGCCTCATGTTGACAGTGACTATATATTCTGAAACGTTTAGGAAATGTTTATATCTTATTAAACCCAAATAATACTATACTGTTTAAAACACAGTAGGTAAATTGTGTTCTGGGATTCCAAAAATAAAGTGTGGCACATGGAAAATTAAAAAGAGTGGAAAGTAATATGAAGTGACATCACTTCCATATACAAGAACTAAAGTCAATATAATAAAGTTTTGATGTGAATAAATGGCTTTACAGTGAAGTTGATTGAATGCCAATATCCATCTTTCTTATGCTCTTCCTCCTAGTTAAAGTGTTACCACAAACGGTTCCGTAGCCCAACACGGGATGTCATCTTCCGAGTCCAGTTCCACACATGTGCCATCCATGACCTAGGAGTTGTTTTTGGCAAAGATGAGCTAGATGAAACTTTCAAAGGTATTTGCTTCTATTGCCTTTTCTTTTTAAATTTGACAGATGTAATCAAATTTTTCTTCCCAAAAGGCTGTTATTTATATATTGCATGTAAGGTCACTTAAAAGAATCCCAGTTTCTTTCTTTCCTAACATCAGTGCCAAAAGTAAATAATTATTAAATACTATTATTAGAAACACATTTAGCTTTATGTAAGAGTTATGCATTTTATATTGTTTTATTTTCACTCCCAAAATTTTTAACTACTCTGCCTTGACTTGAGCCAGGGTCATTTGTCTTTATTACTGTATATAACAGAGTATTGGAAATTTTTAAAAAGGATTATACATAGTTTGTGTATTTTCTTAAGAAGCATTATTTTGCATGATATTCTCAAATAAGTAATCTAAAAATAGTAGAGAAAGGCCTAAGTGGATGATTTCCTATGTGTATTTACTGTTGAAACTGCATTTTAAAAATAAATGCTTTTTTATTTAGCATCTGAGAAATTTAGCTTTTTAGTGTACAATTTTTAACAACAAATTCTAGCCAACTACAACAATTCTAAACAGGAGTTATCCCTAAACCTGGATTTTTTTCTCTACAGCATACTCCTATTTCTCCCCACTCCTAAAGACTTTCTTGTTAGGGTACCCACCGACTAAATTAGCCCTGTATGAGTAAGTGCTTTTGTATACACAAGTGTGCTCTGTAGTAAATTAGTGTTCCAGCCACAGTTTATCCCGTAGTTTGTACCCACCACCAATAGCAAGGAATTGAAACCATCATGATAGAAATCAACCTCATAGCATCACTCATCCTGTGATGGCACTGGGGGTATGCCTAACGGGTTTTCAGATACTGATGTAATCAAATATTATTAGGACCAAGCATATCAGTGTGGGACATGAAATGTCCATTACTTTGCATCAATGCAGACAACTGGTTCAGCTGCTACACAAACTAGATAATTGTCAAGAAGATATTCTGAGAATTAGTGAACTCAGGTATAAAGGAAATGGAACAATGATCAGCGAAGGAAACATAATCCTATACGCTGGACCCACTCAATACCATTAGAATGGTGTTGGCATAGTCCTACACAAAGAAGCAACAAATGTTAAAATCAATGATTGATGCAATTATTGATTGGATGGGATCCTAACAATGATTGTATCATCACTGCACAGCTACAATCTTGACACTCAGACATCACAATTGTTAAGTGTATGCTCCAATGGAAGATGACCTTGATACAGAAAAACCTGCCATGACCTGCTACCAGATGTCCTAGCTAACATCCCAGCCCACAATATTGTTCTGCTCGTCAGAGATTTGAACATTCAGTTTGGCAAAAAGAGGAATTAATTGGAATGCTTAATTGAACTCAGTGGTTCAGCATCCCGGACAAACGGCAATGGTGTGTGATTACTGAGGCAGTGTTGCACCAACAATCTCTGCATCGGTAATACCTGTTTTCTGTACAAAGACATCAATAAGAAAATATCGAGATCAACCAACTGCATCATCACAAACAAAATCAACTATATCTGCATCAATAGGTGATGGTGGTCAGGCTTGCACAGCGTATGGGTGCTACAGGAAGCAGACATAGGATCCAACCACCATCTTTTGAGAGACAGCCTATTGCTACGACTGTAGAAATGCCACAAGAGTTAAATCATGTGCCCTTTGGATGTGGAGCAACTAAGGGACATGGAAAAGGCCAGAACAAAGCTTGACTGGAGTCATTGCTTTACCAGGTCGATTTGGATGTTGATGGCCAATGGAACAACTTCAAAACTTTGGTCATAGAAAACTGGGAAATGGTGGTTTGAAGGAGGAAAGGCCATCCCTAAGAGCTGTGAGTACAGAGTCATATATGGATACTGATTGATAAATGGGAAAACAACCAAGGTGCTATAAAATCATGCAAGAACGCTACACTGGAAGAGAAATAAGCAGCTGCCGAGAAGTACTGTATTTTGAACTAAATGGTCAAGTGTAGTTGCCGATTGAGCTGGCAAGACTGGTTCATGCTGAGAGTTGAAGAAATGACTCCAAAACATTGTAGTACAATGTGCAAGAACTTACCAGAGGTGGATAAACTGTCAGTGTCCCAAATCATAGATAAGAACAGCAAGATCCTCCTCGCACTTGAGGAGCAAGACACACAATGGGTGGAATACTTCAAAGATGTAAATAAAGGGCATCATCATCAAGCTATCACATGAAAGACTTTGACATCCATTCCTGTCTAGTATTCTGTCTACTGTTGCACCAACAACTTTGTGACATGGTGGATGAACTACTCTGTGAGAAACAAATTGGCATTTGTTGTGGCTGATCGTGTTCTGAACAAACTTTCATCTTATTGAATATCATCAAAGTATAGTATACCATTCGCTGGTGCTTATTAAATTCATCAGTTTCACAAAAATATTCAACATCAATCGTGAATGAATGTGGTCAATCATGTTCTCCTACAGCATCCCTACTTGCTACATTGAAGTGTTTCAGAGCCTCTACCACAATCAAGCATGCTACATCCAGATGCAAGTTAGGTTCACAGATGAATTTGCCATCAGCACTGGTGCATCTTGTCGACATTCGTCTTCATCCTCTCAATGGGCTTTTCCATGCGGCAGGTGACAATTGATCCAAAGAGTCGGCTTCTAGGAACCTGCCTTGGCTGCTGTGCTGATCTGGACTTAGTCAATGACGTCACACTCATGGCCGAACTGCAACCTGCTCCACAGAGCAGCACCACAAAGGCCTAAGCTATGTGAGTGAACCATGCCAATAAAAACTCTTATCACTGTGGGTGGTGGTGAGCTGAAGAAGAAAATCAAATTTACATACCTCACTAGCACCATTATGTTGAGTGGAGGCACCTAAATGCAGTAAAATCGGCCAAGGCATGGCTGTTTTCTAAAAAATGATAGAAATGGTCCTCAGCATCAATTTACCGGGCAATAATGGTCAAGTATTTATTGGCATTGTATTACCGACCACAAAATATGCTGACAAAATGTGAAGAATAACCAAAAGCATATCACCTACCGTGATCAAGGCACTAACTACATGGTTTTCCAGCTGAATAAACTGCTGAGGCTGACCAAAATCCTCAACATTTACTAAATGCATTTGGCTGGCCATGACCTTTGCCAACCCAACCATCACCAACCCTGGATCGTTATGTACTGGACACCGAAAAATGGGAAGCGAATACAGGTAGAATCCTTCAATATCCAGATAGCAACTTGCCAGGAAGTCCTTTGTGCTGTCGATGTGGGGTAGGTAGATGCTACAAACCTTCATTGTGGAGAAGGCTTGCTGCCCAGTGTGCCTTAGGACACAGGAGAAACTAAGTGCAAAGCATACCCAGCACAGGTTTGATAGGCAGTGGTAAGCTGCAGCCATTTAATTGAACTATTTGATTTGAATTTTGGATGGCTGGATAGATGGCTTCATGAAGGCAATATGTAAAATATAATTAAATGCATTGTAAATAACAGTTACTTACGTTCAATAATTTTAAATGTTGATGGTTTATAGTATACCAGCTGAACTGCCTGTATAAATTTATATATATAATCTATACTAATAAAAGGCAAAGCCCTCACTCACTCACTCACTCACTCATCACTAATTGTCCAACTTCCCGTGTAGGTGGAAGGCTGAAATTTGGCAGGCTCATTCCTTACAGCTTACTTACAAAAGTTAGGCAGGTTTCATTTCGAAATTCTTCGAAATTCTACGTGTAACGGTCATAACTGGAACCTACTTTCGTATACTGTATACGGCCATAGCGGGGAGCTCGGTCGCCGTGTGAGGCGGTTGCGTCTTGCGTCATCACGCCTCCCACGTGATTGAGTGCCTGCCCATATAAGGTAAATATTCACGGGTGAAGGACTGTGCTTAGCATATTCATAAGTGCGGGTGCGGCTGTATGCTTATATCGATTGACACATACCGAATGTCAGTTCAACACAAATCCAGCTCAAGCCGATTATGACAGCAGCAATCCAAGCTGTGAGAACACAGTAAAAAGGAGGCATATCAGACGTCGTTTTAGATTTTCTGATGCAGCTAGACGGAAGCAACTTCGTGCAGCTGCCGCTAAATACTCGCAGAAAAATCCACACGTTAATAAACACGCTGTGGCTAAATACTCAGAAGCAAATCCACAAGTTCATAGGGACGCTGTGGCTAAATACTCGCAAGCAAATCCACAAGTTCATAGGGACGCTGTGGCTAAATACTCGCAAGCACATCCACAACTTCATAGGGACGCTGTCGCTAAATACTCGTAAGCACATCCACAAGTTAATAGGGACGCTGTGGCTAAATACTCGCAAGCACATCCACAAGTTAATAGGGACACTGTCGCTAAATACTCGCAAGCACATCCACAAGTTAATAGGGACGCTGTCGCTAAATACTCGCAAGCGAATCCACAAGTTCATAGAGACGCTGTCGCTAAATACACGGAGGCAAATCCACAAGTTAATAGAGCTTCTGTTTCTAGATACGATCCCAATAATGAAAAGTGGCTCATACGAAAACAACAGGTTTGGCTCAAAAAAGCCAATTGTGGATTTGCGTACGACCCAAACATACATTATGAGTCTGACAAAACAGTACACATTGGATCCATGGATGTTCACTGTGACTATTGTCAAGCTCAGAAGTGGAAATGTGAGTCTCCTGGTTTGGGCTGTAACGGTGGTAAAGTCTCTCTCACTCCTTTACTTAAGCTTCCTGACCTTCTTGAGGGCCTTTTAAATGGAGAACATCCTCAAAGTGAGCATTTCTTGAACAATATTCGAAAGTACAACAGCGCATTTCAAATGACGTCATTTGGTGCTAAACAAATCGTTGAGGGAAATTTTATGCCTTCATTTAAAGTTCAGGGACAAGTGTATCACTTGATTGGCAGTCTTTTACCTATGCCGAGTGAGGAACACAAATTTTTGCAAATTTATTTCGTCGGGGATGATGAAAAGGAAGCACAAATCCGCTGCGCTAATTTTTCTGGACTTGTTATACCCCTGGTCAAGCAATTACAAAAAATGCTCCATGACTGTAACACTTACATCCAGGACTTCCACTCCACAATGGACAGTATTTCAGATGATGACAAAGACTTCAAAGTTGTCATTCACGCAGACAAAAAACCATTACATGCACACAAAGGCAGATTTAATAAACCCACAGTTCATCAAGTTGGTGTTGTCTTCGTTGGGCAAACGTTCAACAATAGAGATATTGTCTTGAAAACCAGGGACAATAAACTACAACGCATTAAGGAAACCCACAGGTCCTATGATGCATTTCAATATCCTCTCATGTTCTGCTATGGTGAAGACGGCTATTCTGTGTCTGTACCTCAAGTTCATGCTACCAGTAAGTTACCTATGAACAAAACCGTCTCTGCAGCAAACTTCTATTCATACCGGCTTATGATCAGACAACATCATGATAATACTATCCTTTTCTTCCGAACTTTATTAAATCAGTTTTTAGTTGATATGTACGCAAAAATTGAATCTGAAAGACTAAATTATATCAGTCTAAATCAGAAAAAAACTACGAGCTGAAAATTACGTTCACTTAAAAGATGCTATTGACAAAAACGACACTGATTTAATAGAACTTGGTCAAGCTGTGATATTACCATCTTCCATCACTGGAGGACCTCGCTATATGCACGAGCATACACAAGACGCAATGACATACGTACGTCATTATGGCCGCCCTGACTTATTCATCACATTTACTTGCAATCCTAAATGGCCTGACATCACTGAAATTCTCCTTCCACGTCAAAAAACTCACGATCGCCACGACCTTATCAGTCGTGTATTTCATCTCAAGATTCGCAAAATGATAGACTTGCTCACGAAGAGTAACATTTTCGGCTGTACAAATTGCTACATGTACACCATAGAGTGGCAAAAGCCAGGTATTCCCCATGCACACATTCTATTGTGGCTAAAAGATTGGATTAAACCAGCTCTCATCGATCAAGTCATCCGTGCGGAAATTCCTGATCCACAGACTGACCCTGCCCTACACAAAATAGTAAAATCTACCATGATTTACGGCCCATGTGGACCTCATAATATCAACTCACCTTGCATGATCAACAGAATATGCACTAAGAAGTACCCGCGTCCGTTCATCTCAGAAACTCAGACCGGAGAAGATGGTTACCCTCAGTACCGCCGGTGCGCACCTGCTGATGGAGGTCATACAATTAACATCAAAGGTGTAGATATCGACAACAGATGGGTGGTCCCTTATAGTCCTGTGCTGTCCCGCTTCTTCAATGCTCACATCAATGTCGAATTCTTTCAGCCAGTATTTCGCCGCTGCGAAGCGCGGGTATTTTGCTAGTCTATAATAAAATAATATTTTTAAATGTTGACCCTTTTGTCACTACTGGTTGAAATGCAAGTGTTTCACCCATCATCAATACTACATATTTCACAACTACAAATCTCTCTGCTCTCATGAGTGAAGAATTTGTTTTTTGTGTTAAAACATCATGAAGCCAGTGTTAAATTATATGAACAGAACAGTAAATGCAAAATTTGGTGAAAGTAGACATAGCTGTTTTTGAGTGGTGCATGATTTTTATGTTGATCCCCCATCACGGCAAAAATAGCAAACACAACCCCTGTCATTGCTGCAGTTAAATCAATGACATGTAATGTAGCCTTCACTGTAAATAGGGCAAAACCTGAAGAATATGTCAGATTCATTACCAATGGCAAAATGTTTTGATATGATAACACAGTGGTTTTGCACAATTATCTTCTCACCCCACTTATTACAACCCTGTTTCTTGATGGATCATTTGAAAGGCCTTAAAGTCAAGATTTTAAGTTTTATGAACATGCATGCAGAATTTCATGAACTTCGACTTACCTGCTTTGATATAATGTATAGTTTTTGGGCCCACCCTCCCAACTAAATATGTAAAAATGGCATATAGCCTGTATTTTAAGTGTGACCAACAGCAACCTGCATACAAAATGTAATAAAAATCAGCTCAACTATTTTTGCATGTTTGGCAGATAAGGACAAGATGTGACTTGAAAAGTTCAATAAGGTCCTTAGTGTACAAAACAGATAAATAACATCAAATGAAGCCAAAAAATTCAAAAGATAGACAGAGCATATGAAGTTTTATTTCTATAGATACTGTATCAGTCTTTTTTTTTTTTTTTGTAGATTAGATTTTTATACTTAAAGGATGCATTTTCCCTCTAGGACAACTACTGCTATCACCACTAGGTGGTCAATAAGTGAAAGCCATTGAGCAATATGTTTTTATAAAAGATGTAGGAATTAAGTATAATTATTAATTATTATTAATAATTATTTTAAACTAAAACCTTATTACAAACAGCATAAATATAAATAACTTAAACGTGTCTATATATTTGTGCTTATATTGTAGATTCAATATAAAAATCTAAAAAAAAAAAAAAAAAACTAAAAAAAAAAACAAAAACCCTAACCTTTTTTTTTAAAATAATAGCATATAGTAACCCTCAGAATACATGTCAACATTTTCACAAGTCTGCTATTTTTGGGAATGATTTTAGTAAACTTCTGGAGCTGTGAATAAGCATATTGTATAGATCAATATCAGTTGAGTTTTACCCTGTTCTAACTCTTATAGATGATGTCAGATCAGTATACTAAGCATAAAAGGGGTAGCGGTATACAGTACACTTGTGGTGTGTGTTGGGGGGGGGGGGGGGGGGGGGGTTGGTGTAGCAAATAAAATATTGAAAATCATACCTAAATATTTTAATATTGAATGCATTTTTATTTTGTTTTACAGATGAAAGATTTCCTGAATATGGAAAAGTTGAGTTTGTTTTTTCATATGGACCAGAGAAAATTCAAGGTATTTGCAAAGCTACAGAGAAACATAACATTAACTTACATCAATAGTCCATTATCACAAGATACACATATGTAGTATTATTTCCCATTCCAACATTTTTAATACTCTGAACAATGTATTTAATGTTAGGTTTAATTCCAGGTTTGTTTAATTTTTTTATTTTAGATTTCATATACTTTGTTAATCCCCAAGAGGAAATTGTGTTTTCACATGACCATTGGAGGGTCAGATTGCAGGGTTAGCCATTGTACAGCGCCCCTGGAGCAATTTTCATGTTAAGGGTCTTGTTCAAGGATACCTTCTGGCAGTAACGGGATTTAAACCAGCAGCCTTCCAGATTCCAGTGCATATTCTTAGCCAATCTGTTTTTTTTGTGATTACCAGTTAGTGATTAGTACATTTTGAGTTCTAGTTTTTTTTTATCATAACACACATAAATATTCTTCATTTGAACCATGAAGGGGTAATATTCAATCTAAAATCCCACAAATGCTAGGCAATCTGGTTCACTGTATTCATCAAGTACTTTGCTAGTGTGGCATTCAGCAGTCATGAACAAGTTGTTCAAATGCTTTGTGTAATTGTTTTTCTAGAATGATTTATCATCTTCTACATTTGATAATCAAAGTTACCTATACACAAGTACTTATTATAAAGTGCTCTTCTAGCTATGTACACTATGTGTAAGATTTATACGTAGAAGCTATTTTACACCAATACAGCAGAAAAATATCCCTTTACTTCACATAAACCCCACATATACTTCACATTCTGTTAAATAGTTTATTTGGCACAGAAAATCAAAATAACCCTTTTTTTACTTTCATAAGGATTATATAATATTTGTTTTTAGTACCTGTAAATGCATGAATCCAACCAGATTATTGCTGTGCTGTACTTGAAATGTATCTGTGCACAACCTTTGGCTAACAGGAAAATAACATCTACATGTTCAAAAGTTAGTCTTTGATATTAGAACATTTGTAGTCGGAAATCATTATTTTTGCTTCAGTTCATTATGGTGAAAAATAAGTTAATTGATGCATCATTGTACAAAATCTTATTTGCACACTGAAAAATAAGAAGGCCATTTTTAAAATGAGCACTTCATCTACTGAGCCTTCATCAGGGCTCCCTAGGTATTAGAAACAGGCTTCTAGGGGTGTTGTACCCTTAGGTGGTATAAGTGGGTATCACCTGTCAGTCATGGAACCCTTTTTATATGAAGAGGGACCCTGAGGGTAAATCTTCAATTAGGATAAGCCACTACAGTTAATACAGTGAAAATTATCAGTTGGTTCAGCAAATTTTAGAGAAATTTTGCTATCACAATAGGAAGAAACATCTACTTTTATTTTTAAGTTAAGGAATTTTCTTACTTTTTTTTTTTTAACATTAATTCTTTTCTTAATCTCTTATCTGTGTGATATTTTAAGTGTTTGTACATAAAACTCTTCTGCCTTGTTGACTTGAATGAAACAAAGTTTTACTGTTTTCTGACAACATTTTAATAATCTTTTTCTTTCTTCATTTATTTCTGGGACGTGTTTTCCACAATTTCACTGAATCTTTTTATTACATGCTGTGCAGTATATTCATTGCATTTGTTAAAGTTTTTGCACCTTGTATTTATTAAAAAAACAAATTTTTATTATGCAGCCAAACATAGGCTTGTAATTCAAAATTTTTAACACTAATGATGCATCCTGAATATCCCGTTAATATCTCAATATAATTTTCAAAAATCTAATGATCACGAACCTAATATTTGTATATATGAAGCAAAATAAAAGTGCAACCTACATTTTTTTATATTCTCTTTGTCAATGATGTCAATATTTGGCTGTCCAAATAGTAATTTACAGAATAAATGCTACAAAAATAAAATTAAAGTGCTACTATGTTTCAAAGAAAACACCAAAGTTATATCTTGGACTAACATCAAAGCACATTTTTTCAGAATGTATTAATTACAGAATAAACTCTTGTGTAATGCCTAAAATATCCAAATAATTATATTGAAAAATAAAACAAAAAATAAACAGTTCTCTTTGTTTAGGCATGGACCACCTAGAAAATGGCCCCAGTGTTTCTGTGGATTATAATACACAAGACCCGCTAATTCGTTGGGACTCGTATGAAAATTTCAATCAACGTTGTGAAGACTCAATGGAGGGTAAGGATTATAGCTTTTGTTTAATTTTGTTTTGTAATTTTCATTAAACATTTTGTTAACTACATCAAATTGATTTCTGTGGAATAATAATGATATTTGTGTTTTTGTTTTTTTAAATAATATGGTATTACAGTGTAAATAAAATACAAATTTTAATGAAGTGCAGATTTTTTTTTTTTTAATTCTGCAGTACTGATACGAAGAAGGAGATATGTGTATAAGGAAAACATTATTATGATAGGAGGGCACTGAAATAGTACAGACTTATATTCGGTGTCTGGGCTGATCACTATCATTGTGGACATTGCATGTTCTGTCTTTTATTTTATGCTCTCCTCACAATACCCCTGCTTCCTGACATATCTTACACACAAGTGTTATAGGTTAATTGTCAACTTGCAGTTGACCCTAAAGTAACATGGATATGTGAGGAAGAGCGCCCAGTAGTGGTTTTCATGTTTCTTCCAAGGTTGTTTTCCAGCTTTTCAAGTGGTGCTGCTGAAATAGGTTATAACTTATGGTTTTCAATGGGATTAAATTAAGACACTTCAGAAAACGAATCGGTGAAATATTGTGAAAGCTTAATAGAAAGTTATATTGGTAAAACATTCTGTGGGCAACCAGGTTAATTTGTTTTTATGGTGTGATGTGATTGTACCTGTCTCACTCCACAATGTTTCAAAGTCAGGTCCAACATTTTAAGATATTTATTGGTCACTATTTGAGAGCTTTTTGTGTATTTCAGATCACTCTCCCATTTTATGCTGCTTGATTACAATTACAGATATAGTTTATCTGAGAGTGTGTTAGGATACATACTGTATTTATGAATTTTAAAAGGCTGGATTGAAAACTGCTCTGTATTATCATTATTTAAGTCTTATGCCAACAAGAGCTTCAGTACCATTAACCGCTCACCTTGATAAATGTAATGAACATGCAAGTTTTTAATAGCTCGCTTCTTCATTTCAACTGTATGTGTAATACTGCAATGTAATCATAAAGTCAAACCCCATCAACACATTAGCTTGGAGTATAGAACAGTGGATACCCAAATTCCAGTGAAATTACTAAACATACATATATTCATCCGTTTGAAAATTTTCACGTTTTGTTGTATTACAACTGTGTGCACTTCTGAAAGTTCTTTGTAAATAAAAAGGCAATTAATAGTTTTATTATTCTTTTACAAAAGCAAAGCCACAAGTGACATGGGCAGAGGAAAACAAGGGGTAGAATTCAGTATTTTTTTTGCAGATTATTAGCATTAAGTGTTAAATGTTTGTGCTCAACAATTCTGGCTTGGAAAGTTATGTGGTTTCAGTAAATAAATGGAATCAAATATTTCTTTTGTGTATGTGAAGTAACTTTTTATTAATGTATCATTTGTTTTTATATAATGTTGACTACGTAGAAAGCATTATTAATCAAATGTCTTAAAATTCTTCACATTTTCTAGTCCATTAATTCTTTTAATTTTTTCATAGAAAAGCACAGTCGATCTTTCTTAGGAAGATCATGACTAGAGTTTAGGGCCATGTTTCTAGAAAAACAATATATGTATAGCTATGAATTTCCCTTGGATTACATGCTACTCAATGTCACTGGTTAACTTTTTGCACTGAAAGTTCAGATGTCAAGCATCATCTTTTATTCACAGGGACAATACAGGGAGGTAAACATATACAAGAACAATGTGTAATTTAGTCCAGGTTACACTCTATACTCTCACGGGAATGCAACACAACACAGGCAGATGATGGGGATTTGGAATAATGCCACAAACATTGTGGTCATATGTATATACAGTATATTTGAACTGTAAACACTACAATTCCCAATTGGCATAACACAGGAACTTCTGGGGCTGTCTAAGGGGAGTGGGGTAATAGTGTTTGAGCTGTTAAAATGAGTTAGTTGTTATGGTGCTTAATACATATTCTTGACAGCAAGGAATCCACGTGAGTTTGGACTTGTGTCAATTAAATAAAGTCGAGTTTGCTTTATAAATATCAAATGGCATTGATTAAAAGTGTTACCACATGATATTAAGAAAAGAAAAAAATTCCAAATTAAATTAAGTATTGTCAGTATTCATTTACTATTTCTTTAATCACCTTCTACTACAAGAACATTTGTATTTTGTTTTAATACCAATTTATTTTTATTCACCAAGTGCTTTTTCTCACTAAGGTACAAGAAAATTTTTATTGTATTCATAAATTCAGCAGAGAGCCGTCCACATACAAATAAAGTTAATGTTCTGTTTCCAAATCCACCTCTTAACGGTCATTGTAAAGATCTATGAGGGCTGCTGCATTTAGGAATGAAAGGGAATGCCTTCAGAATTCCACATATTGAAAACAATGTGATTCATATGGATTACACTAATTAGTTCTCCAACAGCCTGTGCAGTATATCGCTAAGTTTAGTATTTTTAAAAGTAGTGCTTAAATAAGAAAAAGATTTCTTCCAACAGTCTCTCAATTTTTATAGTAGTAAATTTTAAGGTAGAGATTCTTCTAACAGCATCTTCATTTTTATAATAGCATATTTTACACTCAGTTATTCTCTATTGCCAACTATATAATTTTTTAGAAGAGAAAGCACACATATGTAAGTTATTTATTTTATTGATTCTGGAAACCTAACACTGCACTCGCATCTGCATTTGAACTTTGAAGCCCAAATTGTACCACAGTATGTGACTATCTTAAAGCTGAAACATTTTTCTTTAATTGTATAAATGCTTTTTTGTATCTGTAATATTTATTCAAATTACTTTGCTGCTTTTTTAAAAAAAAGATATTATAGTTGTGACAATTACTTTTTAATTTTTGTTTTAACAACACAAAAATGTGGTTTTGTTAGTCTTTTTAAAGTATATTATTAATCAGTTATAACTATTAACATCTCAGGAGTCAGGGCCAAATGTGTATTTGATACTTATTTTATATGATTTACAAAAAAGAAACACACAAAAAAAGTGTTGTAATTGTGTAGTTTAGTTCTTTCCACCAAAGCAATATACAGTATATACAGTAGATTAACAAATCTAAAGCGTTCGACTCAGTTGATCGAGCTGCCCTTTGGGGCATCCTGAGGGTTGACGGGATCCCCTCGAGGTTGCTGGATATTATGGCCGGCCTGTACTGTGAGTGCTGTGCTAAGTGGTGGCAGAACCTCTACGTTTTACCCAGTTGATTCTGGGGTTCATCAGGGGTGTGTTCTTGCTCCTACTCTGTTCAATGCTTGTATGGACTGGGTGTTGGGCAAGGCCGTGGGGTCCAGTGGTTGTGGGGCATCTGTTAGTGAAGAAAGATTCACGGATATTGACTCTGCTGACGATGCTGTGATCTTCGCAGAGTCAATGGAAGCTCTGATCAGGGCACTTGAGACACTGAGCAAGGAGTCTGAGTGTCTGGGCTTGTAAGTGTCCTGGATAAAGACCAAGATCCAGGCCTTTAATGACCTCTTGGGCACAGCAATCAGCAGTGTGTCTGTTTGCGGAGAGAGTGTCGACCTTGTTGAGAGGTTTACTTACCATGGCAGTGACATTCATATCTCTGGTGACTTTTCCTATGAAGTCAGTAGATGGATTGGGAGAGCATGGGGGGTCATGAGGTCGCTGGAAAGGGGTGTGTGGCGCTCCCGATATCTATATGCAAAAGGACGAAGGTCCAAGACTTTAGAGTCCTGGTGCTTCCTGTCTTGCTGTATGGTTGTGAGACATGGACGCTATCCAGTGACCTGAGACGAAGACTGGACTCCTTTTGTACTGTGTCTCTCCAGAAAATCCTTGGGTACCGTTGGTTTGACTTTGTGTTGAATGAGCGGTTGCTCATGGAGTCCCGAATGAGGCACATTGCCTGCATTGTGAAGGAGCGTCAGCTACAGCACTACGGCCATGTGGCACGTTTCCCCGAGGGTGATCCGGCTCGTAAGATCCTCATTGGTAAGGACCCGAGTGGCTGGACCAGGCCAAGGCATCATCCACATAACACCTGGCTGCGGCAGATAGAGGGTCATTTCTGGAGGGTGGGACTGGACCGCATGTCTGCCTGGGGGTTTACCAACCATCATGTAGTGGGTGCTGCAACGCACTGTAGCAGTGCATGCACCCAACTTAATTTGACTTGTAGATAAAGAATGGCTGTTTTAATAATGGCAAACTAGATATGTACCGTACATCCACAATTTAAATGTGAAGTAGACAGTGCTGTGGTGGTGTGCTTGTAAATGACTGTCCTGAAATATGTAAGTTGTAGATATCATAATCTTTTATGATTTGTACAATATTCTGTTTGAACAATGTTTTGCTACCCAGTACAACAATCAGACCTCAGCTTATGGAGCACATTTCCTGAGACAAAAACAGCGAAAATATTTTTTTGTTTTTGTTTTGTTTTAGGTGGGGAAAGTGAATCTGATTTGTATTTTTTTTATACATTTCAGTGTAAAACATTGATCATAATTGAATTTAAGATTATATAAAGTTAAATTCTTTATGGATAAGCTAACCCTACCCATAACCGTGGAAATGTTTTACATACAGCAAGAAGTGACATATAAGTGTAGTTAGTACAGGTAAAATTCCATTATAACGAATATCTTTACAATGAAATTTTCATTACAACAAAATATTTTTATGGTCCCGACAGCTTCCCCCATATGACAAGAGTCTATAGAAATCTTGTTACTACAGAGTACATTCAGCAGATACTTTCATTATAACGAAGTGCACAAAAGACCTTGAAATGCCTGAATGAATCATCCACAGAGCAGTTAATTTTTTTTCTTTCTTCGAACTTTCCTCGTACTGTTTTTGCCTTTTTTGTTTCCTGCAGTTTTCAGTGATACTTTTTACTTATTGCTCGTCAACATTTGAAAAACATCCATTGGAATTTAAGTCATTGTCATCCTCCTATAGAAACGGCAGACACAGAAAAACGATAACAGTTCATATTAGAAAAAAAAAACTTTAATTTTTTGCAGCTCTCGATTGCTGCAAAAAGAAAAAAGACATTGCCAGTGAATTCAGAATTTCGCTATCGACACTGTCAACTTTCTTGAAAGACAGAGCAAAAAAGTAGAAAAATCTCTGGTTGCAAACGTATGTGAACTGCTGCATTTGAAGACGTCGAAAAAGCCGTTTTTATGTGGTTCAGTGATGCTCGTTCAAGAAACATTCCTATTAATGTGGCACTCATTCAAGAAAATGTGAGGTTTGTAAACTCTCTTGGGACCTCCCTCAACTAGACAGCAAGCCGAAGAGCATCCTGAAGTGTGATCTCCGCGTCTGTAAGGGGCAATAGCAGGCTCTCAGATATGCTGCGTCTCTCCGCCAAAGTAAATAGAAAAGATCTCGATGGGTGATGCAAGGATAGGAGCACGTAAATTGTAAATGCAGATACTGTAACAGGATTACTTGATCACTGACCTGGCCACGATCCTGCCTGACTGCTACTGTATGTCTGTGTATAGCAGAATGGCAGATCATGCTACAATAAATAACTGTGCCGTTCCTGTTTCAAGCTGAATAAAGCTGGTTTTGCTAAAGTACTGAGACTAAGCCTCGTGTTTTGGGGTGCAAGACAGGAACTTATAGCGCGACCCCGATCTTTTATGATTTGCTTCTGCCCCAGCGATGGACAGTGGGGGAGAATTAATGGGGAACACACGTTTTGTTTCACATTTGCCTTTGAGAAAATAATCTCTAATCAAGCTTTGTACAAAACCTTAAATATTACACATTAGATTTCAGTGTGTACTGCATGAATTTTTTGCTATATTCAGCAAATCAATTTCAAAGAGAAACCGCTTCAGTCATGTCATTAATGGTCAAAGCAAATGTGTACTTGAAAATATTTTTTTAAATGTATAATGTTGTATCATGCATTAAAGGAAACTCACTAAAGCGAATAGGGTTAGGCAAGAGTTCAGAGTCAACCCATCCCGAAAACACTGGAATCAAAACAAGGACCAACCTTAAGCACAGTTGCACTAATTTAACACTAATTATGTAAATATGTCTTTTTGGGAGAGTGTATGGAAACCCCCACACAGACACTTAAAAACTAGAAATAGACAAACCCAGCTTGTGAAGCTGTGAGGGTACAGCTGTAACTACTTAATATCATGACAGATTTTTTTTAATAAAGTGTAGCAGATACCAAGAGAACAAACAGTGAAACATTGTATTTTAAATTCTTCAAATGCGCCCAATGCTTTTTAAACCAAAGAGTATACCCATGGCTTATTACCAGTGCTATTCAATATTGTAATTTAATGAAATAAAAGAATTATGAAATAAGAAACCTTGAAATATGTTTTTCAATAAAATAAGACCAATAGCCATATTTTTTGAGAAGTGTAATGGAAGTTGTAATGATGATCACTGAACTTTATGCTCTGCTGATAAACTGCTTATTTTTGACAAATGTAAAATATAATAGTTGTACCTCATAGACCTGGTATCCTGGGTTCTAATCCCATACCCAGTCATTGGATATGTGAAGTCTGTGTGCTGTCTCTGTGTGGTTTTCCTCAGGATACACCACAGAAACACTACTTATCCAAGGTTTTTTTTTTCTTCTGCAACCCTGAATTTAAATAAAATCATTTCAGCACTTCATATTATGTATTTACCATGAGGTTATTTTTATTTTCTTAGGTCTCTTAAATGTGAAGTCATTTACATTTTTTTCATCGCTGATTGATATGTTTTACTGCTTTTTGGATTTTATTGATGCTTTCTGCTATATGCCTTTTCTGTCCCTCAGCTGTCTGACAAGTTCTGATGGCAGTAATAAATAGCTTTAAATAGCACTGTCAGAAATAGGTGGGCGTCAGTCGTCCTCTTGGCAATGATGCCATGTAAAACTATCCTACTTCTCCAGTATTTCAGCCTTGCTATGAGGTCAGGGAACCTGGGGCCCCTCATCGTCTCCCATATACTATAACTGAAAGGGAAAGCCTGTCAATGATCATGGAGACATAGAAGATTACATTTGGCAGCATACATCTAGCTCAATTTATTGTCATCCGAAAACGTGCTATATTTTGGACTAAATATACTGAATGATGAAATGTGTTTATTTACATTGGTTGATTAATTGATTAGGTCATTGATTCATTTATTTTTATATTCTGTGCAGTTAGGTTAGCCTAGTATTAAGAACCAGTGGACTAAATGATTGAATCATAAATTTAGAAAAATATTAATTTTTATACTGATATTTATATTTTCTAATCTTAAAAAAATGAACGCCCCACCCCAACCATCTCTGTTTAAGGTGTTTGCGCTGCTAATGTGTGCCACATGTGTGTTTGGTGCTTAAACTGGCTTTCTTCACTGAATTAAAATTTTAAAAACTAAGCTGCAGATGTGGAAATAACTTCTACTCCACCCACATCTCATTTAAAATTAGGAAAGGAATGAGACCAGTTATTTCTACGCAAAAGTCTGATTTATATCAAGTCAAGATGAAAAAATAGCTTTAATTTATATTTCTCTAATTCTTCTTATCAGAAGCAGGAATATCAAAACTAAAGGCCATTAAAGTAAATTTGAAAAACTAATCACAAGCTGAAGCTGAAAGATTTACTCATTGAATGTCAATGCTCAGGTTTATAAAAAAGTGAAAGTTAATGTACATAATTTGAAGAACATTATTTAAATGTTTTATATTTATCAAAATAAAAACCTGTTTACTACAATGGTAAAAGACATTCAATTAGACTTAACAAATTATGCAGAAGAAAAAACCCTAAAAAATTAAATAGTACTATCAGGCATGCAAACAGCACAGATATATACAGTTAGACCCCAGGTTATGGACATCCGACCTACGACATATGAACGGGGCCGCAGCTGCGACGCATGCGCCTCAGTAACTACAGCTCCGTTATCTTCGGCCTGCGGACACTACAAGCGGTGGCTGGAGGGGGGCGATCGCGCTGTTCACGCAGTGTAGTGTCCCTCGGGTGGCTCCCGGCGGCAAGCGGTTTCACTGCCCGCCCACCACACACGGCTGCCCAGTTCGTTCCAGGTGCGCGGCTGGTAATGCTGCAAGCGGTGATTCGGTTGTGGCTGAACGGGGCGGTGGGGGGTAGCATTGTAGTGTGCCTCAGATGGCTGTGTGTTGAATGGGGGCGATGGTGTTGTGTACGCTGCAGGCAGCATACTGTAGTGAAGGTGACTGTGAGGTGGGCTGGTGGTGAACCTCCCCTCGCTGCCCCCATTCATTCTCAATAGCAAGCCTGCTTGTACTGTTACGCACATAGCAGGAAGTTGTCTCTTGTCAGTACAGGGTGGCCCAGATCTAATTATGTGGGATCATCTGGATGACTTTGATTTATGCAGAGATGATTCCAGTTCAGCGCGAAGACGATTCTTCATGTCGTCAGTTCGCACACTTCTTGATGGTCCAGGATTTTTCGGGTGATTTTCTGTGTAATGATTTTCTATGTAATAAACTGAATAAGTTATAGCGTAATGAAAATTGCATAATTAGATCTGGACCACCCTATACATCAGACGTGTTGATGACTGGTGCCTTCCTGCTGTGATAGCTGTATAGTGCTGTGCAGAAGAGCTCATCTTAACCTTTTGTCTTCACCCTTCAATAATGTCTCTGAAACACAAATCGATGCAAGTGTTGGTGATATAGTAAAGAAGAGAAAAACCATCACAATTGAAAATAAAGTAGAAATAATAAGAAGGTCAGAAAGAGGTGAAACTCCATCATTCATTGGCAGAGCACTTGGTTACAGTCGGTCAACAATAGCATTTGTTAAAATAATGCATCTGTTCCGACTTACATACAAATTCAACTTAAGTACAAACCTACAGTCCCTATCTCGTACATAACCCAGGGACTGCCTGTATATAAATTATAATGTAAACTTGGGAAAAAGGTTAAAGGTTGTTTCCCCCCTGGAAAGGAAAGGTAACGGCCATGATTTGACTGTGTATCCTTTATCAGGTATGTCTGTCTATGATGTACCTAATGCAAAAATGCAAATTCAAAAATATAATAATGCATTCTGAGATATCAAAGGCCTGTATTAATCAACCAATATCTACTAAGAAGAAGTCATTTTAATTTGAGCAACTAAATGAAGAAGAAAAAAAGGTACTACAAATGAGTGTAAAAAGAAA
The DNA here is from genome assembly GCF_900747795.2 of Erpetoichthys calabaricus. Lineage (NCBI taxonomy): Eukaryota > Metazoa > Chordata > Cladistia > Polypteriformes > Polypteridae > Erpetoichthys > Erpetoichthys calabaricus. Next base: position 147,493,943 of record NC_041401.2, on the reverse strand, counting down.
AAAAAATTCTCACTGCAAAACACATGAAGTAAGTAACATGTTAAAAAATGTATCATTTCTGGGTGTGGTATTACTTTAATATCAAGTTTATATAAATTTTTAATGAATTCATCTATGGGCGTTGTATTTTTTTTTCTTTTTTGGCAAGAAGGGTGCGATTGTGCCATCCCTCCTTTGTAAACGTCAAATAGGGGAGTTCCTGACTCTTTTATTTGTGTTTACTGAAAGATGTGTTCTCAAACTTAAGCTTGTGTTAGCCTTAGTTGGACTATCGGGTTTAAATGGCAACCAACAACTGGTTTATTAAAAATGTAGAAACAACAAATTTTTGTTTCCACTCATTTTTATTTCATTTTAGTAAGTTTGAGTTTGTAGTTTTCATTTTTCAGTCAGCTTTTAGTTTTTTTTTTTTATTTCACAAAATGCTTCTTACAGTTTTCATCAATGATGGTAACCGTCTATAAATCTGTTTATATTATTATGAATCACAAAATATATAGAGTGAAGCATTCCTGACCCAGTTAGTAGACATAAATATGATAATTTTGGAAATATTAGGATAGAAATATTAAAGGTATATATAAATAGAGAAGCAAAGAGACTGAGCAGAACATTTGAAGAGGGTAGGAGTAAATAGAAGATAATTCAGTCGATACAGTCTAACTTGAATAAGTAAACAGAATAAGTGGGTGTTTAACTTCTTTTGGTGTTATGTCCAAGGTGAAAAATTGGAAGACCCTAGTAGGGACTTAGCAGAAGTTAGTCAATTAAAATGGTGGGAACACTGTGTTGTTCTTAAAAAAAAAAAATAAAGCCACCAGTATTTTCAGTGTTGCTCATTCCACATCAATAGGTAAAAAATATTTACATGATGTAAGTAAGCCCCTGAAAGAATTCAGATTTGTTGCAAGTGTACTGCACATTCACATTTGAGTGATTTATAGCCGATAATCAATCTAACCACATTCATACGGCCTGTGAACCAAAAAAGAACTATTTTTGTTATACTGCATGTATTAATATAATATTTACTCACATGTGATGTCACCTAGAATCTTGGTATTCTTTCTATGTAATGAAAAATGAAACATGTGAGATGCTGGGCAAACTTTGATATACTATATTATTCTGTGGTCTTTTCTGCTTTCCAGAGTGATTGTTGCAGTGCTTTTTAAAAGGAGTTATATAAATTAAAGATTGATTGATGAAGTGTTACAAAGAAAGGTTCCGTTTGCAAAAATAACGGATTGTCAGTGGGGAAAAAGAAAAAAAAGTATTTCCAAGACGTCTTCCTTTTTTACTGGCCAGACAGGTGACTCTTACAGACACAGGTCAAATCAATGTGTAATTTAGTTTTACCCATTTTTGATCATGAAGTCAAGTCAAGTTAGGGAGCATGCATTGGTACAGTGTGTTGCCACACCCACTACACAACGAAACAACTCAGGATCCCGGAACCCCCCAAGCAGACATACAGTCCAGTCCCACCCTCTGGAAATGACCCTCTATCTGCCGCAGCCATGTGTTACGTGGGCAACCACTTGGCCTGGTCCAGCCAACTCTGGTCCCCAACAATGAGGATCTTATGAGCCGGATCACCCTCAGGGAAACACGCCGTATAGCCGTAGTGCCATAACTGACGCTGAGGCATTGCTCCATTATATTGATCTGTATTTAATTCTCTTAAATTGTTGTTGTATGGATGTATTTTATTGGATTTGCAAAATGCACCTAGCTTCTGCAATGATTGTACGTAGCTGCTAAAAGCATTCTAAGGGAACTTAGAATAGAAAGTACTCTATGTATCTATTAGTATTAACAGTAAGAGACTTGGAGTCCTTTTAGTTTTAGGCTGTCCTACGGTCAACCTGCATTTTAATTAGGAAAGCTTATTTTGTTGTAATTAACTGTTTTCTATGATAAATGCTGGCTAAAAGGACCTCTCTTTGGAGTTTGAGCAATGCTGAGGTAAAATGTTCATAAGCTTTGTTGCTGTGGAGAAGTGCTACAAACCTACACTAAAGCAGTATCCAATATAATAGTGAACAAACCAAAAGCAAACCTCTAGTTCTTTTATTATCAGCTAAATATTGGCTTCACTAATGGAAAGGATTTGCATAATGTGTTTTTTCAGTACATCTTTCTCTTCACAACAGTATTTCCGGTCAGTAAAGGGAAGCTTGGAATGTGGCACAGAAGCAAGTTTAATATAGGAATGAAAAAAGAGCAACAGTTCTGCATTCTGAGTATCAAAATAGTTGTCCCCTTTAAAATGTAGAGCATGCAAACAAGGGATTGCTCTCCTTATTTATTTTAAGAAACAAAATCCACTGGCTTTTGTTTGCAAAACCATCAAGAATGGCATTAGCAACAATGCTAAGAGTATTCATTTACACTCATGCCATAGAGCACTTCATTGTTGACCTCAGTGTTTTCCATTTCCCCAGCTTTTAGTTCTCATTGTTATGCACTTATGTACTTTTTCAGGTTTAATCTGATTGAAAATAAAAAGTAATTTATGCAATGTTTATGTTAAGTTCAACATAGTACTTTTAAATGGAGGTATAATTTTTGATCATATTTGTGATTATTGTAAACACATTTATGGGATCCTGCATTTATAAGAGAATAAATCCTGATGTAGAAACAAGAACCTCTTTTGTCATCCTGTCTGGAGGCAAGTAAAAAAAACATATTTATGAAAAATATTTTCAAAATTATGAGCAAATAGAATAGCCAGTACTTTTAAATACTGCAACAATTGTATCATGGTTTAATTCAATATATGTCCCAGGAGGCTGAATCAACGAGAACTTATTCTGCAAGCATAAAGATGGCTCAGACATTGACTTGGAGAATTAGTGGCAATCCCCAATGCCTTGTTTAGATTCTGCATGTTCTACCTTTGTCAGTATAGTTTTTGTTTTCTTGGGCACTTCAGTTTAAAAACATGTATGTTAAGTTAACTGGAAACTTAAAAATTGGCCCCATAAAGTCAAGTGTTGCTTTGTGGATTAGTGTCCTTGATATGCTGTTTCATTCCTACTTACCACTAAGTGGCACCCAGGGTTGCTGGTAAAGGCATTTTCCCCGTATTGAATTGGATTAAGTAAGTTATTTATTTATTTATTTATTTATAATATATGCACACACTTAGGTATATGTGATTTCTTAAATATATACTGTATGTATGTATTTATTTATTGACTGATTGGCTGTATTATGAGTCTGTACCATTGTTTCTATATTTCTGCTGCTGTATGCATCTGAATTTTCCATTGGGATTAATAAAGTTTATCTAATATATTAAGTACATATGAGTTTTGCAGTTTTATTTATTATATACACCTTTTACATTTTTATTTTTTCGTCATAGCATTTCTAATTTTGGATTACTGCACATTATTATTCACAAAGCATATGTAATAAATTGGAATGCAGGACATTAATTTTTATTGTATTTGTGACTTGTAAAAGATAAAAAAAATCATATAAACAGTAATCTATTTTGTATTTTTTTCTTTTTCTATTCACGTATTTGCTTTATGTCCTATTAAAAAAAGATTACTGAATGTAATAGTAGGTAATACACAAATTGTAGCAAATTAGATGATCTGATTGCAAGTTTTACCAACCATTTTACACATCATTTAAAATATGAAATATATTTTGTGGAGGTCCTTGTCAATAGATGGCATAATCAGTGATAAATCTGCTAAATAAATATTCTATGTTTATATTTGCTGAATACTACATAATAATAATTTGCATTTGAAAGCACAAATGTCTATAAATTGTTACAATCACCTAAATAAAGCAGGACAGTTTTATTTATGCTATTGAACTTTTAGGACAACAAAGTGTTTTGCATATAAAATACACAATAGCCCAAAAGTGAATAATATATTACTTGTATATGTTATGATATTTTATGTTACATTTTTTTTAACTTATAAAGGGACACAGTTATACAAAATATATGAAAAATAGGAAACAACTAAGAATCAAGCATGACAAACATTGAGTTAAGATTTTAATACTTTATGTTGAAAGAAAGAAAGTGTGAGCCCTGTTTACAGTTGCTCTTCCCATATTTGGCCACTGCATGGCCTGCAGCATTTTTGGAATAGTTCAAATGAAATCAGTTTCAGTGACAAGAGAGGGTTAGCAGCTAGCAGGAACAGCAGTGTGGACGGAAACACAGTAATAGTCTTGTTGTACCTACTAGGATTTTCGTAATCCTTTTAAAATTTGTTAGTTGTGTGTCAAAAAGCTTGTGTGAAGAAGAATTTTTCCCAAAGTATTTTGTACAATGCTGATATCTATCTGCTGGTAAGTTGTGACTCTGTGTGTGTACACTGTCTTTCTCATAAGTGCTGCTTTCACTTTTCTTTGTAGGGAAAACTAAAGTAGACATTTATTATAGAAAGAGTGATGTTTAACAAGCAGCAAGAATACAATTCAGACTTTTACATTGTTTTTCTATGCATGTTCTAGCTTGGGAACATATCTTTATTGCATGGTTTAGCAGAGTGACATTTTAATTAGCCTGTTTTTCTTATTTTTGTGAACTCAGGCAAAAATTTAGTTCTGTTTGTGATTAGTAATTCTGCTGATTCTTCATGCTGAGTTATAAAAGTGTGCCTAGCTTGCTGTGTTTATATCCCTGCACTAAGCAGCATATGTTCAAGGAATGTTAATTTCTGTGCCATTTATATCATATAAACGAAAATGAAACAAATTCTTTCTAGTTTTTATATAGGCAAGTGATCACAATAAACTGAAACAATTGTGATTGTTTCCTTTTTTTTATGTTTTTGGCTCTGTAAAAATGTGATTAATCTCTGGCAATTTATTTGCACTTCTGACAAAAGATTTGTACATTACAACAGCTATAGATGTTGTTGTTTAACTGCTTTAATTTCTTTACCAAGACTGCAGTTAATATTTAACCACTAGTCATTTAATAAGCAAGGTGTTTAGAGTACATGAAAGAAATGTTGCACAGTTTGGCTTGAAGTAATCATTCGGTAATAATGTGTGTAATGTGATGAGAATTTACACTCATTTAGTTGCAGCTCTCATTTCTCTTACACTTAATAAATTAGAACAATGACAGTGATGTTTATTACCCTTGACACTTACCAACCAGCAGACTCTGATGTGGTAGATAAGAAATTAAATGTTCACACCAAAACATTGGATGCTATCTTTTCCCAGTAGAGACTCTGTCATATTGCCATGGCAAAGGAAATGCACAAGACACAAATATCTGTTCTGTCCAGGAGTATATCCGTGACAAAACATGATAGCTGATGTTTAGCTGAACAGTTTACTTTTTATATTATGTTGGTACATGTTTTATGTTTCTTTTTAACAAGTTTTACGTTAATACTTATTTATATAAACAGAAAAATAGCATTGTTTTTGAAGAGCAATATTGCCAATGTAGTGGAATATTATAAAAACTATTTTATGCAAATCATCCCTCTAAGGATTTCTTTAAAATATTTTTTTTTGCTTTTTGGATTACATCTTAAGATCTAATTTTGCTTCCACACAGTCTTCGTGATTAGTGAATAAGCCCCAGATTCATTTTTTTTAATTCTGAATTTATTACATGCTACTTTTAGCTATTTGATGTTTAATCATAACTAGAACCATGCTTCAGAATTTTTTTTTTTTTTGCAGTCACATGAATTGTTTTCTCAGGACACTAGCAAATGTACTGTTTTGACTAATAATATGGTCTGACTAGTTATATGCTCAGAATAGCAAATATGCTGTTTTTTTTAAATACAGTAAGAATTTAACATTAGTCAAGTGCAATTCTACTATATAACAATGAACACAATTGCAGAATTGAATGCTGTATACAGAAAAATTTTCATTTAGTGCTTCTAGTTGCAGACATTTCACTTCTATTAAAATAATGCTTAGTTGATTGTAATGTTTTTCAGAAGCTTTTATTATGACCTGCAATTGCCGAGCCTCTCTTTATATTGTATTTCTTCCTGCCTCTAGTTTACTTGTCTTCTATACATCATACAACCTTGTGACTGATTTCTGGATTACGCCTTACAAAAGCTGTCTGAAGAAACTGCTCTGAGAACAGTTTGTGTTCCTGTCAAGCCTGCCATTTGTGCTACACCACATGAACATTTTTTGTGACATACTTTGTTGGTCAGTTATGTGGCAAATCTGGCACCTACTTGTTTATTTTCTGCTCAAGCCTAACTGTTCCTAAACCATGGAGTCTATCATCAGAAAACCTTTGTAACTAATAATCTGTAAAATGCTGAGTGAAACAACCTGGCTACTGTGAGCACCAAAAAATAGGCACACCAATCTAAATCATGAACTCAAATACAATACCTAGGAGAGGAAGACTTTTCCCAGTCTAACTTCCCCTTAGCAATCAGTCAGTTATACAATCAGTCAATTATCATTCAATAAAGTTGCACCGTTATACAGAGTGAAACATAGAAAACAACTTAGAATCAAGAATGACAAATATTGAGTTATGCTATTAATACTTTGATGAAAGGGAAAACAAAAAGAAAGAGAGAATATTTATTTTGTATACTGCCATTATGAGATGATACACCATGGATATGGTTTTTAAACAAGTAAGAGTAAAACGCAAAAACAAATTGACTGAATAAGGTGACATTTTTTTTAATATACTATTAACTGCACTGAAATGTTTTGAAATCAAACTCTTGAACAATTGATCTTTTAGTCAAAAAATGAATGCTAAAAAGCAATACAAGAATATTGCTTAATGGTACAATCTGTCTGCTAAGAATATCATAAATAGGCATAGAGTAATTTACAAAGTAAAACCCATCTGCGTAAATAGCCATGATAGTGTTTTTACTATAAAATAGCTGTGAAAGTGTTTTGGATCATCCTTACATCAATGATGAAGTTTCAATGTGTAGATTCCCTGAGTTTCTGGAAATGAGAAGGTCCAGTGGGGAAGTTTTTTGATGATGTTGACCAAAATTGCCATCATAGGCATTCCTTTTAGTATCTGTCATAAGTGATCAATAAAGTTGATTTTGGTGTGCACCTTTGCATGTGCAATCTTTGCAACATATCATTAAAAGAATCACAAAGTATATAAAAGTATATTTTTTAAGAAACTGAATTGTGAATGACATTATGTTTCCACAATAGATTTATTAAAATTATTTAGAGACTAAAAATAATGATATATTTTGAGAGGTATGTGCAGGTGAACAGGGGCATTTATAAGCAAGGAAATGAAGAAAAAGCCAGTGATAGGACTTGGCAGCAACCCAAGGGAACCCAGGACACGTGGAGAAATCTGCATTGGCAAAAAATGTTACAACTGTAGTAAATCGGGGAATGTATGTCCAGGAACAAATAACCCAATCTATGTCAGAGTCCCTCTGGTCAGTAGGTGGCTGCAAGGGTTCCCAGTAAACTGTATGTGGAACACTACTGCAGCTTATGGAGTAAAGGCTGTCCCTTTTAAAAAGAGCTAGAGCAAGGAACTCTGGAAAAGAGAACCATGATAAATTCCACAAGTAATTCCAAGCAGGGGTTTTAGATTTCCTTACCATCAGAGTCTAAGACAGGAAGAACAAACTCTCAGCTGATGGAGACAGGGAAGTGAGGAGCCTGTGTGTGTGTGAGAGAGATACAGGAGGTAAATGGCCGTGTTGTACCACGGTACTATTAGGTGGGCAAGCAGGCAAGCCACCTCACCTCTTAGTCAGAAGTTCAAGACTCAATCAGCAAACTCCAAGGTGGAAGCAGGGTTTTTAGTTTCTTTTCTGTTCATTTAATACTACGTGTTTTCCCTTTGCACAGTCGTTACTACTGTTTATTTGCAAAGGAAAGATGCTTTAGATTTATGTACCCCTTGTTGTTTACAGTATTTAATCTATCCATTTTCATTCCCGATTAGTTCAATTTCTGGGGAGCAAGGAGCTGGAGCTTATTTACACACAAGACATGAAAGTATCATGGAAGAGATTCCAGCCTATTGCAGAGCACATACATACAGTATCTTGACCATGGTCATTATGGACAAATTTAGAGTCACCAGTCAACCTAAAAGGCACTTCTTTTGCAGTGCTGAAAGGAAGCAAAACATAAACCATGCAGACACAGTGAGAACATGCATAGATTGAGCAGGCTGGGATTTTGACCCGATCTTGTTATGTAAAAGTTATATATTCTATACTTTTTAAACTGCATTGAACTTGTAATACAACATTGCTTTTTTTTATTGCATGCAAACTTAACCACAAAATAAAGCATCTTAAATTAATTGAGTGCTGTGCTGATGCCAAGCATTTCACACATATTTACTTCTGTCTTTTCTGACAGAAACCGAGACAGTGGGATACATAATTTTTATCACCAATATATTTTTCCTGTAGTGTAATTTCAGTTCATGATTTTATCCTACTTCTCCTAAAAATAAACCTTTTTCTTGAGACTTAAAATGAAAATTATTTTCCAAGTAGTCATTAAAACTGTTAGTCATATTCTTCTTAAAAATATTGGGAATTTTGAATCTGAGAATGCTGTGTGAAATTTTATTAGAACACCTCAAAGAATGGTAATTGCTTCTATTTGTTTAAATAGCTTAAAATGTATTTCTATTAAATATTCTTTAAATGATATATATGGTCAATCAGTATTACAGTAATGAATTGTAAACCTTTGGTGTAAAATATCTTGTAAATACAGAAAATGTTTTGAAAACCATATGAGTCACTTTCCGCTACCTACTCTAAAACAAAATGCATTCACAAATGAGCTCCAGACCATTAGTGGCTGTAAAATAACTGGTACTTTGCCTGCTTTCTGAATTGAAGCTTTGTTTTTTTTTTTTTTTTTTTTCCCCTGGTGATGTAAAGCAGTTTCAGAGCCTTTCGTAATAGTTAGTTGCATTGGTTAGGGTGTTTCTCTTGCATACTCAATGTCTGAGCAATGGAAGGTCCAGTTAATGCTAAATATAACAAATGCTGTTAACACTTTCTTCTTACAGTAAACTGCATGAATACTCTGTTAGAAATGCTATACACATGCACCAATGAGTCATTGCTCAAACTGAATTGTCCCTAGGGATTTCACCAGTACTAGTATTTCAGGAAATTTTACTTTATACAGTAAATACTACCTTACTGTTACATCTTTTCTGTAAAGTATGATTATTTGACTGACTAACTAGCTGTCTGCCTCTGTCAGTCACTTTGACAGATTTTACAATTACATTGTTAGCTGCCAGAGAATTCAACTGACAAAAACTCAGTTGAGGTTGATCAGCTGCCACATGATTGGATATTATATCATTATTGGCAGTGCTTTCTCAAAGTGCTAAAAAGTGTTTATTCAGTCTTTAATGATCTCTCCAGCTATCCCTTGTTTGCTCTCAAGCCGTTGCATACAGTACATGTTCCTTGTCCCAATAAAGTAAGGCTTAAAAATATGCTTGTGTAAAGCTGGAAACATCAAAAGCACAAAATGCAGAAACCACTGGAATTCACATATACCTGCAGTCTGGTGAAATCTGTCAAAAGTGTTCTTCACATACATTAGGAGCAAATGACAAAAAGCCTTTCCTCTGATGTATAATTAAAGTCAAGATACTCATCTGAATACAAAACCACAAAAGCGGTGTTTAACAATGGCTACAAGATCTCTGGACTTGAAATTTTTGGCGCGGGCAGGCAGTTGGTTGAGTGAAGAGCTCAAGAGTGCTATATGAATGAGTGCTTTCAGCCAACAATGATGCACAGTGGAGGTTCCTTGTAGGTTTGTGACTGCATTTCTTGAAATGGAGTTGGTGATCTGTTAAGAATTAATGGAAATATCAATGCTGAGAAGTAAAAGTAGATTCTTACATATCATGCAGTGCCATCAGGGAGGCATCTGATTCATCCCAGGTAATTCTACAGCAGGACACTGACCTTAAACATATGGTCAAGGTCTTACATAGCTATATGATGCCCTCCAGGTAGAAACTTTCTAAAGCACTGACTGCCTATCAAAAGAGAAAATCTTTTTGTAACTTAATCCACCTGGTGATTTTTGCACTTTTGAAAATATTACACTTAAAATGCTAACTAACAGTGTTTAAAGTCTACTCACAGTCTATTCATTCATCCACCTCACCTTTTATTATATACACAAATAGATAGTGATTTCCTATTTGCAAGCTCCAGACACATTTAATTGTAATTTTTTCTTTTTCCTTTGTCTGTTCTACAGATAATCTGGGTCTAGTGAGGGGAAGGAGGATGATCCCATTTTTTACGGGTTTTATTCTATTGTTTACTCATTCTTTGCAAACCTAGTTATTTTTCTGTGAGTTAAACTAGTGAAGTTAAGCAAGCAGAAGATTTTGCAAAATGTAATAGGAAATTCTACAATAGAATATTAGGGTATGAATCTGTAAACTGCAGTGTTTCAACACAAGGATAATCCTAAACACTTTTGTAAAGTTCAAGTATCAAAGAAGTGTTTTAGAATAGCTAACTTGAAATCTTGGTCTTGGCTCAGTTGAAAAGATGTACCATGGACTTATACCAACAATTAGGTCATGGACGACCCCTTAAAATATCAGTTACTTGAAGTTGTGAAAATATCAATGGGCAAAAATAAAGCCACACCAATGTGCAAGACTGTGCAACAGGTATAAATTAAATTCATTACTTCTACTTGTGCTGTTACTAAATCTAAAGCTTTGTGCATTTTTCCAAAACATGTTGAAATGTTGGGTCAATTTGAGCAAAGAAAAGAATAATAAATACAATAATTCTGAGTTAATGTATCCAGGGTTCTGTAAATGTACTACAATGAGTCAATATAAGTTAAAAAAAGTGCAAGGTAATACTTTCTGAAGCTGTATAAAACCGTGCATTGTCTTGAGTAGTGGGTATTGCTTCTTTTAACTTAAATTGTTTCTCATTAGCACAAATGTGATGACCTGCTCTTCCTAGGATTTAAAGGCAATAATACATTTTTAATGTGCTTTCAAGCAGCGTTTTTTAAAGTGAGGCCTCCAATTACAGCAAAAAGGTTTCTTGTCTTTAAACACTAAGTAACAGAATAGAAAATGCATTAGTAGACATTGTGTCATTTATACTGTGATATCCTAAAGTGCTAACATTTGTATATTTTAAAAGGTAAGCTTCGCAATAAGCTATTTTTAAAGCTAATCATATAATAATTTTGAATATCATTACTGATAAGGGTACTTGAGCAAGAAAGTACTGTAAAATCGCCCTTATTTTTGGTTATCACATATCAAGAATTATATTCAATGTGAAATGAAAATATATACCAATGAAAATATTGAGGACACAGGCCACAAAATCTGAAACACCTAAAATAAGAAGTACAGACTGTTGCAATTATATCAAAACAAAGGTGAACTTCCTGAGGCAAGTAAGTAAAACATTTCAGCATACTGTCATACAGGGCGAGTCAAAATTATGTTAACACTGATGGTACTGCTATGTATATACTTAAATATAATTTTTGTGAACAATTTATGTGCCACATATGGTACATATGTTGAACTTGATGGCAAACAGGTTGAAACATTCCTGTAAATCATCTTTCACCTATGAAGTATGTTTTATGAATAAATTGTTTCCGCCATTCAAATGTTAACATAATTTTGACTCACCCTATATATATATATATATATATATATATATATATATATATATATATATATATATATATATATATATATATATATAAAAATGCTGGGCTGGCTTTGCTTCAAGTACTCATAACTTGCCTGTCTGAAAAATTAGACCTCCGTGACTTTAAAGAGGGGTTGATATTGCCACAGTATTTGGTGGGAAATATATCATAAGAAAAGAGTAGTGTTGTGAAGGTAATGGAATAGGACATAAGTAATTTTAAATCAACTTAGTAAAACTAAAAAGGCAGTGCATAAACTATTAGCATTCAGTTCTTCTTATTGCAGTTCTGGAAAAAGACTCAGTTGATCGCAGTTTTGTGTAGCACGTTTCATAGGCAGCATCACTTGATATAAAGGAATACTGCAAGGTTGAGTTTAGGGAGGAGGTCAGACAGGCACTGGGTGGCAGTGAAGAGTTACCAGACAGTTGGGCAACTACAGCAGATGTAGTAAGGGTGACAGCAAGAAGGGTGCTTGTTGTGACATCTGGGTAGAGTAAAGAGGAAAAGGAAATGTGGTGGAATGGAGAAGTAGAGGAGAGTATACAGAGGAAGAGGATGGCGAAGAAGTGGGATAGTCAGAGGGATGCAGAAAGTAGACAAGAGTACAAGGATAAGGCACAAGGTGAAGAGGGAGGCGGCGAAGACTAAAGAAAAGGTGTATGATGAGTTGTATGAGAGGTTGGACACTATGGAGGGGGAAAAAAGGATCTTTACCAATTGGATAGACAGAGGGACCAAGCTGGGAAATATGTGCAGCAGGTTTGGATGATAAAGGATAAAGATGGAAACGTACTCACAAGCGAGGAGAGTATGTTGAGCAGATGGAAAGAGTACTTTGAGAGGTTGAATGAAGAGGTGGAATGAAGAGAACGAGAGAGAGAGAAGGTTGGATGATGTGGAAATAGTGCATCAGGAAGTGCAACGGATTAGCAAGGAGGAAGTAAGAACAGCTATGAAGAGGATGAAAAATGGAAAGGCCGTTGGTCCAGATGACATACCTGTGGAAGCATGGAGGTGTTTAGGAGAGACGGCAGTAGAGTTTTTAACCAGATTGTTTAATGGAATCTTGGAAAGTGAGAGGATACCTGAGGAGTGGAGAAGTGTACTTATGCCGATATTTAAGAATAAGGGGGGTGTGCAGGACTGTAGTAACTACAGGGGGTTAAAATTAATGAGAGACCGCATGAAGTTATGGGAAAGAGTAGTGGAAGCTAGGTTAAGCAATGAGGTGATGATTAGTGAGCAGCAGTATGGTTTCATGCCAAGAAAGAGCACCACAAATGCGATGTTTGCTCTGAGGATGTTGATGGAGAAGTGTAGAGAAGGCCAGAAGGAGTTGTATTGCGTTTTTGTGGACCTGGAGAAAGCATATGACAGGGTGCCTCGAGAGGAGCTGTGGTATTGTATGAGGAAGTTGGGAGTGGCAGAGAAGTATGTAAGAGTTGTACAGCATATGTACGAGGGAAGTGTGACAGTGGTGAGGTCTGCAGTAGGAGTGACGGATGCATTCAAGGTGGAGGTGAGATTACATCAGGGATTGGCTCTGAGCCATTTCTTATTTGCAGTGGTGATGGGCAGGTTGACAGATGAGATTAGACAGGTGTCCCCGTGGACTATGAGGTTTGCTGATGACATTGTGATCTATAGCGATAGTAGCGAGCAGGTTGAGGAGACCCTGGAGAGGTGGAGATATGCTCTAGAAAGGAGAGGAATGAAGGTCAATAGGAACAAGACAGAATACATGTGTTTAAATGAGAGGGAGGCCAGTGAAATGCTGAGGATTCAGGGAAGATAGTTGGCGAAGGTGGATGAGTTTAAATACTTGGAATCAACAGTACAGAGTAATGGGGATTGTCTGAGAGGTGAAAAAGAGAGTACAGGCAGGGTGGAATGGGTAGAAAAGAGTGTCAGGAGTGATTTGTGACAGACGGGTATCAGCAAGAGTGAATGGGAAGGTCTATAGGACAGTAGTGAGACCAGCTATGTTATATGGGTTGGAGACGGTGGCACTGACCAGAAAGCAGGAGACAGAGCTGGAGGTAGCATAGTTAAAGATGCTAAGTTTTGCACTGGGTGTGACGAGAATGGATAGAATTAGAAATGAGGACATTAGAGGGTCAGCTCAAGTTGGACAGTTGGGAGACAAAGTCAGAGAGGTGAGGTTGCATTGGTTTGGTCACATGCAGAGGGGAGATGCTGAGTATATTGGGAGAAGGATGTTAGGGATAAAGCTGCCGGATAAGAGGAAGGCCTAAGAGGATGTTTATGGATGTGGTGAGAGAAGACATGCAGGTGACGGGTGTAAGAGAACAAGATGGAGAGGACAGAAAGATGATATGCTGTGGCAACCCCTAACGGGAGCAGCCAGAAGAAGAAGTCATCCTATATTCAAATCGTGACTTATATAAGACAACAGGGGTAAGCTGTGTGATTTCTTGGTGTTTTTTTAAAGACATGGAGTTTGGATAGTGCAATTTCTCAGCTATACAAGCTATTGTCTTTAGTGGCGATAATTGGAGCTACATCAGTACGTGTAGAGAGGAGCCTCTCCTGCTTAAAATGAAGGCAAAACTGTTTAAGCAACCTTGCTATGTTGGTCATTGGGCAGTAAACTAATCAAGTCTCTGGAAAAGGCATGGGTCACAGACCATTTTCTACACAAAGGAAGGAGGGCAGAATTTACATATAAACAACAGTTCTAAAAGTGTTACTCCCGAGTGTCACTCAAGCAACCATATAGACACGTCTCATGTAAGCATTAGACTCGAGGATTATTCAGGCTGTTAAAATGCTAACAGCGTTAGTCCCAGGCTTTGCTCAGGCAATGGTATAGGCATGCCTTACATAAGCATCGGGCCCGAGCATTACCTGGGAAAGGGTATAGATGAATCTTCTCCTAGCCTCATAATGGCATCTCATAACAAACGTTTTCAGCAGTCTAGTCATTGGGGCGCTCTTGACAATGATATTAGCAGTGATGATGGGGAACCTCTCACCAGCGGTGATGACGAAGTGAATCTGATCCCATGCAGTGAAACTGAACAGTGAAACCGAAAGTGATTCTGATGAATCCGAAAGTGACCCTCGTGTTTGGGTTTCTGTTGACCCAGCTTCAAATAAACCAGCACAACCTCGTTTTGATTTTGTGGGGCAGCAAGGAATAAAAGTGAATGTTGACAGCCAAGATCCACTTACATACTTGAAGTTATTTCTTGATGTGACCAAAAGAATTTGTTTTTAAGACGAAAAGTTATGCTGAACAGTGTCTGGTAAATGACGGTACACCTAAGCAGTTTCCCCATTCAAAGATATACCACACAGAAGACATTCTTTATTATCGTTATTACCATTACTTGTATCATTTTTTTATACATTTTACACCTTTTAAAGTTTTTATTTCTTAACCCTCCTGAACTTTTGTAGTCCTTACTTATTAAGTAAAAAATGGAAATGCCACTCTTTTCCTTCCCTTTAACTCCAGCTAACATTTTCCTTGTCTTTGACTTTATATAAAAAAAAGTTTAAAATAACAAGATTTTATATATTTTCTATGTATATATTAATGTATTCTTTAACTAGCCTTTTATATCTTTTGTAAACTTTATTAATTTCCTTATTTTTCATATATTGTAGATATGTGTTTCATGTCAGCTGAATCTTACCTTTGTAATGGTACTATCTGTGTACCTATGTGGTACATACTGTATGTTCAAGGCCTTCTTCATAAAATTGCTTTACAAAATTATATTATTTATACAATGTTCATATTCTGTACCTGCTGATAACTTCTACTATTACCTTAAGTACATTTATTGCTAATTTAAAAAATTTAATGTCAAAGTTGTTTAAACATTGCCTTCACATTTCTGTCATGTGCTGCATATAGCATGTGAATGAGTATATATAAGTATCTGAGCTTTGTGTCTAGTATTTGCTGTTTATACTAAATGTAACAGCTGACATGCATGCTATGAATGGAGTGGATTAAACAGATATCTAAAATGACAGAAATGGTAATATGCGCAAGAAAGGAAGGCTATGGAATGTTAATTTTCCATGTCAATTGACAAAATGATTGATGAGTAAATCACTGTATCCTTATCTCAGTGGTCAGCTGAAATGTCACTTCACTTTACAACTTATTTTTAGAAAATCAGATGTCAGATGAAAAAGCACAGCTTGGCACCTGATTGCATTGTCAAGTACTTGTCTCTGCTGACATTATACTACTAAACAAGATGTTACTAGGATGTCTAACAGCACATGTGACAGGAAGTTGTTCTCAGCCTTTAATGTCTGTTTTGCTGTATGGAAACCAACCAAACCCAGTTTCCCAGGACTATGAGTTTACACAGAGAAGCTCTGCATTCACAGATAGATCCATTGTCAAGTAAAACAATATGAAAGGAATAACATACAAACTTTACTTAAAAATGTTGCAGCCGTAAGGTAAGATTTTCCTTCTATATTTGGATGAGTATAAAATTTAATTTTCAAAGAAACAAGTATTTTGCAAAATGAGCAGGATATAGAAAACAATATCAAGTCAAATCTTGCTGTGTTGGACAATCAGGGAGGGAATGGAGATTGTCCAAGTTAAATCTTTCTTCTAGTAATTTTCTTTAATGATAACCTGTGATTTGTTGAATGAAAAATGGGTAAGCCATAGCATGCTAATACGTTCAATGTTTAAACAAAGTTTTAATTGAGAAGTAAAAAGATTTCCTGAAAAAAATTTTAATCTTGCTGCTAGAGGCTCAAAAACAACTAATCGTTTATTTATTGCACACTTGTTCTGTAGTGTAATTTAAATGTAAATATAGCATCAGCATTTAATATTATTTTTTAATTACTGTATTCTCTTAAAAGACGGAAAAAACACTTTTGTTTACATTCAAGATTACCACATGTATTTAATATTCTTGTTTGTTTCTTCTAGAAAACATTTTAGCATTTGAAATTCAGTTCTCATTTTTATACTGTATTGCCAGACTTTCTTCTAAACTGATATAAACAGGAAATTTCTGCAAAGGAAGCAATTTAGGGTAAATGCATGACCCTCAACAATACATTGACATGTTTGAAAAAGGAAAGTACACTTTCTCAACATCCAGAAAACTTATGAATTATTAATAGACCGAGAGTGTTATTGATACCGACCAATCTGTGATTTAAAATAGATGTCAGAAGATATCTGTAAACATCCAAAGAGTTTTATATTAATAGGAAACTTAGTTCAGAAGCTATTTTCTGAAGGCTCTATTTCTGTTTGGGAGGCAAGTTTTGTTCAGGCCTTAACTGTCTGTCACCTGTTGCACTTAGAAACACCATCCTCCATGGTATGTTGTATATACAGATTAAGGTAAAGCTTGAATTGTGTTTCTTACACTTTAGATGAGCGCAATATTTGTTCTTCTTACCGATTCCAGAATAAATTAAGTTGGATGGTTTTCTTGATTTAAATGTTTTGTCCATCACTAAGTATCACAATGACAAGTGTTACAATTTTGCATGAGTTTTCAGTTTGTATAATGTACCTTCTACTGAATTAGATTATGGCTTGGTGGATTGATAAATTCAGTGCCTAACTAATTGTTTTTGTCTACATCTTCTAGAAATAACCAACCACACATGTTTAGACTCCTTGAATACTAATAACTTGCTGAATCAAATATAAATATCCTTTTCAGTATTATTTTTACTTTGCAAATATATTTACTATGATTTAATTCTAAACAAGAAGATATATGTTTCCTTTCACAAAACAATGTGAAAAATATGTCAGAAGTTTAACCCCCTTGCAGTAGGACAATGTCTATGTTTAGCTCAGTACAGCTGTTTCAAGCTGTGATCTGAAATAGGTGGGGGAGGATGGACAGACAAATTAACATGCTTTTCAACCAAGCGTAGCTTGTAAATCATCACTAGTTGTAGTGTTTTTGGTAGCAGAAGGACCTTGAATGTAGTGAGAGAATCCACACTTGAATAACAATATAATCATTAATAAAACTAAAAATATTTGATTTTAAATATTTTAAGGTTGCATGTCAAAAACGGGATGATATTATACAATAGGTTAAATATAAGAAATGCATCTCTACAGTCAACAGTAATGCTAATGATGTTAAAGATGTCTATCATTCTTGACCAGCTACTGTTACGAAAAGGTATGTTACATTAAGTGCCTTTCATTTACAGCACATTATCCAGTTAGTTTTGTTAGGAGTGAACATGGTTGGATGTTCGCCTTTTAATGCAACTCTCATGAAAAACTGTTTGGCCTAAGTCACAAGGTTGGTAGTTGATGGCACAGCACTCACTTTAACCTGCCAGTGGAACATGTAAATACAAGAGTAGAGTATATTTTACAACATTGCTTTGAATTGAAGTTTCAGCTAAGTAAATACATTTATTCATTGGGCACAAAAGCCAGGTGTAAGAGCAGAAGAGAACAGTAAAGTTGGAAGTCAATAAAGACAATGAGGGTAGCTGTTCCTAGATGACTGAGATATCCAAAGTCCATATATAGTTTTTTAGGATCATCCTAAATGCAAAAAATAAAAAGATTTAGTGCAATGTGGGAACCAGCATGTAGTTTTCCAAGCAAGGCCTGGCTAATTAAAAAACTGGTTGAAATGAAAACCTGCACCCACTACAGACCTCCAGGACCAGAATTCAGTACCACTGGTGTATGCAGTGTGTAATGTTGTTTAATTTGCTTTCACATTTTGTCAGTGCACTGTCTGTTTGGAGTTTGCACATAATCTCAGTCTACAGACAGATTTTTCATCAGGTTGTTTTTAGGCAGGCACTGTGCCATAGTGGTTGAAGCTTTGGACTTCAGACCTTGAGGTTGTGACTTTAAGTCCTACTACTGACACTGTGTGACCATAAGACAGTAAATTGGAGAAACAAAAGAAATGTAACCAATTGTATGTTTTGTATTGTAAGTCGCCTTGGATAAAGGTGTTAGCCAAATAATAGTTATTTATTACATTTGGTTTAGTGTGAGTGTGTGTGGCTGTGCATGTGACTGAACCTTGCAATGGAATGCCATCCTGTCCAGAGCAAGGGCCTGTTTTGAGCTTCATGCCCTGGGGTCGTTTTCTTCTCCACAAAACCCATAAAACTGTACACTAGCCTGTCAATTCCATTTGTAATTTTTTTTTTCAGATTTTACCATTTTTGTCAAATATTAGTCATTTATTTAACTTTAGTTAGCAATACTTTTATTTGTTGTGAACTTGGCAGTGGTTATCACTGTTGTCTGGAGTTTCCATGTTCTCCCCATGTCTGTGTGGGTTTTTTTTCTAGAATTCCCGTATTCCTCACACATCCCCAATAATGTATTGTAAGGTAAGCTAGTGATTTTTAAGTTTGCCTCATGTGAATGTGTACATGACTAAAGCCTGCAAAGTCCTGGCACTTCATCCAAGAATGGTTCCTACATTGAACCTAATGATGAAAGGATAAAAAAGAATTAAGGAGGTTTGGGAATATTGTGTTATGTAGTTGTAAAATCTGAGACAGAAAAGCTAAGTGTCACTGGGGACTCAAAATCTGTGCTAATACTTTAACTATCAAGGCATAACAGATTCTTTCCTTATTTTATGTAAACATTATTAAATTATTAATGATTCATCTACCATTCAGGAAACATTTGTCTGCAAGCTGAATGAATGTGTATAAAGTTACCATTTTAGTCTTCTATTAGCCTATTTGCTATTGTAACATGTTCCTACGGTAAAAATGTTTTTTTTGTGTTGAAACTGCAAAGGCTGTCAAAGCTACAGACAACCAAAAGTATTGCTGGTATTTTTTGTACTTCTTTTTTAATTTGTAAATTGTAACTGAATTTGTAATAATAAAAAAAATATTAAGTACATAACAACCTGACATCTGTTCTAGGATGTTTAAAGTTTGCAATGTGGCTATAGAAATATGAGACCTGAATACATTCTACCTGGTCAGTTCTTATATGTGAAAATTAGCAGAAAATCAGTAAAAGCAAGAGAACAAACTCCATAAGAAGTCTTTTAAGCCAAGCACTTTGTAAAGTTGAATTTAGTCTTTTCCGGCTGAGCTCATTTAGATATTAAATATTACAAATTCATGAATGGGTGTTTTGTACAATTTCTTTAGAATTATTCAGCTGCACTTTTCAGCTTATAATAAATGCAGAGGAGCCTCCATTAATCAGTATATAGTGACATAGCTGTGTTAATTGAAAACTGGGTTCATAAGATCAAAGAAGAGTTTGATGGTGTGCTATGCATACTTTTGATAGTATTTTTAGGGTACACATAACTTTTAAAACACTAAGCTATGCATGTTGTGCAACAGGTATCAATAGTCACTTGATGACTATTTTGTGGAATTAAAATGGCTCAGAACCCTAGGGTGTAATGAAGCTGAATAACACACATTTTTGATGTCCAGAGTAGCATAGCCCAGCCATTTTCAACATCCATAGCATATAATTGTGCCACTTATAATCTTTCTTTTAGTTGAAGCAGCATCCAAACATCAATTTCAATATTTTTTCAATGATTGAGGGTATAAAAATAAGAAAAAAGAAGATAGACTTCCCCCCAAATGATTTAAATTTGAACTCAAAACTGTTTTTGTCGTTTGAGGGTCATGTATTTTTTTTTTCTCAATGAAAATTCCTGAGTGTTTCCTCTCTAAATGTTGCCTGTTTTAAATTACATTGAGAATTTTATATTAAATATAAACTTCATACATCCAGTTTTGTATTAAATCATTTAATTGTTATACACAGTTACCTCTTTTGTGGTAATGTGGGAGATAGGA
Organism: Erpetoichthys calabaricus; assembly: GCF_900747795.2. Taxonomy (NCBI): domain Eukaryota; kingdom Metazoa; phylum Chordata; class Cladistia; order Polypteriformes; family Polypteridae; genus Erpetoichthys; species Erpetoichthys calabaricus. The sequence continues at coordinate 147,473,426 of NC_041401.2, read as the reverse complement.
ACATATATTGGTAGAAAAATGAAGAAGGAAAAATGTAGCACTAGTTGAGATGACAGATTTCTGCAGTGGTCCACATCACTACCTGTGCTGAGGTTATATGTTCTCCCTGTTTTCAGATTATGATTACAAACAGAAAGGAGCAAACTTGATTGCCATTTATTATGTCAGGCAGTTTTTTTTTACTTTATTTACTTCAGTTTGGCTTAAGTATTTACTTCAGTTACTTCTTTTATATCTGATTTATTTAATATCTAATTTCCATTTGGCTTGCTTTTTAGTCTGTATATTTCATTCCACTGCTTGTGTATTCCTGGACACACAGATGGTGAACAATTTTCAGGCAGTCTATATTTTAAGGTGATCTCACAATCTGTCAACAAACCCACAGCATGATTACACTACTTGATAATTTGCTTCCTCATATTTATTAATGTGTTCTGAACACTTGACACTGACATTTTTACCTTTAGCACTTCCTCTTGGTCATTTAGATCTGACTTCAAAAGCCAAGGAGGTTAGGATTTCAATTGTATTATTTAATTATTCCAATATTGGCTATAACTATTTATTTATGTAAGTGTGGGTCTAAAAAGGATCTCTTACAACATATTTTGTATACCTACAGGAATCCACAGACTATCACAGTGTATCATATGTAACACAAGACATTTATGTGAATTGGACAGCATGCCTTGGACCGGTTTACACAAAAAACAGAAAAAAAAACAAAACTTTGTGCCAGCTTCATTTTGCCCATAAAATCAACAGATTATGTTTATCTGTGAAAAGAGGGAACATTTTGATATAAATCTATGTACACATGGGAGAAGACATGCCATCTTAAATTTGAACTTAGGACCAGCAATATGCTTATATGTGTATCCTATAAACTGCTTGGGTTTTATTATCCTAATATAAACAAAATAATCATTTCAGTAGTTTTTTTTTCTTTTGTGCCTAGCAATTTTATATTGAAACCAAATGATTGGTTTTCTTTTTTCTTTTACAATCAGATATTAATTAAAGTGCTTTAGGTCTATTTACAGTTATATTCAAGATTCAATCATGATGTTTCAGTAGATGTTTATTATATCATTTATATTTTCATGTGTTTCATGTGAGCAAAACATCTAGCAGAACAAGCAGTATAAAATACTAATATATAAATATTGTTCATCATTGCAGATATTCTGTGTATTAAAATATTATTGATTGGTAACATACGACTTCAGAAACTAAAAAAACACTGCCTCCCAAGTTTTGCAGTTGTTTGAGTTGTGTGCTAAATTATTCAAACAGTATATTGTTCCTATCTCTTGTAATTTGAAAGTTTGAGAGCTCACTCTGTGTATATACTTTACCATTGTTTTTTCTAATTGGCTCAATTTGCCCCTTGCTGTTCTCTTTTATTTTCCCCACCAAAAACAGATGGGTGTAGTATCATGCATGTTAAACAGCAGATTTGTTTCAGGCATCTAGTTTTGAGGATTTCACAGCTGGAAAAGTTTGTCTGGATTTTTTTTTTCTTTCCAGTGCAAACTTCCATCTGCTTCAGGGTCATGTGTGAGAGAGAGACGGAGAGAAAGAGTTTGTAGACTACTTTCTGTAGCCCTGCCTCAATGATGTCATAGCTGCAACATGATAGAGTCTTTCAAGAAAGCTGGCAGTGGGGTGGAGAGCGTACATAACTATTACAGAAAGCAGCAGGCATAGCTTCACATTAATTCTAGCTGTATACAGCATGTATGTGTTAGGGGATTACTGACAAAGAGAAACCATTCGTAGTTCTTTTTTATGAAATTTATGTTGATTTTCTTTTTGTGATGGTTTAAAGAGGAAACAATACACCAGTTCCAGTCTGTTTGTTACACAGTTTAGGACACCTGGAGTTGATGAATTAAACTAAAAGAGGTAGGAATTATATGACATATATAGATATGCTTCTTTACCAAAATTATTTTTATGCAAGGCATTTTGTTTGCTTATCTATTTCATAGAATAGTTAATGTTTAGCTGTATTTATGTAACTCTGAAGGTTATGGTGCGTTAAAGAAAAAAAAGGTTAAATTTTGCTGTTTTACAAATGCTTAGCTTGCATTCTAAATCTTTCTCACGCACTTAGACTACAGCATTTTTTTTTTTTTTTATTTAAAAGGTACATTGTAGAAATCATTCACCTTAAGCATGGTGTTATTTTAACAGTGCACCATGTAGGTGTCCTGGACTTTAGATCCTTGTACCTGACACCAATGTTACTATGATGTTAGAAAAAGCAGATTGATAAATTAATAAAGGGACTAGTGAAAGGAAAATGCATCACAACAGCTGTAAACATTTAAGTAAGTTGCATAGAAGTAACTCTCTCAAATGTGTAGCCTGCTTAGGTTACTGGCGTTGCCTTATGAGTTATTTTTTTAAAGACTGAATATTTTGACAGAAAATTGAAAACACTATGTAGATTTTCTAATGAAAGGCAAACTTCACAGTTGGTAATACAATAAAAAAAATAGTTTCTGAAATTGCTGATATTTGGTTAGTTTATTTCAAAGATGTCTGCATTATTGTTGCTTTGTTGATTAAATAGCATAAGCAAAAATGTAAAATTTAAGACAATTATGCTACCTGTTTTTTTTTTTTACTTCTATTGGTTCCATGTCTATTTATAGTACTTGCTCATACTTCCAATTTGTCCTTTTATAATTTCATCTTTATCTATTCCTATGCAGTCCACGTGTTTTCTTTGTTCAAGCTAGACTGATGTTTTGATATGTTTCTGACATACAGTAGGTTGATTGGCAAATTCCAAATTGGCCCTGTGGGTGTGTGCATGAACATTTGAACATTAAAACAGTTTTCGTGAGAATGGGCCATTCAGCCCAACAAACATGCCAGTCCTCTTCACATTATTTTATCAAAACAACTTAGACTTTCTGTAGCACTGCTTTTTTTTTTTTTTTTGGCAAAACGAAAACCAAAAAATTCTGAGTGAGGCGTTATTAGTGTGCTATATTCATGTAGTTTAATATACTTTGATTTGTACTCTTTACATAGTGCTATATAACCTAACATCCTGTTAGCCTTCTTAATGGCTTTTGTACACAGTGTGAATGTAGAAAGTGACAAGTCCACTATCACGCCTTCTCCCAGTGTAAAGTTTCAAATCTTCCACTGTGTTTAAATGTAACATTTTTGCATGTATAATAGTCATACTTTATTTACATTAAATTCCATCTAGCATAAACCAAGACTGTATTCTGTGTAGGTCTCTTTGTAATAACTTGGCTGATTTTAGATTATCTGCTGTTTCAGCCTAGTTTGGCATCATCTGCAGACTTTAGTAACTTGTTATTAATATTCTTCGCTGGTTTGTTTATATATTTTAGAAAGAGCAACACTAATCCTTGAGGGACACAACTTTTAATAACATCTAATTCTAAAAGGTTTCTTGCACCATAACCCTTTATTCTCTGTGTTTAAATCAGATTGGCCTATATCTATGCTGTGCAACTTGAATTTTCATTTTTAGTTTTATCTGTAGCCTGTTCTCTAAGACATTACCAAAAGCTTTTTACAATCAAAATAATAATAATTATTGGCACTAATGTACCCATGATGCATGTTAACCTTACTTGCTAGATTTCAGTTTACTTCATCCTAGCAGCATGTCTCCATGTAAAACTTAGTTAGTACCTCCTTAGCAGTCCCTGTTAGTGCTGAGACTCCACTAGCTTCTTCAAGCATGAATTCTAAACAAAAATGCAAAGTATAGTGCATTTATCATTTCATTACCTGAATATTTGTGTTCACCCTTACCATTTCTAATGCACTACATCTCCTTCTTAACCATTTATTTACTACTAAACTGCTGAAATATTCTCTTTGGGTCATTTTTCACCATTTCCACAATATTTATCTCTAGCTACCTTTAAGCTTTCCTAATATCGTTTTTAAATATTATTCTCATTTGCTTATAAGCATGAACATTAGTATAGAAATTAATATCAGTCTTGTGTGGCACGTACATTTTTCCTTTACAGCTTCTTTTTCAATTCCTTATTTATTCACTTCAGAGTTCTCTTTGATTTCTTATTGTTACTGAATTTCTGTATACAGTGATCCCTCGCTATATCGCGCTTCACCTTTCGCGGCTTCACTCCATCGCGGATTTTATATGTAAGCATATTTAAATATATATCGCGGATTTTTTGCTGGTTCGCAGATTTCTGCGGACAATGGGTCTTTTAATTTCTGGTACGTGCTTCCTCAGTTGGTTTGCCCAGTTGATTTCATACAAGGGACGCTATTGGCAGATGGCTGAGAAGCTAGATTGCTTACTTTTCTCTCTCTCTTGCGCTGACTATCTGTGATCCTGACGTATGGGGATTGAGCAGGGGGGCTGTTCGCACACCTAGACGATACGGACGCTCGTCTAAAAATGCTGAAAGATTATCTTCACGTTGCTATCTTTTGTGCAGCTGCTTCCTGAAACGACATGCTGCACAGTGCTTCGCATACTTAAAAGCTCGAAGGGCACGTATTGATTTTTGACTGAAAAACAAACTCTCTCTCTCCCTGCTCCTGACGGAGGGGGTGTGAGCTGCCGCCTTCAACAGCTTTGTGCCGCGGTGCTTCACATACTTAAAAGCCAAACAGCCCTATTGATTTGTTTGCTAGAGATTGTTTTCTCTATCTATGTGACATTCTATGCTCCTGACACGCACTCCTTTGAAGAGGAAGATATGTTTGCATTCTTTTAATTGTGAGACAGAACTGTGATCTCTGTCTTGTCATGGAGCACAGTTTAAACTTTTGAAAAAGAGACAAATGTTTGTTTGCAGTGTTTGAATAACGTTCCTGTCTCTCTACAACCTCCTGTGTTTCTGCGCAAATCTGTGACCCAAGCATGACAATATAAAAATAACCATATAAACATATGGTTTCTACTTCGCGGATTTTCTTATTTCGCGGGTGGCTCTGGAACGCAACCCCCGCGATGGAGGAGGGATTACTGTAACCTTGTTACACTTTGTATGTATAATGCTTTAAAATCTGCTCCACTACTCTTTGACTGAGTCCACATTTTATCTGAGGTTATAGATTTTAGATTTTACCACATCTGCTCAAACCTTACCTTAGCAAAGTACAATTTAACAATTTATATTATTGAATGTGCACTCTGCCAAAACACTGGTAAATGTATTATATTATGGTGATGAAATCTTAATGTTCAGTCATATTGGTCCCCTGAATTTCTTTGCCTGAAATTATGAACATGGCTTGTCCTAAACTGTCTTTCCTCATTCCCTAGGTTAAACAATCCTTGACTAATCCTTGACTGATCCATTTATACAATTCCCCAGTACATTGACACCCCTCTCATTCAAATGTAACCCGTCACAGCAGAACAGGTCCCATTTGTTCAGGAACCCCAAGGACCCATTAACCAATGACCCTTAAGCCAACTACAAGGTCTGAGCCATGTATTTAACCTTCTGATCTCCTCAGTCTCAACTGGACCTGTGTGTGACACTCCTCAGTTTAAATACCTAACTATGCATTACAGAACTGGCAGCCTGTCATCATTTATGTCATTTGTTCCAACATAGACAATGACAAGTGGATCCACCCCTGCTTTGGCCAGGAGCTTAGCAGTACTTCCTGGGAAATCTATCGCTTGATCACCAAGTCTCCCACTATTACCATTTTTCTCTTTCTGTAGAATGGTTTTGAGGTGACCCATTGGAGCTCCTCACCAGTGCCTGTTAAATCAGTGTTATTTGAGTCAACATCCATTTCAGCTTAATAAAGTATGTCAGGAGTAAATAGAACATAAACAAGAACAGTTTGGAATACTAACATAATTGCCAAGTTATGGTAATTGTTACAATGATGCAGTATGTCAACATAGATGGACTTTAATAAAATTATAAACTGTTACAGGCAACATGGGTAGGCTCACATATCGGCCAGGTAAGGAACTCTCTATCCCAGCCAGTATGCCAATCAACCCACATTCATCTGTGACAATTGTATTACTGTAATATTACGAGTTAATCTGTTCATTTAATTGTGCATTTTCTGAAAATGCTTTATCCAAACTGAAGATGTAAAACATTTTCACAATTTTTTTCACAACTCACGCTATTTAAACATTTACATAGGAAATAACACAATTTTGTCCTAATTCAGAAGGACTTGTGTTCTTCCTTTGGTTGCAGAATATAGTTGATTTATTCCATTTGTTTCTCCTTGATTTTAGAGGAAGGAAAACAAGTAATGGATTGTGTCCTTTTTTTGAAAGTACAATATTACAAGGTTAGCCTTCCAGCTTGAATTAGTACATCTGAACATTTTATTTACTTTTGTCCAAATGTAAATCTGCTGAACTTAATAGTACAGCAGGAGGTTGTCTATCTCAGAAGTGCAGCAATTCTCTCTAAAATAATCATTTAGATAAATGATCTCCAAATGATAGATGATCTCCAAATTACCCCATCAAGGCTTAGTACCCTGTTTGTGCACTGCACTGCACTGAAAAATTAGGGTGTGACTCCCTGTGATTATGACTTCAATAAGTTAAAAAAAAATAGACATTTGTTTTAAAGGTTTCTTTATATGTAATTTAAACTGTACGATGTATAATTCATCCTAAATTATTTTGTGAAATATTTTCTGCTGAGTTTTTGGATTAACTCATCCTTAAAGTTTTACAGTTTCAAAAATCCATGTATTTTTCTGACACATTTTTCCAATTCATGCATCATCCATCCATTTACTGAACCTCATAATCAACTCTTTATTGGCAGCAAAGTACAAGACCATCCTGAGATGCCAGTACATGGCAGGGCATACATATTGTGGCCACCAGGGGACACTCCAGCTACCCAATCACCCAATACAAAGGCTCGGACACAAGTTTAAAAGCACAAAGAAATGTTTATTTGTGGGAAACTCTTCCAGTAAGTGCTTCCCACAGCACCAAGCACAGTACAGCCAGTGCACAGCAAGACTCTATCTCTCTCTTGTTCACTGCTTCCTCTGTGCAGATTTAGTCTTCATGACTCTGGCTCCCTGAATGTCCCGTGTTCCAAAGCTGTAGCTCGGAAGCACTTCTGGGTGAAGTGAGAACCCAAAAAAAGAAGCACTCTAGTCCCCACTGTATCCCTTGGTGGCATCCATAGAACCTAACAGGGGTGAGTCCAAGAACTCCAGTTCCCATGGTGCCCTGTGGGAAACTGTGGTGTTTCTGCCACCCAGGGGGGCTGCCATCTAGCAGTCTAGGGGAGACAATGCCCCATACATGCTGTCTCCCCCTGTCCTTCCATCTTGAGGGCACATTATGACATGGTTGCAGCTGAGCTCTTACTGTATTCATTTTTAATGGCATGACACCATTTCTTTAAAAAGTGAGAAGAAATAAAAACTACTGCAGTTAAATATACATACATATATAATATATATCTTAATACACAATTCGCCTGCCTCCTCACTCACTCACTCACTCACTGAATGCGCAGTCGCCTTCTGCGCATCTGCCCGAAAAACCTTACGAGACAGACATCCAAACCCAACATCGCGGCAGGCGGCGGATATATGGCCGCAAAAATTCAATGAGAAAGGCGACTTCGATTAAAGCTCTAGAGGCCTGAAAGGCGATTTCGACTACAGCTCAAGGCCTAATTACGCATTCTGATTCAATTACACATTCATTCAATACACCTACATCAGGTTTGTGGTGCTTATACTTATTACTATTCCATATTGTACTGGAACATTCATCATTCAATATTATACTATAGGCCTGGAAAATTCATCAACTAACAGTACAAGCCTGTGCAGTAATGAGTAAAGCGGACTACAATCATTACAAAACAACTTCTTCGTTACTTATCATTTGTTCTTCATACACTGCTGACACAAACTCGTGCCCGTTTCATCTTACGTTGTCGAAACCAGCTCTTTGTCTAGTGTATATATATATATATATATATATATATATATATATATATATATATATATATATATATATATATATATATATATATATATATATATATATATATATATGCAGTGCTATAAAGGTTAAGCAGGTCTCAAGCATGCTGCCTTTTTCTAATGGGCACATTTTTCAGTATAACAGTACGTTGAATTGGTTTTGTATGCTTTAATGATATAAATATGCTTTGTTTGTTACAATGAATATGCTTGGTTTTTATGCTAGTCTGTCTCTAAATATATAATTCACAGCTTAAAACCATGTTCACTAAGTTTAGAAATTGTTGTCAAAAATATGGACATGATGAGCATGTTCTGGACAATAACTGAGATGTTGTGCACTGACATGAACTTTGTAAACCTTGAAACATAGTGCACAGAGGATCTAAGCATTGGTAACAGAGAGCTGCAATTAGGAGGTAACAGAAATCTGTCAGAAACTGTTCTTGGATTGTTTAGGAAATGTTTTGTTTTGATTCCAGGGAGCCAGGAAATCCCAAAGGCTGTAATTTCTTAAGTAATTTTTCCATTTCTGACTCATTGCTCATGTAGTGTAGTTTGTGGCTTTTCCTGAGAAAGTTTTGCACTTCTTTCATTAGTACTTCTGTTGTGATGTATACAATAAGTCTAAAGAAGCGCAAGTATCAGTTTGGCAATGTTTATATCTGAAAGAAACATTCTGTAAGGCCCTGACATACATTAATGACTTTGGGTAAAAAAAAATAAAAAAAATTAAAATGACAGTAAAAGTCTTGAACAAAAAATGCTTCAATAAAAAGTCATTGTAGAAATAATGGAACAGTTTTTTCTTTCAGTTACATATACTGCAAGTAAAATGCTGTGAAATTTAACCTTAGTTTATGTGAAGACCAGTGTGGTTTCAAGTATGAACAACAACATTACTTTATAATAGTAGTAGTTGTTGTACTGTTAAAAAAATAATTGTAAGGTTCTGAAATTCTTCATTAAGTTATATTTTCATAAAATATAGTTTATTTATAGTATTTATAGTTATAGTCATTTGTAGATATCAAAATGTTTTTTTCAAAATTAATTGATAATTCAATGTTTAGGACCTTTCATTTAAAATAAAAGATCATTAACAGAGCATTAGTTTCTTAAAATAATTAGTAATAAACTTATAATCATTCATAATTACTGAAGAACCTTTAGAAGTTTGTCCACTAAAATCACAAAAAATTTTTTTTTAAGAACTGTTACTTTTAAATGCCAGTAGTAGTATTGGTGGTGGTGGTATTGTCATATATACAAAATAATACATATGTGCAATAATTATTTTTTTCATTTCAGAAGTTGTCCACACACAAGGCCCATTAGACGGGAGTCTATATGCTAAAGTTCGTAAGAAGGAGTCTGGTTGTGAAGGAGTAGTAACTGGCAACGGGCTTCCAGCTGTCGATCACGCTTTGTCTGTCAGCAGTGACTCTGGAAACTCAACAGCTTCCATTAAAACAGACCGGACCGATGATCCTGGGCAGCAGATATCCACAGTTACTCAGCCTCTGAGTCCAGAGGAAAAGAAAAAGCTAGATCAGCTCCTGAGTGGCTTGGAGGAGCCCATGCATCAACAGGCTTACCTGACTACTTCATCAGGGGGAGGTGCAGGAGGAATTCGTCATCTAGTGCCTGCACAAGTACACGTCAATGGACACAGCATTGAACGGGAAACTGATATCCTTGATGATGAGTTGCCAAATAGTCAAGAGGCAAACAGTGTTGATAGTCTTGGAACACTGTCATCATTTGAAGGCAGGGCAACTCCAGCAGACCTTTACTATCAAAATGAAACAGTCATTAATGGACACGAGGATGCATGTATAGATAAAAGTATGTTAGAAAAGGCTGCTGAATTGCCTGGACATCGCATTCGTTGCTCATCATCAGTACAGGAACACATTATGGACTCATCTTTGGGTTCAACACCAAGCAACACCGAGATCCAGAATGGTGGCATTTATAGATCACAATCATTTGGCTCTGCTAGCATTCCAGTGTATACTTCTGCACCTAAGCTAATGCCTAGAGCTCCTGTTAGAAGCACAAGTAGCAGAGATGCAGTACAAAGAGGGCTCAATGTCTGGCAATACCAAGAACAACCAGAGAGAATGCCCCCTGATGGAAATCACCTAAGCCCAGCTTTACAGAGCCATAGTCTCCCAGAGTTTCCACACACGACTTCTCAACAGGAAATTGAGCAGTCTATTGAGGCTCTCAATATGTTAATGCTTGATCTAGACCCTGCTTTAACACAGGTGTCAAAGTCCTCCAGTACCCCTTTGTCTTCTGCCTCTCTAACCAGAGGAGAGAATAGTGTTGTCACTACTCAGCCAGGTACTTTCTCTTATACACAGTCCAAACCACAGTATGGATTCATTGCTGATACCTCAGCGCCAGCTTATTCAGCGGATCCTGCTTACTCGACAACAACAAAGAATACCATAGTAGATGGTCTGCAGACGCCAATTAACATTAACAAAATGGAACCAATTTTATCCTATACATCTGATTCTCCTGTCATAATTGGACAAGCTCAGCAAAAATCTTTCACTGCCTACCCAGCAAATGTGGTGTCTAAGGCCTATTCACCAGATGTCTCGGCTACAGGCAGTCAGAATTTACAGAGGTCTGTAAATAGTTTTACAGCAAGCCCATCTGTTATTACATACAGAACAGAACCAGGGAGTGCTTTCAGTCAGATGCAACAAAGACCCAGCAACTCTTTCCAGTCACCTTCACCATTCTCTTCAGAGAGCACTGCCACAGCTGTGCCACTACAACTAAGGCCCCTTAATACTTACCCTCCAAACATACCTCAGACTTACTCTCCTGAACTTCAAGATCATGACTATAATATTTCATCTCCACTTGGTCATGCTTACAATACAAGTGGAGGTAGTGCAACTCCATCACCTCTCCCACCTCTTGGCATTCAACCTTCAGATGAAGTCAAGTCTTCAGAGCCAGACGAGGAACATTACAATCTTGAAGGGCTTGTGGCTCATCGTGTGGCTGGTAAGTTCAAATTTATTCTGTAACTGAACATATGTCAAAAGACCTGAGTCTCCTTAGCAAGTACAGTCTTCTATGACTCCTCTTCTACACTGCCGCAATGTTGTTAGACCAGTACGGTATGTTGTTTATGTGAACCTCCAGGTACTTGTAGTTCTTCCACCCAATGTCCTTGTTAAGTTTATTTGTTTATTTATTTATTGAGTGGTTGATTGGATGTATTGTCTGTCCTGTATACTTGTTTTTTATGCTTCTGCTGCTGTATCCATTTCACCATGGGATTAATAACATTTATCTAATCTTAATTTACGCAATTTTTTTTTAGATTTTCATTGACAACATAAGCTACCAAAAACATACAGTAGCTAAATTCTGTATTTAATTTTGAACACTAGAATCAACATAATAGGGGTGCTGAATGAAAAGCTATTGCAAATGGGTTACTTTTTCATTTTCCAATTGAAAAAAATGCACCAGTTTTCAATTTTCTTCTCACCTTTCCCAAGGTAAACATTTATCGCAGTTTTAGGTGTACATTGCTTTACACATTATGTGGCTGACTGCAACAGGAAGACCACATCCTTACAATTAATTTATATATATATATATATATATATATATATATATATATATATATATATAAAGTTGGTCTACCCAAGGGTAGATACTATTCAGAATGTCCTGTATAATCACTTAGAATAACAGTAGGAGAAGAAGAAACATTTTTTATTTGCCAACAAGCCAGTGTCCTCGCTCAATCATGCTTGTCAGTTCTTGGCATGCTGATTGCTGAATGATGGGTTTCACAGTTGATGTTTTGGAAGAGATGCTGGTATGAATGTGCTGAAATCTTTATGTGGGAATGTGCAAAAAACATTATGAGACTATAATGCAACAGTAGAGCTACAAATAACGTTTACATGGAGACCAAGTTATAAAATTAAATACAACTGTGATATTTTCTGTGTATTTTCTTAAATGACTATTGTGTTTTTGTCCAAATGTAGATAGTTATAACATGTTAAAGTAGCCGATCGATGGTGTTTATTTCTTGCATTGAAGAAATTGTTGACTTCTATTATTGAGGTAAACAGTTTCCTACCAAACAGAATGACTGTTGCTTTATTTTGCCTTATAGGTTATTATTTCATATTCCTTAATTTGCTTACCTGATTGATTTAGTAGTTTTTCATATATAATACTGTAAATGTTTTTTTTTTCTGATTATGTTAATGCTTTGCAAAGTTCTGTAAGCAGTGAGTGTTGCACCATTTGGCTGTAGTACATCACTGCCATCATGAAGATCTTTGGGCGTTCTGTAACAGCACATATCAAGTCGAGCATATAAAGACACTTTGCGTTCAAATCAGCTGGAATACCATGCACACATATTATTGCAGTGCAAAAATGAACACTGGGACTGAGGCAACACATACTCACTTTGACAATAGAAACACTAATCTCAGTGATGTTTAATGATTTTAACTTAGCATTCAACACCATCTACCCCTGAAACTAATAGCAAAGCTCAAGGTCCATGGTCTGAACATCACCTTGTGTAAATGGATATAGAACATCCTTAGTGATAGACCTCAACTGCCAGGCTTAGATAATGCACATCTAATTGTATATTGAAGAAGCCCATACCTGTAGATGTGTACAGACATTTGTGATGGCACAACAGTAGAATGTCTGAGTACCAGCAATGACGAGGAAGCCTATGAGGAAGTGGTTAAACATCTCTCTAAATAAGCCTCTCTCTCAGCATTAGGAGAACACAGGAACTGATTATAAACTTGTCTTGTGCATGCTTAAGTTAATAAAAATTACTGTGAAAAGAGTAAGAAGCTTAACTGAGAAAATCTCATGATCGATCACTGTTGTCTGCCTTGTTAGCTTGAGTGAACAACTCTGTCACTTTTTGAGCTGGTTGAAAATGAAAATATGTCCTGCCAGTTCTTTCCTAACATATTAGATACACATTGGAGAAAATACTAACTAGCTACATGACAGTCAGGTATGAGAGTTGCACTGTTTAAGACCACAACACTCTACAGTGAGTAGTTGGAAGAGCCATGTTCCTCCGTGGAGTCAAGCTCCCATTCATGCAGAAGATTTATAAAAAGAGAAACTTGTAAAAACTCTTTGCCATTGTCTCAGACATCACATACCCAGCAGCAAAATATTTGCCCCCCAGCTGTAGCTTTTAGCGCTATAACAGCAGATTCACTAACAATTTTGCCACCAGTCCTTTAACACTAGAATTACCAGAGTCTACGAAAAAACTCGTAGATCCGGCCCACCTTAAAACCGTTCTCCCCTCTCTTTTGTCTTCTAAATGTGCCGATTAAGAGGAGCAGCGAGCAGCCGGCTATTCCATCCCCCACCGTCGCAGAACGTTCACTAAGTTTTCCCAGCTCATGCCTTGTTTGATTATCTGGGAGTGACTGAACTGCTGGAGTTTTAGAATGGAAATAATCCATATTACTAACCGAGAATGGTAAACCGGATGGATGCAGGGACATCCGGCCATGGGCCGTAGCCGCAAAAAGACGTACTGCGCAGGCGCCCCAAGAAATGAGGCGCCGCGAGAGGCGGCCAAGACCACAGAAAAAAGGAGTGAGTACAGAAAAAAGGAGTCAAAGAAATGAGGCGCCGCGACCACAGAAAAAAGGAGTCAGCACAGAAAAAAGGAGTGAAACGCCGGCGACGCACACAGCGCTGCACCCATAGGAAGCAACGTAAAATTAGAAATGAGGCGCCCATAGCACACAGAAAAAAGGAATCAGATGCCGGCGCTGTGTGCACGAAGCCCATGGCACACGAAACGGAACACACACAAAGAAGAGAATTAAGACCCACGACACACAAAGCCCCCCTGCAGTAACTGCAATAAGAAATGAGGCGACACGCCCCTAGAGCACCAAAAAGAAAGGAGTCAGACGCAAGCGCCACGTAGCACACGAAACGCTACGCACACAAAGAAGAGGATTCAGACCCACTACAAACAAACACCCCCTCCACTAACAAAGATAAAAAATGAGGCAACGCGCCCCTAGCACACAAAAAAAAGAGGTCAGACGCGAGCGCCACACAAACCCATTGGACACAAAACGGGACAGACTACGGACATAGCACACGAAACATACACAAAAACAAGGATTCGGACCCATGACCACACTAACATAAATACGAAATGAGACACAAAGCCCCACTAGGGTTACCACTTTTACTACAAAAAAATAAGGGACGCATACTGCAGCGGGGGCCACATCCCAGTGCCAACACTTTGCAGACTCTACTTAAAAGACCCGCCCTCCTCACTGGACAGTTAAAATGACCAATCAAACTAACGATGACATCAAGTATTACCCAATCAAAAGTAGGAAAGGAGGCATCTTCATAAAATGCGTGTGAGATGATTTGCATGAGACGCTGCTTTAAAAAAAATGATAAAAAAATTACGGGACAAAACCCGTCCCGTATTGATTCAAAACGGGACGCGCAATTTCATTCTCAAATACGGGACGATTCCGTATTTTACAGGACGGGTGGCAACCCTGCCCATTACTAAACGAACCGTCCGTATTAAACATACGTCATCTGAACACATTCAAATTAGGCAGCATAGGTCGATCTCATTATACTGATCCACTATTAACCATTTAACCACAGAAAAGCCTCCATATTAACAGTGAGTGCGATCCTCCTTATTACTTATCCATATATCTAACGCTGCAGAACAAACAAGTAATGAATTCACAATCACAGGTACAAAACGATACGGCTCAAGTGACGGGACCAAACACACGAACCCGCATGAAAAAAAAACAATACACGTCAGCGCATACAACGCTCTTCTGAAACCCCGGAAGAAAAAATGTCTCGGCTCCAAAAACGCAAAGCTCAACTAACACATTAACAAACGAGCGCAGATGGACAGACACAATGAACGTACACGCATACAGCACGCGTCTCAAAGTGCTGCATCAAAACAGGCAAGGGTTCAAAACAAAACACCTCGAGTCTCAGAGATACAAAAACGGCAGCGAAGGGACAAAATAAATAAACGCAATTCATGAAAATTCATTGGGATTACTGAATGTCATTTACAATCATTATCATTCACTTAACTTCCCTGAAGAAACAACTAGCAATACAAGTAATGAATTTACACGTTATTGTCAAAAGGGTCAAATTAGACTGCCTCCTTTACATTCATATCCTGCATATCTACAGAAGCTTCTAACTGACGAAGTACCTGAAAGTGAAAACTTTATGAACTGCATTAGATCCTACAATAGTTCATTTGCTTTTGCATCTAATGCCATCCAGTCACTTACTCAACACCATTGATAAACTTCTACAAACGTTGATAAATAATAATATTCCCTTTGGAGCAAAGGTACTTTTATTAGGGGGAGATTTTACACAGTGCTTAGCTATTGTTCCACATTCCATGCGCTCGGCTATTCTGCAGTCCACCTTAAAATACGCAGACAATTAGCATTGCTTTCAAAAGAGTTACGGAGATATTTGGAACAGCAATCTCATTACACCAAATACCCCTTTTAACACAACAAACTATATTATGTCCAAAAAATATTAATGTTGATCACATTAGTAACCAGGTCATTTCATTACTTCCTGGAGTTGCACAGCTCTTTCTAAGCTCTGACAAAGTTGACTCTGATGACGACAATGACCATCTTAATTTCCCCTTAGAATATTTGAACACTATTAACCCAGCCAGATTAACACAACACAATCTTAGCCTTAAAAACGGAACAATAATCATGCTATTAAGAAACCTTAACACTAAACAGTGTTTATGCAATGCTACACGTTCAGTCGTCAACACCATGCCACACAATGTTATTGAAACAAAACTTCTTACAACATCACATGCTAACAATACTGTTCTGATTCCTAGAATTAACCTTACAAGTTCTGACCTGGAATTACCTTTTACTCTTATACGGCGACAGTTCCCCATTAAAACCAACCTTGGCCATGGCCATCAACAAATCACAAGGACAAACAATACACAAAGTTAGCATCTACCTCTCTGAGCCCGTTTTTGGACATGCACAACTTTATTTGCTTCCTATATGCGTCATCTACACCTTCACACTATGCTATATCTCATTCATACATCACGCTCTTTGTAATTTCACAACACCAGGGGTTGGCGAGCGAAGCGAGCAGGGGGCGGAGCCCCCTAGTAGATCGCTATTTGGAATACATGCATTTCATGCGTGTTCCATTTCTACAGTAATCTTTGTAAACACATTGCTAAAACAGAAACTTTTTCATATTTTAGTAATAAATGTTACAAAATGTAGGCATAAACTATAGAATCTGTGAAGCCTGAAGTCCAAACATCAAATAAACACTTTTCACAAAAGGTTCAAGGATGATACAACAGCTTCTGTGGCTTAACGCTACGGTTTGCAGACTTGGAGCATAACTACCGTGCTACAGAGACGTGAGTTCGATTCCCAGCTTTGAAGAAAGTGTGTTTTTTTTTTTTTTCCTCAAACGGACATTGAATTTATAAATTGGTATGCACTGTAAATCGTTAACTTTAAAATGTCAATCGCGGTTATTTCTGTTGATTAATTCATGCTTTTTTACTTAGAGTCAGAACAGGAGCTTTTTCAGCTTATTCAGCTTCTGATCTGACTCAAACAGCGCCAGTATAACTTCACACCCGATCTGACGCTGTTCGTTTTCAAATAATATTGCATTACTTCGACGATGTTTTCTGATTGGTACTATTCGCGTCATAAAATGATTTCTTCAAAACGTCACATATATTTGTCTCTTTCTTTTTTTAAAATGTGCGTTGTAGCACTCAGCAACTGGCCACCTGCATGTTCTTGCGCACACTGAATAAGACAGCGCTATATGCAATCATCAGATTCAAATGTTAACAGTTATATAGCACAGAATGGAAATCAGCAGTTCTTAGCATTGCACCACGCAAGCTGTCATATCAACCGCCTACTGTAACTTGCTTTCTTTTTTCTTCGGTTATAGTCTTGAATAAAAGTGCACTTGTTTTTTTATCTCTTACATCAACATATGTTCTTGTGTTTGAGCTACATGGTTATGCTCAAAAAATACACGTATAATGCCACGAAAAGTGCATGCAGACACTTCAGTTCGCAAGCATCTGTACGACAATGCAGTCACAAGGACACTGCAGAGGTTTAGCGCGTCTTTATGTGAAAACAGCATCAGATGGGGAGTGTCTGATGATTGCATATAGCGCTGAAGTTACTGCTCTTTACTATGCTTTCCTCTGCATGTCCTGGAGTACAAAAGAAACAGCATACAGCAACACGTGGGGACTGGCAATATTGGGGGAAAAAAACACGCGGTCGTATGTATCGTGATACACTGCAGAACTATAGCGCGTAGGGAAGGATCTTGAACGCGACTGAGACAATGAAAAGTGAATTTAAAAAAAAAATAAAGCTAACCTTTACAAATATCATAAATTACACCGGCTGTTACAGACTGAAATCAAATGTATCTTTTTATTCTAAAATAGTGAAAATAAGAACACTTCTCAAAATGGAGTTATGCAGGATCAAACTCATGACCTTCGGACTCCCAGTCAGCGACTGATACTGTTACGCCACAAAAGCAGTGATAGCTAATGCGTGTCAATGTCGCACACTAAGGCGGCTTTTTTTGGCGGTGGCTTTTTTTTTGTACCTTTTGTGAAAGTGTTTCTTTGATATTTGGACTTCAGGCTTCATACATTATATAGTTTATGCCTACACTTTGTCATTTCCTACTAGAATATTGTAAAACGTTTCTGTTTTAACAATGTGTTTACACAGATTACTGTAGAAATGCAACACATATGAAATGCGTGTGTTCCAAATAACAATCTATTATTTCTACTCTAAAACTCCACTTCACTCCCAGATAATCAATCAAGGCATGAGCTGAGAAAAGCTCGTTTACGTTCTAAGTCGTTGGGGGGATGGAATAGCCGGCTGCTGGCAGCTTGTCTTTATCAGTACATTTAGATGACAAAAGACGCTGGCGGAGAGGTGAGAAGGGTTTTAAGAAGCGATTTAAGGTGGGCCGGATCTACGAGTTTTTTCGTAGGCTCTGGTAATTCTAGTGTTAAATTACAAATTAAATTCTAAAGGTTGGAATTATGGATTCAATGGTTGTAAGCAATCCCATAGCTCAGTAACATGCTTTGTACGATTGATGATTTTTCTTACAAATACATTTTCTACGATTATATCTGTAACTTAATGATGTTTTTTAATTTGATGGTGTTGCTGATGTATGAATATTTGTTGTCATTTGTTTATTTCTCTTGCATTTTTATTTTCTGCAACACTGACACTTTTTTAATTGTCCTGTTAAAACAGAGTATGATAGTAATAAATTACATTGAATTCAATTGAAATTACGACAGTAAGATATACTGTACTACCTAAGATAATGATTTTTATGTAAGAAAATTCCTGCAACAAAAACTTGAAAATGGTAGTGCAAAATGTAAAAAACACACATACAGGTGCTGGTCATAAAATTAGAATATCATGACAAAGTTGATTTATTTCAGTAATTCCATTCAAAAAGTTAAACTTGTATATTAGATTCACTCATTACACACAGACTGATGTATTTCAAATGTTTATTTCTTTTAATGTTGATGATTATAACTGACAACTAATGAAAGTCCCAAATTCAGTATCTCGGAAAATTAGAATATTGTGAAAAGGTTCAATATTGAAGACACCTGGTGCCACACTCTAATCAGCTAATTAACTCAAAACACCTGCAAAAGCCTTTAAATGGTCTCTCAGTCTAGTTCTGTAGGCTACACAATCATGGGGAAGACTGCTGACTTGACAGTTGTCCAAAAGACGACCATTGACACCTTGCACAAGGAGGGCAAGACACAAAAGGTCATTGCTAAAGAGGCTGGCTGTTCACAGAGCTCTGTGTCCAAGCACATTAATAGAGAGGCGAAGGGAAGAACAAGATGTGGTAGAAAAAAGTGTACATGCAATAGGGATAACCGCACCCTGGAGAGGATTGTGAAACAAAACCCATTCAAAAATGTGGGGGAGATTCACAAAGAGTGGACTGCAGCTGGAGTCAGTGCTTCAAGAACCACCACGCACAGACGTATGCAAGACATGGGTTTCAGCTGTCGCATTCCTTGTGTCAAGCCACTCTTGAACAAGAGACACTCGCCTTTGGACTGCTGCTGAGTGGTCCAAAGTTATGTTCTCTGATGAAAGTAAATTTTGCATTTCCTTTGGAATTCAAGGTCCCAGAGTCTGGAGGAAGAGAGGAGAGGGACAGAATCCACATTGTGTGAGGTCCAGTGTAAAGTTTCCACAGTCAGTGATGGTTTGGGGTGCCATGTCATCTGCTGGTGTTGGTCCATTGTGTTTTCTGAGGTCCAAGGTCAACGCAGCCGTCTACCAGGAAGTTTTAGAGCACTTCATGCTTCCTGCTGCTGACTAACTTTATGGAGACACAGATTTCATTTTCCAACAGGACCTGGCACCTGCACACAGTGCCAAAGCTACCAGTACCTGGTTTAAGTACCATGGTATCCCCGTTCTTGATTGGCCAGCAAACTCGCCTGAACTTAACCCCAGAAAATGTATGGGGTATTGTGAAGAGGAAGATGCAATACGCCAGACCCAACAATTCAGAAGAGCTGAAGGCCATTATCAGAGCAACATGGGCTCTCATAACACCTGAGCAGTGCCACAGACTGATCGACTCCATGCCATGCCGCATTGCTGCAGTAATCCAGGCCAAAGGAGCCCCAACTAAATATTGAGTGACGTACATGCTCATACTTTTCATGTTCATACCTTTCAGTTGGCCAACATTTCTAAAAATCCTTTTTTTGCATTGGTCTTAATTGATATTCTAATTTTCCGAGATACTGAATTTGGGACTTTCATTAGTTGTCAGTTATAATCATCAACATTAAAAGAAATAAACATTTGAAATACATCAGTCTGTGTGTAATGAATGAATCTAATATACAAGTTTCACTTTTTGAATGGAATTACTGAAATAAATCAACTTTGTCATGATATTCTAATTTTATGACCAGCACCTGTATAGTATACATGGATTCAGTAAGTATTAGGGCTCCTTCACTCTCTGTACACATTATTGTGTTGTAGATTTTTGACATTTTTACCCATCAATCACTTAGTAACACATAATGACAAACTGAAAACCTGTCTTCAGAAAGGTTTGGTAATTTATTAAACATTAAAAATTGAATTCTCTCATTCATATAAGTAACAGGTTCTCTCATGACAGTAGAGGACTTCTGAAGTTCTGTTAGAGTGACCAATGGGTTCTTGATTACCTTCTTGCCTGGTTACTCGGTTTGGCCAGACGACCAAAACTAAGAAGAGTACAGGTGTTTCCGAACTTCTTCCATTTCACAGTTATTGAGGCCAATGTGTTCCTAGAAAAACCTAAAGCTTAAATTTTTTTTTAAACTTTGCCCTGATCTACTGTATGCCCTACCATGATTTTATCACATAGGTCTACAGAGAGTTCCTTAGGTTAAAAACCAATCCATGAATTCTAACATGCAGTTTGAATAGTGGGACGTTATATACACAGGTATTTACCTTTCTAAACTGTGTCAGTTTGCAACAGGTAGACTTCACTTAAATTTCAGACACGTCTCAAGGATAAGTAAAGGATGCATTTCACCACAATTTGGAGTGTCACAGCAAATGGTCTGAATACTTGTATGAATTAGGGATTTCACTGCTTAAATGTAAATATTCATTCAGTTGTAGGTTTTAATAACTTTTGATCATTAATTGCACTACACTTTTTTTGAAGTTAAAATATATATTTATTACATTTATACAGGTTTTTTCCAGTCTACCAGCTAGACATTTCCTTATTCTTTAGGTGTAATTATAAATATGCATTACCACTTACCACCATTGCTACTGTATGTAGTACTTGTTTCTTACCTAAACTTATGCTGTATGACACACACAAACAAGTAATTATCAAAGTATAAATCTTTAAAAAGTCACAGATCTATCAAATGTTTATAAGATGTTTATCAAAAAGATACGAGGCTAATACGCTTAAGTTTACAAGACAACACAAATGTTGCTGTTAAGCTAGCAAGCATATTGTTTACTAGCGGCAATTTCAAATTCATATTTAGCTCTTCTTTTTCTATTTGAAAATGTGAGCTGCTTTACTAAATGCAAGTTTCTTTACCAATCAAACACAAAATAAAAAGGACTTAATTTTTTCATTAAAGTTGAGTTTCTTGCCATTTATCTAATTGCACAGGACTAATTCTTTTTCTCTGTTTATTACTCCACTTTCTTTAATGTAATGGCTAATGTTCTGGTCTTCTCTCTGTCTCTCTCATAAAGTCTGCACTTGCTACTCTGTGTTTACAATAAATTTACTGCTTAACTGCCATAATACCTTGTGTAAAGGAGCAGTTAAACTAAATTGCCATAAACCTTAGAAAAGCAGATGCTGGGGAAAAAAAAAAAACTTTTTTGTGATCAGCCAATTTTCTTATCTCATATTGAGCCTTTTGTTGGTGGTTTGTGAGTTGGTTGCAGTGAGTCACAAATTGTTCACGTTGGTTAACCAAAGCTATTGGCAGGTCTTTGCGATATGTTTCCCTATTTCTAAGTGAGCTTATTTCAACAAGGGGGTGGTTTTTAATTGTTGCTATTGAGTCGTCAATGTACAGTGGAACCTCAGGTCACAACCATAATTCATTCCAAAACTCTGGTCGCAACCCGATTTGGTCGTGACCCGAAGTAATTTCCCCCATAGGATTGTATGTAAATACAATTAATCCGTTCCAGACCATACGAACTGTATGTATATATATATTTTTTTAATTTTTAAGCACAAAAATAGTTAATTTTAACCATAGAATGCACAGCGTAATAGTAAACTAAATGTAAAAACATTGAATAACACTGAGAAAACCTTGAACAGAGAAAAGTAACATTGCAAGAAGTCACGCTATAGCCTTACAAACCGCTTGCTGTAAACACTTTTTTTTTAATGAGTTTTAAGCACAGGGAAAAACATGAACATTTGAAAAATCCGTAATTTAATAAACAACCGAAAAAAGTAACATTGCAACAATGCACACTACAAACCGATCGCTGTAAACAGAAGTGAAGTGGAGGTTAAAATCCAATGGAAAAAAACCTTTATTAAATACAACAAGGTTAAAACAATGCTCGAATCAGTCTCTTTAAAAACAAGCCTGGTGCATTCTTTAACTGCCTTCTCGGCCTTAGGCGGCCAGCCCTCTCTCTCTCTCTCTCTCTCTCGCTCGCTCGTTGTCTCTCTTTCACTCACACTCTCTCTCTCTCTCTCTCTCTCTCTCTGCACAGGGAGAGACTGAACATGTGCGGAAATCATCGGCGCGTACGAACCGGAAGGGAAACTGGCTTGTTCGTCACCCGAGTGTGTGGTCGTGAACAGATGTAAAAGTTTGGCCAAATTTTTGGTCGTAACCCTATTTGTATGTGGTCCGAGACGTTCATGACCCGAGGTTCCACTGTATGTGAAAAAAGCAAAACTGGGATTCAGGACCATAAACATTGAGGAATACTGGCATAAGGAAAGTGGTGTGAGACAAATACATAAAGATTGGTCACATGGTGCATCACATTCAAAACAAACCATAATGGGCCTTTCAAGAGTCAGAAAACATGAGTCCCTGTGAAATAATAATAATAACAACAGAAAATGTATTACTGTGGCTGATTTGCCCTTTATTGCTCTTAGTTTTCCTACGGCCTTCGCCTTCAAGTACAAATTACCTTAACTTATGCATCCATAAATCTGTGAATGATTATGCATACAGTATACCTGTACATACACATATATTAAGAGGAGTGTACAGCATGGAGTTTGCCTCACCGTGGGTTCTGTGAAATCATGTAATGTTCCAGAACTTTGCCAAATTCCACAAAATGCCACATCAAAACATCAATAGGGAAGGTTGAACTGAACTCGTTTTAAGTGGATTATAGTGATACAATGGTTTTTTAAGTGTCCCAGTCAGCCAACTATACTGAACTGATTATTGTTGCCAAAAATGTTCTGAGTTGTGAGGCAGCAGTGCTAATCACTGCACCAGCATACCTTATACAAAAGATACAGATGGAAAGATAACCACAAACAAAGTACTACAAATGGGCAAAAACTAGTAATAAGTAAAGAAAGATGTACAGCATTGTGCTCACAGACCTTCCAGTCTTGGAGCACACATTGGCCATGCCACAAAGAGGCAGAGACGTGGGACTGACTTGTTCCAATGTTTGAAGTCAGGTCTCTGGGTTTAGCTGTACCATCTTTTTAGTTTCCAGTCTCTCTGTGCAGATACTTTGCACTTTTTCCTTCATCAGGAATTTAGAAGTGCCTTGTGAAACGTAATAAATCTTTCATTATTATTATTTTACAGTGTCACATTCTGACTTGAGTAGGAGGAGGAAGAAGGCTCATTTAAGGAAGTATTTTGACTCTTAAGGGCAGCACATGCAAATTAGCCATTTGGTGCTGCCAGTACACGGGGATTAGTGCTATATATTTGGCAGCAGCACTCATAATATTCTCATTTATGGTCAGCTAATGTACACCTTAAATGAAATCTGGCTGGACAGGGTCCTGACATCATGCATGCCTGAAGCAGATCAGGCAGCGATCTTAACAGTAAGCATGCATGAAAGTTCTGCACATGGCTGTTACGGCTTTATTATGCGGGCCATGCAAATCAACATGGGTATTTGGGGGCGGAGGGGGGGTGAATGTTTACGTAAGCCATCTGCACAGTAAATTTACAGGAAAATATTTGGTGAACAAGATCACCAGTGAAGACAGCATTTACAGCGCAATAAATGCTTTGTCAAATTCCACCAATCAACACTACATATTATATGCAGTATATACTAATAGTAATTAAGTCTTTTTTCTGAAATGGATGACAGTTATCTTACTAGAACAAAAAGGGAGAATTAACTTATATTGTTGGGACTCGCATTATAAATTATTATAGTGACCAGGAAATAGATGTTTATACAAAGCTAGGTTATTGCCAGAGAATCAAGCCTACTTTCATTTCAGCTCAAAATGCTAATTCAAAGATAAGGAAACAAAGTATTGGTCAAAAGTCGGTAGTCTTTTTTACAAAAATAAATATATGAGACATCAAAGTTACTGACCTTCAAACCATCACATGGCTGATATCACCATAATTTTGGTATTGGTACCTAGCAGCACCAAAGCAATGACATAACAATTTTTTTTATATAAAACTATGCTTGTTGGAGCCATGATGATATTCAGAAATAATTTTACTTCATTTATAATAATTAACTTTAAGCCAATTTATTAACCATAACAATAAACAGACTAGAAACAAACCCCAAAATAAAGCTGCATGGGCTCAACGTCACTAAAACAAAAAAGCATGATCATAACACTACCAGTGCTCAGGTCACCCTTTCCAGCTCTTAAATGTGAAACCAAATTGTAAAATTCTTTGATTTTTCAAATGATTAAATAACATTTTCTGTAAAGATACATTTTTTTGGGTCTCACAGCCATGGAATTCTTCCAATGATTAGAACAGTAGATTAATTTATTAATTCCATTAGTTATTCATATAAAGCGGGCAGCGCCACTGAACATGAAACAAACTTCTCTCCTCCAAGGAGTTCAGTAAAGTATCTGGTAAAATCAATTCAATATCAATTAAATTGTGAGGGCCTTGTATGCAATTGTATTCACTCATACATAAAAAACAATCCAAGACAGCTGTAAGATAGACTTGAGGATTACATAGACTATAACTGTTCCTTATTGGGTCTGCACAGTGCGACAGTTTTTTTTTTTTAATCGAATTTGAAATTAAAAACATTCTTTGTGGATGTAGTGTAATGTAATATCACAACATTAATAGGAGAGAATAGGCAATGAGTAGAGGATGGCAAGCCCCATCTCCCAATCCAACTTAAACTCAGCGCTACTATTGTTGCGTCATGTGAGGAGGCGGCCCCTGCCACTAAATGTCTCATTATCTGACACAAAAAACGTACCAGTTTAACGCAGAGTGGCTAAAAGATTTCCCAGTCTTTTTTTATGATCAATCCAATGTTTTGCAGGTACTGATAAGCATCAGGAGAAATGTTAGCAGGCTCAATGCCGTACATTACTGGAAACTCGATTTTTAAAACGGAGTAACGTATAAGCATAGCTTATAGAAAACAAAGTAAATAAAAAAAACCACATGGCATGTCGTCATCTGTGACCGCTGCTAATGACACACACAAAAATAAAAGTTAATGGGAAGGTTCTTAAAATCAAAGTGAACGTTGCGTACTGTATCGCAAAAGACGAACATCCCATCACAAAATTTGTCCCACTCATATTTATTACATAAAATAATGGCATAAACATCAATCTGACTTATGACAATCCGTATGCTAAAGGACTGGCCAAACGTGTCTATTACCTGCAGGGCTCGAGCAATGCCTCCTGCTTCTGAAGTTTCTCCAGCTCAGCATTTGTTGGCATGACCACGTTAGTTTTATGTAGGGCTAGTTGCATCTCTTATTGGTTGCTCATTTTTTTGCACACACTTCACCATCTCCAGAATGGAGTTAAATCTAATCGGTATGTCTTGTACGAGTGTCTCAGTCTTCAGGCCATGCGCGACTTGCTGTTTCTCAAGTTCTGCAGTATTTGATGGGCTGTGCTTGAAGTGCGCTGTCAAATGCACTATTTTGCAGAGGCATTGTGACAGAACGTTGAATTCTGTGTGCGATGCATGGCAAGTGTTTGAAAGGCAGCTGTCTCACAGCTGAAATTAAATTTCGTGCACTATCTGTACTGAGTGTGCTTACTTTATTCTCAACATTCCACTGCTTTGCTACCTCCATAAAATGTTTGTTGCATGTTTCGGCATGATGTCTCTCCGATGTTTTTATGACCGTCAAAGCATGTGAGTGCAGTTTCCACTGTTTGTCAATACAATGGGTTGTAACCCCGAGGTAGCTATGATTTCCAAGTGATGTCCAGTAGTCACCAGTAAGGACGACCATCTCCGTGATCTCCAACTCCTTAGCTAGTTTTGCCCTCTCTGAATCATACAGCTCGTGTATCCTAGTTACAACTGTGGCTCTCGAGGGTAATTCATAAGTTGGGTCGTTGGACGCGATCCGAATTATGTCACGCAGACCTTCGTCCTCCACTATGTAAATTGGCCTGCATGCTGTGGCTATCCATTTAGCTACCGTTAATTTGCTGGAGGTTGACTTGTCCATTGGTTTCTGGCAAACACTGTCAAGCGTG
Source organism: Erpetoichthys calabaricus (assembly GCF_900747795.2). Lineage (NCBI taxonomy): Eukaryota > Metazoa > Chordata > Cladistia > Polypteriformes > Polypteridae > Erpetoichthys > Erpetoichthys calabaricus. The sequence goes on along the minus strand of NC_041401.2, from coordinate 147,447,011 downwards.
GCCTGTCGCCTATTACCCGGGCTAATGCTTTTAGTGAAAAATGGATGTTTGGCTTGCATGCGATATTGTAGGCTGCTTGTACTCCGGTGATAAACTCTGCTGGACAGTAACTACACACAACCTTAGTTTTATCGAGTGAGATATTGGGCAAAGTTTTGAAACTGAACTTCCCATTTAATAGACTTTTTTTCCATTGTTCAACAATTAGGAATATGGAGTGACTTCTATGAGAAATAACTTTAAGGCTAGAGTGGTACGCATTCAGTTTGCAGGCTCAGTTTGAACTATGGGAATTTCATCAGGGTCAAAAAGAACTTGCGTTAACGGCACTAATTTTTTTAACAGTGTTTAAGTTAGAGTGCGTTAACGTGTTATTAAATATGTATATATGTGTATATATAGATGTACTGTATGTGTATATAAATGTATATATATATGTGTGTGTATATATATGTATGTGTGTATGTGTGTGTGTGTATATATATATATATATATATATATATATATATATATATATATATATTACCAGTCAATAGTTTTAGAACACCCCCATTTTTGTCAGTTTTATTGAATTTTGTAAGTCAGTTCCAGTGGTTTTAATGGCATTCCATCCATTTAAAGTATTGAAGTATACAGCAACACATAATAACACTCCTCAGGTTCATAGAGCAACATTTACATAACTACAGTACAAGTGCATGATAAGTACTAAACTATACTATAAATAATTGGAAATTGAATACACAGTAATAAATAAATAATAACAGCAACTAATAATAAAAGCAACAGTAGTATCAAATATAATGATTGAACTGCATGTAAATAAACTACTAGGAGCAGATTGGAGCGATGGAGGGAGCACAGAGTTCATAGTATGAACAGCCAAGTTCAAGTCCAGTGAATAACCTGAAATTTTACAAAGGTAAGTGGTAAACTGCCAGATGTTAAGGGAAAAAAAAGGAAAATATTGTAATTTTCAGTTATATTTCAACTACACACATACACACCATGTATTCTATACACTGAGGTACAGGTAGTAGATTTTTATTTATTTATTTTTATATTTTGCACCATGTGTAGGTGTAGAAATTAAGTATGATAACATCAAACGTTTTGCAAACAACAAGTAACGATAATCCATCATTTTGTAAAGTGGTAGCTTTTTGAAGCAAATTGCACTAATTCTGATGTAGGGACAATGGCTGCAATGTTAAGAGGAAGAAGTTGTCAGGCAAGATTTGGCAAAACCTAGCATCAAACTCCAGACCTTTCCTTTCACTATACCCAGGTGCTCCAATGCCAGCTGAGAAATATAACCCTTCAGCATATCTTAAATTTGCACGTAGATCTCCTACCTTTTGTGGTATTATAAATACATGATCCAGAAGAGCAGTGGCTTTACTTCAAGATACCTCTGAATTGTCATACTCTTGTCACAACAGTGCGTTCCCCCCCACCTTTCTCAAGAGACTTGCCAGCGGTCTCATTTTTCAGGCACTGTACAAAATACTTACCGCAGATAAGGACAGAGGGTAGATTGAACTGTAAAAACAAATCTTTGGTTGATGATGTAACTACAATTTCATTTCCATTTGGTCACTGAAATGTTTGTAGCATTTTCACTATGATAACAATCTAATATTCTAATTGCATCCTCTTCATATGTGAAGAAGACACCAAGGTACTTAAACTCCTTCTACTTCATATTAGAGGTTAGGCACAATCTGCTTTTTTTGTGGGAGAAAACCATGATCTTACTATTCATTGGAGGTGCTCTTTGTGATCATCACCACATTGCACTTAGCTGAAAATCATTCCAGTGCGTACTTTGGATTACAGTCAGATGAGGCCAGGAGAACATAATTTAAAAAACAGCACAGATGTAGTCTTCAGGTTCCCAAAGTCCAAGCCTCCTGGATATACTGTCATGATATCATAATCATGACCAGGAGAGATGTCTGACACAACTGTAGGCAAATTTGTAAACAGGAATATTGATAAAAAATATTGTGTAGTGAGTCAAAGGCAATCAATTTAATGTACAGTATAAGTTTAATTTGCTTTTCATCAATTTATTTGTTCATTTCTGGAATTAACTTTATTCCAAGTGCATATATAGCCAGTGAATGTGCATTGTTTAATACCCATTTCTGTAGCATGGTAAGTTATTTAAAAAGCTGCATTTGACATTGTCAAAGGTTGCATACAAATGTGGGAAATCACCAACTGCTAACTGGAATGTAAAAAACAGCACAGTCGATGTTAAGTTCTGAATATTAGCAGATTTGATCTTTTCTCTTTCTTTAACTTCGCTGTGTTTTTTTTTAATTACTAGGTAGATCCTTTGTTAGAAATTACAACAGTGTAACTATTAATAAAATCTCAGTTATGTGGATAGTAAAATGTTAAAATGTTTGTCTTTGCAAAATTGATAAACTCATACAAAATATGATAATGTACATTATTAAAATAAAATTATCAAACCTCAGCAACATATAATCATTTGGACTGAAATGTAGCTTCTGACTGGGCCATTTAAGAGAATTTATCATCTTTGGTTTTTAACACTCTCAGTGGCATCAGCTAAGCTTTAGGTTGGAATTCACTGAATGAATGATATTCCTTTTCAGCCCAGATTCTGTTACTAATGGCAATACATGTTGCTTCAGGTTTAAAAGAAAATCCACTAAGAGATTTAAAGTTTATAATTTTAAATTGACCAAATTAGCTACCAGCATTACTAGCTGTATCAAGTGTGCATCCACAGTTAGAAAACAGTATAATGGGTAACTTCGGTAAGTCAAATAAAGCCAAAAGAAGGGGATTAAATGAAAGATAACAACAACATTTGTCCAGATTCTGAAAGCATTTCACAGAGCCATCTGTCAAAATCCCACAAAGCACAATAAAAAGAAAAAATATGATATAATTTTTGATCTGTGTAGAACAGAACATTGTTCAGAACTGAAAATTCTGGCCGTAAGGACAATAATCAAGTAGTGCTTTATGTCAGATAAATGTTTCACCAAATCAGACTTCAAGAGAGTGGCGAAGTAAAAACCACTGCTGAAAACAAATGTTAAATGTGGTTTACCACATGTCACATAAGACAATGAGACCAAGTGGATCAAGATTCTATTGTTCAATAAAAACAAATGTGACCTATTTTACTACAATACTGAATGAAATGGTTGCCACAAATATACAACCATCTGCAGAATAGATGGCAAAGTGGATTGATGGTTTCATTTTCAGGATGAGACATAGCAGATTTTTTTTATTCTGATGGGTGTCATACTTACGTGTTGATAAGTGGCATCATGCTGGCCATTTCTTGTTTTTATGGGTCCTTAATTTTATAAACCAAGACTTGGTGCAGAAGCTGGCTTTTAAGTGACGGCCTCAATGTGTCTATACTCAGTGTAGTTCTGTACAAGGAGATTACCATTATTTAATATATTTAATAGCTTTATTGGTAATTATGTACCTTTTATTATCACCTTGTGTATCTTTAATATAGTTTTTTAGACTTTGTATTGTGCTATGATGTTTTGATATGGCTAGTTTTCTAATTTTATAAATAACCTTTATTTAGATGTTAATTGTAGGTATCACAGTGTTTTCTCAAAAATTCTTTTCTGAAAATTTGTTTGTATATTGTTCATCTGGAAATGAATATTTCCATCAGCCCTAAAGCAACTTAGGAATATTTTTCAGATCTCCAATGTGAGGTTACAAAATGCCAGTTATTTATATGGGCTGCCAAACATATGTAACTAAAAGGCCACATAAAATAAGGTCAACAGCAGAAGGTTATTTTGTCAATAATTCTGTGTAGTATCTCAGTAAATGTTTTATGAAAGCTTTGCTAGTACTTAAGAGCCAAGTTGCTCTTAGTTAAGCTTAAGTCTGTCTTTGTTTTATCTTGAAAGATTTTCTCAGGAAAAAAAATGGATGAGTTATGAAATGCTGTTTATATACAATTTAATTAATAGTACATTTTATGAAACCACCAAAGGACAGTGAGATACTGACAATATATACCATTGTGTTTATGGTTCCTTTAGTTGTTAGATAATTCCCAATGTTATTGAAGATTGTTTTTTCTGTTTTCATATAGTAGATCTGAAAAACAGAACATATTCCTGCTCAACCCCTAATTTTCTTATTAATGCTACCTGGCTATTTTATTTTAGCATTTGAATTTACTTATTTCCTTTTTTCTTTTTTTTCTTTTTTTGTTTGTTACCTCCACCTCGGATCATCATTCATGCCTCTGCTTCTGCTACTTCTCCATTTCCTCCTCACTTTTCCACCCTCCCTGAAACCTGCATTTGTTCCCCTTCAGAATACAACGCTCGGATCAGGGGCATCTGGCAAAGTATGAACTCACCACCCTCCCTGCAGCGTCTTCGCTCTTACTCCTTCTCTGGTTTGTTCATAATTACCTCTCCGCTTCCATGTGCTTTTTTCTCACTTTTATTTCTCCTAATTTATTTTTGTTTCTTTTAGAATTAATTTAAAACTAATTGTCTTTTTTGTGCAGAAGCATAACTTAAATAATATGGATTTGGACAATATTTTAAGATGATTTTAGTCTGCTTTCATGCTATTATTAAGCAATAGTCCCATTTGAATTTATAACTTTTACCATATTCTTAGCAATTTGAAAAGTCTTTTTAAGAAAATCATAGGAATAAAATGCTCCTAAAACGTTCATTTTATGAAATGTAAAAAAAATAATTAACTAGCAATAGATCAGTTTATACAGTGTTGTGATGAAATTAAATGTGTGGGAACATAGTACTGACATAGTATATAAACTTCTATACAAAGTAAGTCTACAGAATAGAAAATATTTTTTATGCAATTTTACAGAAGTACAAGACTTCATTGTACATAACCAAAAAGTTACAGGATTCCATTACTCTATTTTTTTGATTAAATACACAGAATGCATTACTAGAAAACATCCCAGTCACACATGTGAACTGTGCCGGAATTTCTGAATCATTTTTAGGTAGATGATTCAATGTTACTTCAAATATTAGTATATTCTAACAGATTAATAAGTGATAATTAATTTTGAGTTGTTACATACAATTGTAATGGGACAAAAGTACAGGTAAGTGCAGAGACAGGTAAGTTATGAGTTAATTATGCATTTCTGTATGTAAAAAACAATAGTGTAGGGAGAAAGCAGCTGTTCCAAAGGACTGCAGACCACCACACGTTTAGTCTTTGTTTTTTGTCTTCCACTCCTCCTCTGTAAAATGAGTAAATCTGTTGCTGTTAACAGAAATTTCTGACAGAATGATTAAGACTATATTTTAATATAAACACACACATGGTTGTGTTATTGTTTAACTTCATGCGTGTGTTCATGAATATTAAAAATTTATGATTGTGCACTTTTAGATTTGCTCAGAACTTGTACTCTGTTATAGAACACTATATAAAAATAATCTGACTTTAAAATCTATTCTATTATATAATTCAGTTAATGTGGCTTTATCTTAATTGTCCCTTTAAATTTATTTAGTTACACTTTAGTTGCTTAAGTAACAAGTTGAGTAGAATTGCATTGCTGTCAAAGTGCATTACATGGTAATTTAGAAGATGTTAATCTGGATTGTTAATGGAATATTCCGCCTCTTTTAGTTTACACCAATGTTTGCATTATTGCTTACGATTGATATACTGATTTTATATGTGAATTTATTGAACTAAAAGCTTATTAGCTTTTTCTCCATGTTCATAGTAATGATGTCTTGACTTATAAATAAGTTGTTCAGTTTCTTTAGTTGTTAAGATGTTAAGTTCTGTATGCAGGGCCTGCCTTTTCCTGTGAAGAGCTTCACTTGGACGCCTGGCTTGTTCTTCATCTATTCTAGTAATTTCGCTTCTTAGCTCTGACACTTTCTTGGTTTCTAATTTATTTCTGTGGGAAAGATATGAAATAATCTGTCCTCTTAAGAAGGCCTTTAGAGTTTCCCAGAGTGTTCCTGCAGAAACCTCTGTGGGCGTGTTTGTCTCTAGGAAGAAGCTGATTTGTTTGGATATAAATTCTGTGCAGTTCTCGTCTGCCAATAGAAGAGGGTTAAGACGCCATCTGCGAGGTGTGAGGGGCTTAATGATTTTAGCTCCAAGACTAGAGGGGCATGGTCGGAAATAACAATTGTTTCGTATTTGCACGATTTAATCGTAGGCAGGAAATTATTATCTATAAAAAAAAAAATCAATTCTTGAGTAGCTATAATGCACTGGTGAGTAGAACGAATATGTTCTTGAGTTTGGGTTAAGAAACCTCCAGGGGTCTGATAAGTTGTGGTCATTTAAAAACTGTGTAATTGTCTTTGCAGTGTTAGATGTGGTTCCCCCTGTCACAGGAGTCCTATCTAAGAGTGGATTTAAAACACAATTAAAGTCCCCAGCCATTATAATTTTATGAGTGTTCACATTGGGAATGGATGCAAATAGATTTTGCATGAATTCCTTATCATCGACATTGGGTGCATAAACATTTATCAAAATCATTTTACTGTTAAATAAGTTGCCCATGACCATCACATATCTCCCTTCAGGGTCCGATACTACATCTGATGCTACAAATGGAACTGTTCTGTGTATAAGAATTCCCACCCCTCTAGTTTTCTTTATAAAGCTAGAATGGAACATTTGGCCAGTCCAGTCTTTTTGTAGTCTGAACTGATCCTTGCTTAGTAAGTGGGTCTCCTGTAAAAATACTATTTTAGCGTTTAAGCCTGTTAGGTGAGAGCATACTTTCTTTCTCTTTAATTCGTGATTCAGGCCTTTAACATTCCAGCTCACAAAGTTAACTGTCCCATCATGGAGACACTGATTCTGAGTTTTTAATGTTATTTTATAGTCTTAACTGGTAGTGAGGCAGTTTTAATCTTAATTTCAAAATTCCTCATGAGTTATTGCATTTTAGCCTATTGTTGCATTGATATTTATAGTTATAAGGATTAGAAGAATAGATTAGATATAGCCTGCTCTCCTTCTCTCCCCCCTTTAAGCCCCCCCCCCCATTTTGCCTCCCCACTTGAGGCTTGATCCCATTTCGCGATGTCCCAGTCCTCTGACATACAAAGAGACAGAGCACGTCCAAAACAAAACAAACCCCACCCCGCAGCGGCGTTAGAGAATTAAAACAAAGAGATATCTATTGCAGCTGAATTCTAAATACTATCTGCCGAAAATATAATCATTAACAGTCTTTAAGCTTAAAATAATCTTCAGCAATTTTAAGATATTAAGATAATAAAAGAAAGAACCCTGGGAATGATTTTAAAAAGTAGTCTAGGATAAACATAGTAAATCCTAATGTAATAGTATAATGTAATAGTAGAAATAGTAGAAATAGCAATAAACCAAGAGTATGATGTTAAACAGTCTACTTTAAGGTAGTAAAAAAAAAACAAAAAAAAAAAAACAACCCTACTTTAATTACTTCCACACTTCCACACTCACGTCTATAACTGTAATTAAGACATAAACATGTAATGTCCAAGTAAAGAAAAGAATGTATAATTATAATACCAGTCTCTTTAAAAGTGGATCCAACAGCAGATGATAGGTCCTTCCCATGTCTTGACAGAATACGGCTCCTTATTAACTTTCAAAAAAGTGTCAGAAACAGCTTCTTTATTTCCTTTTCAACTTCCTCCTTGCTTGGAAATGCATAATATTGGTCTTGAACTTCCACTTTCAGTTTGGCAGGATACAAGAAGCTGTATTTGATATTGGCTTTCTGTAGCAACTTTTTAATGTTAAAGTAGGCTGCGCGTTTTGCAGCTGTTAATGGTGAGAAGTCGGGGAAAATACAAATAAGATTATTTTCAAGTATAATCTCTTGCGTGTGTCTGAGAAGTGCCATCACATCAAGCTTACATTGTAATCGCTCGAAGCGGACAATAAAAGACCTAGGTTTAAAGGTGCTTGATCTGTATGTGCGATAAGCAGCTGCTATCTCAATGTTGAGTTTAAAATCATCTCCAATTATTTTAGAGAGTAATTCTACTGCAAATTTCACTGGGTTTGAGCTTTCTCGTTTCTCAGGTATACCCTCAATTCTTATATTGTTTCTTCTGCACCCATCTTCCAGGGCCGCAAGTCTGTCTCCGAGTTTTTGCATTCGGAATTCGCAGCTGTAGCTTTTTCATCGGCGTTAGACGCCAATTGTTCCGCTGTTTCAACTCGAGCCGTGAATGTCTGCTTAACGTCATCCAGCTGATCTGTAACATCATTAATCTGGTCGGCAAACATTTTCAGTTTGGATCTATTTTCTTCGATGTGTTCCTCTAATTTCCCCAACATGCTTTTAAAGTTCACGTCAAAACGTTGAAATAGACGCATTTCCCGGTCTTTGTTATCCTTCTTAAGCTCAATGTTAGACTACTTAAGCTCATTCTTAAGCTTATTCTTGTTATCCCTCTTAAGCTCATTTATGGCCGTAGCCATGGCACTGGCCAGTGTAGCGATCATCTCTTTCAGTTCAGTTTTCAGTTCGGACAGTTCGTTTCGGCTTTCGTGCTCCGCGAGTGGAAATGCAGCTCCTGTTACAGCAGGTGCTGCGGGCTCACGATGAGTAGATGAGAGCACATCCTGCAGGGCCTTTTCTAGTCTCGAATGATTCTCAGAAATTGGCAATCCATCACAACATGTATCACTTGCACATTCGCTCCCATTTTCACTCTCGACTGGAGATGATACAATGGAGCGGGGTCCCAGGAAATCTGCGCATTCGTCTGCCTGTTCCAGGTCAGTCTCTGAGAGGCCATACCTTGCACTCGGGCTGGATGTCTGCCAGACTTTGATGCAGCTTTAAGTTTCTTTTCCGGTTCTTTCTGACTTTTCTTCTTGTTACTCATGCTTGTATATTGTAGTGGAAGTTCCTTGATCGGGTTAAATACAGGATACCTCTAAATAATATGAAATATGTGGGAAAATAAAGCCGCTGCTAGCAGAGCTCTGCTTAAGACGTCCATCTCCTATAACGGACGAGACCAACTGATTTTAGTTCAGAATAATTCAATTTATTTCACTCCTGTACCTGCTTTGAAATGTAATATCTGCACTTTATATAGCATTTCAGTTAATAACAGAAATTATTATACATTTAGTACAGGTTAGTATATTAAGAACAAGAACCCTGCAATATAAAAAATGGAGTTAAATTATAATCCAATATTGGATTTATAATTTTACTTTTTTTTTTTTTTTTAGCATTTTTGCTTACTGTTTACCTATTTATTTTTCTCCTTTTTTGTTATACCTATATTTTTTCTTAACCACCTCTCTTCCCTTTGCACTCTACAATACTACATGGGTTTGAGTTTGCTTTTCTTGCTTGTCTGTGATGTTGCAATGTGCAGTACTTGTTTATAAAAATTGTTAGGAAAAGTGCCAAGTTGGGTAAATATTGATGCTGTATTTCACTTTTCATGGTATTAGACAACAGGTTTTTCAAAATGAGCACTTTTGCTAAAACAGCTAGGACTGCTTAAATCTGAAACATTACCATACTTCAAGTTTAATGATTTTATACCAGAACAATTGCTGCTTTTTCATTTAAAACAGAAAGGCAAAAAATAAAAAGGTCTGAAAAGGGAAGTTCTGTCTTCAGGAATTTGAAACTTGCAGAATTTAACTCCTCCTCTTTAAAGTACAAGGGTTTAATTTACTGGTACTTACTAAACAAAGACAAGTAGAGACACTGCTGTCTTTCAGCACTTAGAATCTATTCTAGGTCTTTTTTGAACTTCTTAAAATTCAGTGAACAGTATAAAAGAATCATACAGCTAAAATATAAGAAGTTCCTGGCATCTGGTCCAATATTAACATATTGCATTTCTCAAAATTAAATGATTCTCATAGTTTGCTTTTAAATGGTTTTAAGACAGAGATGCATGATGTGGAAGGCAAATTTATAAACAGAAATAAAACAATGCATCAAAAGGGAGTGGGTCTGTTTGTCTCATAGCAGGAAAACTCAAATTTCCATTTTTTCTTTATCTCTGGTTTGCGAATTGACACATGATCTTATATCCAGAGAATCTTTGTCATACCAGCTGGGGTATATTACCACACCAATTGTCATAGCAACACAAGTTTATGTTTGTCGTCTGCAGCTGGAAATTGTGGAATATTCCAACATCTGTTCTGTGTGTTTCATGGTGTTTTAATTCAACATCCCAAAGGTATGGGCTTTCAAGATTAAAAACGACATTAAACATTATTTGAAAAAAGTGAAACTGTAAAAGCCTCAAGGTATGTTTTACATTTGTTCAGTTACTGTGAAGGATTTGGCAGTTTCAGGAATATGCAAGTAAAGGGAATCTGAATTTTAGCTTTCACAAACTGAACACAATGGCACTTTTACTACATTTCATTTATTCTACATTCATTTATTCACTTTGTTGGTATCTGTATGATGCATAACATTTTGGATAGAGGGAGGAAACCACACATCTTTAAATACCCATGCTAACAAAATGAGACTTTCAAATTCGTTACAGATCCTGCACCAGCCAGCAATAAAACAGACTTCAAGATGACTAAATTGGTGGCAATAACTTCTACAGCACAATGCTGCTCTTATGAAACAGACAAAATATAATAAACCAAAAATAAGTGAAGCATAAAAATAGCTGCTAGTACATAAAGCAGACAAAACATACAATATAACACCATTCTAATGTATTTGACCTTGTAATTTATTTCAGATTTTGAATAAGCTGGATCAGAAGTATCTAACATAGCTTTCAGAATTCTGCTTAAAATGAAAGACATCCCTAAATTATTCTTTGCCTCTCCTTGAGGTGTACTAAATCCACTGCTCATAAAAATGACAAATGGGTATCAGGTGATGCTAGATGGTGGTACATCTGTGAAATCCCTTTATAAATTTTTCTTTAAAAAAGTGTTTTTTTTCCTTTTGTTTCTTAAGCAATTTTTCGAGCCTTGAGCGGATAACAAAATATAATATCACTATGGATCACTGAACATACAACATGATAAAGGATTTTGAATTAGTGGATGTTATTACTATAGTATACATTGCCCACAGCCTGTAGTGTTTATCTGGGTAGCAAGTGTTTATTTACCCAGGAAAGAATTATAATCCTTAAAGTAAATACAAATATACACAGATACGAAAAGTTATCAACAACTTCTTGTGTTTCTAAAAACATATTGATATCTTGTGGGGTGGCTAGAATAATGCAGGTTTGGTTTCCAAAAGAAGACCAAATTCAAATTAATGAAGTAGTGATTAGCCAAAGCAGATGTGCTAGTGGTGCAATTTAATAAAAAAAAAATGTATATTGGGTGATATTGTTTTCTATCAATAAGGTTACAGTCAGTGTGCACTAGCACACCAAACTGGATTTTTGAGATTTTTTTTGAAACCTAAAGAAACTGGACAAACTGAAAACAAAAACACAGTGGAAGACCTAAACATTTTATGCGTCTTATGAACAGCAATTAAAGGTCCCTTTTGTAAGGGACAAAAGGAAATCCAATGAAGTGTTTGCTCAGCATCTGACATGGTTGATTGGCACCAAAGGCATTTGACCAAGCAAAGAAGTTTTAAAAGAATGGTCTTGTACATTGCATTGAGGTTAAGAAAACATCCTTTAGCAAAAGGGATCAAGTAGAAGAGAATTAGGTTGAAGATGTAGGTGAAGTAGCATAAATCATGGAATGGCATGGGCTATTTTGTGGCACTATAGCAATCCCAAACCCACCCACAATGAAGACCAACTTGGCAGTGGTCTTTAGATAGAGCGCTAGCAGTATTAGACTAACCAGGCCACCTATTAATTTGTACCGGGAAAAAGAAAAACAGACAAAGTTTAAATAGGAGTTGTGGCAAATACTGCAAGAAGCTTGGAGGAATTTAGCACAGAACAGCTTGACAAAATATCACAGTGTCCTAAAGCAAATTGTTTCAGTTCAAGTAGAGGCCACACAAAATACAATGATGCATTTTAAAGTTAAGCAGATATGGCAAAGATTTTTAATTGTAAAACCATAGTTTTAAAACAAGATTTGCTAGTATCTAAATACAGTATGTGCAAAAGAGAGTATGCATACTAAATAAATGTGATTGGATGATCATGTAATGTAAATAGATGCTGTATGCATGTAGGCATTTGATGATATTCTTAAGGGAATAAACATAAGTAGCCAATTAATCAAAGGTGTATCTTCTTTATGCTTCCTATCCATTAATGTTAACAATAACTGTGTGAATCCTATTTTCGCTGTCTTTGTAATGATGTATATTAAATCTTTCATTAATTCAAATTACTAAACAAATGTGACATTTTTTTTTCCAAAGGTGTACAATCACATGGAAGTTCAGGCGATGGACCTGCTCCAATTAGACGTCGAACAACCAGTGAAGGCCAGTATGACAATAGTCAAGATGCAGGATCAGGCCAAGGAACCACAGTCCGGTCCCCAATTCGTTGTGTCTCTCCCGAAGTGGTGAATACCATAGCAGCCAACCCAGGGGGCCGACCAAAAGAGGTGAAGATTTATACAGTTAGCACTTTTGTATATGTTTTTTAAGTTCTTTGAATACCTTACTTTGTCAATAAATGCAGTGCAGTAACTTTCTTACATCTAAATGTTGCACAGTTCATGTCCACATCAGCACATTTTGAAGTAGAAAGTATCGGGATCAAGTCCTACCTGTTAATTGTCTGTGATGATAAGAATAAACATAAACTTGACTAATTATGTCCAAACGTCCATACATTTATGAAACCATTTGTCCATTTATTTCTAAATTTGCCTAATCTGACACATGATTGAAAGGGGGTGGGATGACACCTGATTACTCAGAGAAAATTCACATGGACCAAGAAAAAAATTTGCATACAGCACCCATTCAGCAAATCAAAACCAAGTCTGTGGATTACAGAAACAGCAACACTTGACTAGTGCCACTGCATGAAGTCCTGCACAACCTTGTATTTTTTGCTAAATTTCTTTTTACAATATTAGTTCTAAACCATTTTTGAGTTTGTTATGTGGTGTGTTTAGTTACATGTTATGTTAATGTTTGATGATGTTTTTAATGTGAAAGTTCTATGTATGTGTAAAACTTTGCCTGTTAGTATTTTCTGCAATTGTAAAGGTAAGATAAATCAAATTATGTTTCTAACTGTAGGTGTAGGAAGGACATTGCTGTGGGTGCTGCACCACTCCCCTCTGAAGGGGATGAACAGCACCTGAAACTCATGATTGGTAATATTAAAAAGATAATTAAATGTTTGAAAGATTACTTAGGTTTTCCCTATCGCATTCTCAGAAAGAAAATATAATTTACTTTTAAAGTACTTTTCTATTGGTCTAAATGTTTAACACTAATAACCAAACAGGATAGTACAGACAGTAAATGAATAACAATTTAGGTTGATTCATGCAATTTAATATTAACTCACCATCAATAATAAAAAGAAGAAATTCAACAATTTGCATGACAATTTAAATGATAAATGCATGAGTCAAATAAGAGTTGGTACAGAGATTTTGGTTAAAGTTCACAAACTGACCGCTGTCTTGCATAGTCTGCATATTCTCAGTGTGCCCTCCCTCTCCAAGAGAAGTGGTTATTAGGCATTTGTAAACTGAACCAGTATGACCAAGTGTGTAAGTATGTTTAAGACTGACCAATGCAGGTCTGACTAATGCCTGGGTCCCACTGTTACCGAGATAGGTTCCCTTGAATCTTTAATGACTCAAGAATGTTCAAAATATGTTTTGCCTACTTAGTCAATTCTTTAAAAAGTATAATGTCTATTTTTTACATTTTGGGTGTGTACTCACCAGAAATTTATTCCACAACTGTAAGCTTACCCAGGGCACTGTGCATGCGTGTGAGTGAGAGCAGTGGCAGAGTCCATTGTTGAAGGGTACAAGAAGGTCTTCATCTGGGAGGGTGCTCAGTAAACCATTTAAAACTCCAGAAAACTATTCTGCACTGTCATTTTTACAGTATAAAGGTGTTGAGCTGCCTACAACATATCTCTCTGCATTGCCACAATATATATTTTGCATTGAAAGGTTAAGAACTGATATGCAAGTTAAACAAAATTAATGACTGAATAGCAGAACTAGGCCTTTATAAACTACCATAGGGATTATTGTCACTCCGAATAACAATGCCAAAAAGCTGTTTGGAATAAACAGCACAGATATTAAAATAAAAATGAAACTATTTTTTAATAAGTAGAATGTTTTCTTCATATGCAAAGGAGCCAAAATCAGTGGGTATCCCATACATTTTACTTGATACAGCATCTGACATGTATAACAGTTTTTTCACAAGAACAATACCAATGATTACCCTACAAGGAAGGGGAATGTAGCTGCATCTTGCAGAAGATGAGAAGTGAATAAAGTATTCTCCTGTAATTTTAAATAAGATTTAATAGCATGTTGTGAGACAATTTGGGCAATTTCTCTATGCAGAACTTTTTTAGATAATTAATATATTTATTTGTACACTTACAACCTACCACAGCAAAACAGAACACACCCTTAATCATCCACAACCACATTTTATTGACGGAATGAGATTCTTTTCTTTGTATGTATACCTCCACTGACACAAACAAATCTGTTGTATTCTCAGCTGACCATAGCATCTGGCACCAATCAAAGTCTAAAGTGGCTCTTGCCAAATACTAGCTGCTTCATTTGCTTTGTTGTTGTCAGTAAGGGCTTTCTTCTGGTGACACTCCCAAATAGCACTGTGATGTTGATGTACTACGTTATTGTTGATTTGGAGACTTCAGACGTTACTGTTCTTCAACAATGATCCTTACATTCTTTTTGCCTCTCTCACCATCTTCTTCACTATTTGATCGTCTTGTTTAAGACATATTTATATTCCCTTTAGCTTCAGCCTTCTTTAAACAAGTGAAAGTAGTATTGTCAGATTGCAAAGTGTCAACACAAACAGAAATTAAAAACATTCTTGTTTTTCCAAAAAAATTCTTGAGTGATTCGGAATACTCAAGATATATTTTTTTACAGAATATGATGAGTTTTATTACTTATGTTTATTTTATCTATAACAATTATGAATGTATTAAAGCCAAAAACATTTTAAATTTAAATAGAACTATGGAGTGAATAAAAATAGCAGTCATGAGCTTAATTATGAGATGCACTATGTTAAACCTCATATAAGAGTGCTGTTTAACAACAATTTCCTCAGTAGTTTGCTCTACATGTGAATTTTGGACATGAACAAAAATCGAGCATTATTTTAAAGCATATTTGTGTCAAAGTTTAGAGTTCACAGAAGCATACTTTGTGTAGTTAGCGACATTTGATAGAAGATTGTGCTATTCACAAAAAATGTATTAGTAACTCAATGAAATATAAATTGTCCAACAGTGTAGGAAACACCAATTCAAATAAATGCCACTAATGTTTTACATAAAAACTTTGTTTATGGCTCATTAATATTTGTGGACTTGTATGGATGCATTTCTCATTTCACATCATGCCACAAAATCTTGTATCTTGTAAAATCATGATTTTAAGCTGGTTATTCAAGAAGTCAGCAACTCTTGTGTTTCAGCAATTATGCCTTAGATTTCCTTACACATTTACAATGGCTCTTTGTGGTCAGTTCAGCTCATCGATGGTTGCCCAGAATTTATCGTCCCACCAGTGGTTGCAAACAATTACATGCCACCATACCTTAATCTGAGTAAGATTCTTTAATCGGGAAGCATTGTTTTTCTTTTCTTTTTTTGACAAAAAATGCTGCACATTTGTAAAAGTAAGTTTCACACATTTCAAATATCTAGATTCTTCTAATAATGTCTAGGTTAATCAATTTAATCTTTGGCAATCTTCAGACTTGTGGCAGTATTCTTTATGAAGAGCACAGTTCTTACGATTTTGTGTCCCTTACATGTGACCGTTCGGTATTGTCCAGTTTACCTAATGGTAGACGTAAAGACTCTGATATTAGCCAATGCAAGAACAGCCTCCAAATCCATGGCTGCTGTTTTTGTATTCTTTGTGAACTCTTTCTTGAAGCATTGTACAACTGGAGTTTTTTGTAGGTGACACCTGAATAGAGTAGTAAAGATATAAAGTGAAATATATTCACCAGAAAATTGTTTTAATTTCTTTTTTTAAAACAAAGTCCTCATAGGTAGATTTGGCCATGCTGTTATGCACACAACAACAAACATATATGCAAAGTGAGTTTGTTTGTTTTTTCAGTGACAACATTTTGCTCGTCGATCCCACCTAAGCCTAAATACTCTTAAGTCCTTAAGTCACAGTAAGGCTAATGAGAATCTGCTGAAATTGTGCATTTTTCAGCAAATTTATGAGGTATTTGAACAGGGAGATGTCCTCTGCCTATAGTATTATCAACAAACAGAAAGAGATAATGAAGACATTTTTGTGCATTAAGTATATTAAAAATTTTAATGATTGCTAACTACAACATAACACAAATACAGCATTCTTTTTACCAATATCTTTTTCACTTTTTGTAAATTATTTTATACTCCTGATCTGCTGATGAATTCATTTTCACAAATAAGCTATAGTGTGTTTTTTAAAACTTATAAATGAGTATTTGCAGTATATACCATATTAAACATGACATAAAACACTACTATATATCTTGATATGTTTGTCCTCCTCTTCACAGCCACACATGCATAGCTACCGAGAAGCATTTGAAGAAATGGATGGATCTCCCCGAAGCCCAACATCTAGTAGTGGTGGTGAGGTTCTTCCCCAAACCCCTGCTTTTCCTGTGTCTCCACAGACACCCTACTACAACATAAGTAAGTCATTCTTCTCTGTAGGACGAGGGTGCTTTTCCAAAACCATGCAAGAAAATTTAACTAAACTAAACCTGGCTTTAAAAACCCATCACTTTTTTCTATCCTTATGTGTATTTGTCTGTGATTTTAATATTCATCAGGGAGGCCAAAAACTGTAGTGTTCATCTGTATGGCTTTAATTAGATTTACTTGTAGTTTTTAGGTTTTTGTTTGCTTATGATTCTTATAGCATTGTGATGTAGATCAAACTTTACATTGGCATATTGACAATGGATGCAGTGCAATATTTTAGAATGCAAGCACAATTTTAAAAATATATTTGCTGAGTAAGTTGCTGTATAGATTCAGTTTACTGAATTTGGAGTTGTTAGCATTGGAGCATTGATGGTTTTACACTTGTCGTTATTAAGGTATAGGTATTTATACCTAGTAATATGTAATAAGTAACACATTGCACTCTAGTTAAAATGCTGTAACAACTCAGTCTGATATTTATGCTATACAGTATATAAATGTATAAAATAAAAGCTGCCAATTCATACTTTTATTTTAAATACTTTGAAAAAGTTTGTGAACTCCATAGAATTATTTTGAGTTGTTTGTATTTTTGCATTATCTGACATAATATAGGATGTGATCTTCACCTTTGTCTGGCAATTGAAGTTGAAAATAATATTAAACTAATATTTCTTATTGTACTTAATGTTTATTATTGTACTCACTAATCCATTATTCTCTGTTTTAGCCAAAATATAAGCTCAAATTTAATAACTGATCTGTACCTTTAAAGTTAACTTGAAAATCTCCTGCACCTGTTCAGCAGTTCTGCAATAATCATCTCAAAATTTCCTCCCACTTTGAGATATTACCCCAAATGCATATCGCTACATCATTCTGTTTTTGATTAATCCCAGACAATGTCACATACACCCTAAAAGAATTCTGGCCCTTTTCTATCTGCAAAGCTAATTAAATATTTTGATATTGGCTGCTTAAATAGATTGATATTTTGGATTGTCTTACATAGATTACTTTGCACAGATCAATCCACAACATTTTAATTATGGTGAGGTTGCATTTTGTTGCAGAGTTTACAATCATGCAGGTCCTGGGCCTTCTTCAAATTATTATACACACACCATTATACTTCATACTTGGCTGAGGTATGACACCACCAAACATGTTTGTTTATAAGAACAAAAATATTTTAGTTTTTCCATTAGACTTCAGAGTCTCAGGTTAAACCTAAGACTGGATTCAGTATTTTATAGACACCAGTAATTTATTACCTCACAGTTGCTGTTGTTCAGTGTATTTTTTGATTGAATGATGTTTATCAACAAGTAATATATGAAATTGGGTATGTGGATCCCATGCTTTTAGTCTAAAGTTCTCTCTGACTTTTTGGTTTTGCAAAATTGCTTTCCTGCTATAGTTTTTTAGATGACTGAAATGATGATGCAAAACAAATTCCTATCACCCTATCCAGTGATGGGGGCAAAGTCTAATACTTTCCTGCTTATCCAACATAATTAACGTTTTCACTGAGATTCTCATAAATCTATTCTGACTTGGACATATACCTGTTGTATAGAGCAGATTGCGGCACTTCTTGTGTGATTTGGGCTATACAAAAATAAATTGTTTTGTATTCTGATGTTGACAACCAAACTTTCTTTCTTTCTTTCTTTCTTTCTTTCTTTCTTTCTTTCTTTCTTTCTTTCTTTCTTTCTTTCTTTCTTTCTTTCTTTCTTTCGGGAATTTTCCTCAAAAATCACACCTTATTTTCTTGTTGCTGATTTGGGCATTTAGCTTAACTTGGTTTACTAGAAGTTGGCCGTTTTCATAAAAAGACAGTGAATTTTGCACCAGTGAGTACAAATAAAAGAATAGTACAATTTTGAATATCCAATTTAATCATATTTTCTTAGATGGTAGGCTAGAAGGCACTACTAAGGAACTAATTACCCTCTCTGTTCTTTTATTTTCCTCTCCTTTGCAATTCCCATAATCTGTGAAGCATTACTTGTCTATACTTATTGATCGTAACCTTTCCAGCAGCTATTGTAGTTCACTTTAATTATGATGCCTGTCTCTGACGTAATTTTTTAGTGAAGTCTCGTCTTAACCAGCAATTGTGTATTCTTCACATGGCCATCTGCCATCATAACTGAGGTGTTCATCTTGTTAGGATATAAAATTTACAAAACCAAGTATACTTTTGATAGTTTTATTTCATTGGCTTTTTGCTTTTCTATACCTTATTTTTCTTCGGTGGTGGGTTTTTGTGTTTCCAAGAATAAAATTGCTATGTTACTTTTTCTCATTTTATTATTAGCTACACTGGTCAACAATGAAGTATTAATATATTTTGAACTTTGTTCAGAAATCATTACTGAGACCATTCAAAACTTTGCAATTTGATAATATAGTCACATTTTTGCATCTGATAATGTTGCAATGATAGTCAATGGAAACAAATAATGTGACGTTTAAATACAATATCTGCCCAGAATGTATGCCATAATGTGAAATTTTATATACTGTGAGATGCTTGACATTAATACAAATACAGTATTCCTAGTAAAAATTTGGAAATATTTTGAAATACTTTAATACATTTAAATGTCAATAAAGTTATTTAGAATCATGTTTTTGAACTGCTCAACTATAAAATCAACTTTTTCATGAAACATTTATTAACAAAATGCAGTTCTTAAAGTTGACAATATGTATAAGGCAGAAAACACTTTTCTTAATCCTTACAAAAGCTGAAACTAAGTAACCATATTTATTACATATGTAAGTATTAATAATCAGCAGGCAATGTGAAAATGTTTAAAGCATAATTATCCATCAATCTATACTGTGAACTTTATATAATCACACTTTATAAGGTACATCAGTATAATAGCAAACTGAAATTACATTTCCTGTTAGAACATCCTGAATTCATCATTATGAACTCCATCATGGTTGTACTGAAACATAAGCTGTCTGATAGCAGCTCCTCTGTTACACTGCACGAGTGATTGCTCACTGGTGACATGACAGCTCCAGCAAGCTGGCTGGCCCTAATACAGTCGTGAATACATCTGCCACATTTGAACATGCGGTGTTCAGCCACATAAATCTTAGTCATGCCCATTCTTTAACTGTATTGCACAGGGACACTGCCTGCTGGTACTTGCCAGAATGCTTTAAATGGCATTTTTACTACTCTTGTGACATAGGTACACCAGCTCTTTCCTACATAACAGAAAAACCAGTACTCTACAGAGAACTGAAACAACAAGCATTAAGTGTTTTCATAAGAGAAAGAAGATTTTTATTTATATACTAAATTAAACTTTAAAACCACTTAATTGTTAACAAAAGCAAATCTCAGTAATGATGGGATGTCATGTTGACCTGTAGATACTCATCATTTTTAAGAGGAAAAAAGAATTTGCTGACTGTTTTGCTTTGGTGATAGTCTCTGTGTGGGTTTTTTATTTTTTTATTTTTTTGTTTTATTTTTTGGCAGATTAATTCTGATTTTAAAGGTTGGAGCTGCATTTGCTCAGGGTTTGTCATCCATCATATCACTCTCATGATTTCTAGAACCAGCAATGAAACATACAATAATTAATACATTATTAATTATTCAATTATTACATTTGTTTTATATGTGACCATTACTAGTTACAATGTTGTTTTTTTTAAAAAGGCATCTCAATTACACATTATTGTATTACTACCAAGACACAATAGAGATAAATGCTCACTATGTAAGAAATAAACTACCAGTCAAAAGTTTTAGAACACCTGTTTTTTGTTTTTATGGAAATGTATGCAGTTTAATGTCTTAAAATTTAATGCAATCAAGACATAGAGCAAATAAACAATGGCCTATATTCTACAAGTAAATATACCAAAAGGAAAAGCTTTAAATTTAGTAGTTATTGTTGCAGTTTTATGTATATTGGCCTGGCAAAAATACTTAAATTTTCATTCACCTAATAAATGTGTTTCTGTGCATTTGCAATTGTCCAAGGAAATAATTTCCAAAAGTGAAGTTAATTCATGTCGTTCCAAACTTATATTTAAATTTCCAAAGAAAACTGTATTTGGAATGCTTTTTTAACCTAGGATTTCAGAGACAGGATATGCAGCCAAGTAAAAAAACTTTCCAACTTTATATTTCCTGAACTTTTCTAAAAAATAATAATAATAATTGAATTCATAGGACTATTCTCCAAAAATTATAAATAAACATAAATAGCAACATTATTTACATATTGGTTCTAAGCATTTATGAAACCGAGAGATCTTAATAACATGTTACTGGTACATTAGCAGAGATGTATCACCAAAGCAATGGTTCAGACTATTCTTTTCTTTAGAGCAAATAAAAAAAAAAAAAACTTCTTGCAATTTAACATTTTGTTGTGGCTCCCTCCTCCTGCAGTGAAATCTAGGGATTTTCAGGATGTCGTCAGTGCAGCACAAATGAGGCTGAGTAGTGCTTCATTTGTGAAAAAGTAAATATATAAATATATTTGTCTCTCATTTTATATAAAGAGATATATATATTATATAAAGAGACATATATTATAAAATAATGTGTGTATTTATATATAGATATTGGACTCTTTGGTAAGTAAACAAATAGCTACATAGCATGGAATGCAGACATTACTTCCAGGTTGTGCTTGCTTGTTGCATGAAATAGGAAAGCAAAATTATTTCATACTAATTTGTTACATAAAACTCACTATTTCCTATTAATAAACAAAATCAATGCAATACCACATGACAAACGTTTTACAGTCTGCACAACAAGAATTTGGCTTTTCAAAAAGCTCCCAAAAAATTTGTTTGTGGTGGTTAGTGTGAAGAAATTCTGCTTTCCTTTGTTTATGAAATTCAGCATGTGCATGTTTGATCCTGCCTTTGCTAAGGGTACACATATGGATGTTTTCTTCACAAGGCATGATACTGAATCCATAGTAGTAATTGTTTGGCTGATATGAACACATCAATTTAAAGACATCATTGATGTCTTTTAAGGGAAAAGACTTATTGATATATCTTTTCATCAGTATTAGTGGTGTTAACATCAATTAATGTAATTCAAATTACTCCACTGATCCAGACATAAAAAATATTTTATGGTTTACAGTGTATCACTATAAAGCACTTTTTCTTGCTTTTATATATCATAAGCTTGTTTAAATCTATATTGTATACCTAATATATCAGCTTTTCTTTGATGTAAAATTTATCTTTGTTTGTGGAATCATTGAATTTATCTGTTGTTCCTTATTAGGTCGGTCACCTCCAGGATTGGCAAAAACTCCTCTCTCAGCCCTTGGCCTTAAACCTCATAATCCAGCAGATATCCTTCTTCAGCAGTCTGGACCAGGTGAGTTTCACGAAGTTTAAATATACGTTTAACAAGTTCTGTAATTCTTCAAATATGTTTATATTAATGCCTACAGTATATCAACAGTATAGCCCAGTATTTAAATTAAAATAATATATATAGTCATTTGTTTTTTCTGTTGCTGTCTTATAGGTGAGTAGGAAGATAGTATAGAACCTCAGTACTTTTTTATTAATACCTTTTTCCTTTTGATTATGTAATCCAGGATTTCCCTGTGTCTTTTTATAAAGATCAGCAAATCATTTTTTTCCATTTTTGGTGCAGGACATCTTAATTAAATTATAGATTCAAGAACATATTTCAATTGTTTTCACACAGATAAGCAAAATGTAATTGTGGTTAGAATATTGAAGTTTAATAGAAAGTGAACACTAAATATGGAATTGTATTTTTTTTATTCATTTTGAAGTTTAATTTTGTTTCAACTATTATGGCATGCTAGTTTCTACATTATTGGTTCTCAAGGTAATAAAGATGTAGATTAGAAACTTGCATGGGATTTGCATTATTCTCACGGGGCTGTCTGTCTCGACTAGAAGGGCATCTGTCAGTCAAATGTATCATATGGGATAATCTGCAAATCTGCAAAAACACAGTCTGCTCCAGTTCAGAAGGGGCAATACTAGAAAGTCTATTGGCAGTTCTGCTGGTAATTTTTTTCTTAAAACTGAAAACAGTAGAATAAAGTACCTGTTTGCTCAACCTCCATATATCAAATACTGTATATACTGTAATTTTGGAGATGGGGAAGTAGTAACACAATGAGTATTGATTCTTAAAAAATTGTCTTTGATTTTTCTTTTTTGTTTTTTTATTTTTCCTATTTCCCTGTACATTATTCTCTTTGCTTTCCATTTTCTTATTATTCTCTACTTTTTTATAATTCCGTCTTTCATGATGCAGAATCTAGTCCAGCAATTGAAAGGGATGATGGAGGTAAGCAGTGCCCAGTAACACCTCTAAATTAATTTTCATTTTCATCAGTCATTTGTACATTATCACATTAATTCCATAAAAAAAAGTAAATAATATTTGTGACAACATATATCATGGGTCATTGCTTTAAAGAGATAAATGAAAAATAAAAAGGAGTGAATCCATTAAACAAACAGTAACTAAATCTGAGTTATCTTATTATAGCAGGTCAGGTCAGGTTGGGGAGCATGCACTGGTACAGTGGGGTTGCCACACCCACCACACAATGAAACAGCTCAGGATCCTGGTTGGCAACCCCCCAGGCAGTCACACGGTCCGGTCCCACCCTCTGGAAATGACCATCTGCCACAGCCAAGTATTACATGTCCCCTTGGCCTGGTCCAGTCACTCTGGTCCTCAACAATGAGGATCCTGTTAAGACATTAAGCTGCATTTGGCCCTGCAAGCAGTCCTCCAGCTTCCAGGGAAATCATGAAGGTTGATAGCCGGATTGGCACTCCAGCCACTGTAAGAAAGCTCTGAGATGACAGACAGGACTCCTTTCCGCTCTCGGCAGGAATAACTCTGTTGCAGCCGTCCATGGGAAGGCTGCTCATATTATGAAGTGGATTTGGGGAAGACCTCGGGAGCCCCATACCTAGAAGAGTCAAAACAATCAGATAGCCAATGTGTTCAGTCCTGTTGGGTATCAGAACTGGTGTGGTGCTGAGGCATTGTCTGCTGCACAACAGCATTCAGGTTTTAATTTGAGGCGGCCCATCCGGGTAGATGTGTGGAACACCTTGTCTTTCTGGCATGATGATCATCTTCCTCTGCTGTTGGAGGATCTTCGTAAACACTTCGTTTCAGTGGTGGCACTCTCTGAGTACGCAGACTTCAGACTGGCCAGATCTCTGTAGGTAGGTACACCCTTTATTGGTCTGGTCACTCTGATGACTGTCAGACTCTGGGAAATAGCTGTTGCTGTGGTGGATCGGCTCCTTCCGATGGTGTCCGATGTCACTCTTTTCAACGAGCGTATCATGAGACACTGATTATAGCACTCTCTGGGTGCCCAGTTTGTGAATTATGACCACAGACTTGTTGCTACTCTGAAGATCCAGCTTAGGTCCACTAGGCTACCACGTACTAGGAAAATGAGGCTAGAATTGGCCAGACTCCAAGATCAGTCTTTCTGATGAGTTTCACTTAGTTTGTGTGAGGAACTTACAAACTTGGGTGCAACTGCCGATCCTTTTGTTTTGTGGGAGACCTTCTGTGACAAGACCCTGAAGGTTGCTGAGATTTGTGATGGTGTTACCAGTGTTCCCAGAAGGAGGTGTTTTATCTCACAGGGCACTCTGGATATCATCGAGAAGAGTGGCAGCACACAGCCGGTCTGTACCGGGAACTGAGAAAGATGAATGCAAGGACTCTGAGGGCAGATAAGGACGTGTTTGTCAAGAGGAATCTGTGAGCAAGTGACACACCATCTATGGTCTAGTGATCCACATGCTGCTTACAGAGGAATTGAAGCATTATGCACATCCATATCTATTCCTCTGAGAATCGCAGTCAGGGCAGTTAATGGAACGGTCCTTACGGATGACACTGCACTTGTGACCTGCTAGGCTGGCTAATTTGAGCAGCTGTTTAAAGCTGATCATCCGGCTAGGATGTTGGATATCTCTGGATCCCCCAATTCTTCAGGCTGAACCTCCAATTAGCTGTGAACCACCCAATCTCACTGGGATCACACATGTGGTGAACCAGCTGAGGGTAGGGGAGGCTGTGGGAATCTGTGGTATACAGGGTGAACTTCTCCAGGCTGGTGGTAAGGCTGTCCTCCTGGCATTGCAAGTAATCTTTGTATCTATTTGGGAAAAGGGCTTCATCTTGTGCTGGGCGGTATGACCAAAATTCTGTATCACGGTATTTTTCAAAATTATACCGGTTTCACGGTATTCAACGGTATTTTTTTCCCCATGCATTTTCCACTGCAATTACTACAGTATACTGGCTAAGAATAAACTATTCCACTGTCATGAGAATTGTACATTGTACAAAAAAAACATTTTAATGTGCACACAAGTATTAATACAGGTTTGCATGGCCCCATAAAGTGATAGTTTTCAAGGGGGTGGCACTAATGAAGAGAAGGAATCACATTGCATGACAGATGCAGTCAAAATATAGAACCTTTTTTATTGAACAAATTTTGCAAACAACTTAAACTATAATTTTGACAACATATTTTCAACCATCCAAAGAGGCATTTAGACTTAGTAAAATATCCAGAGGTTCTTGTCAAAAGTTGTATTGCACTGAACATGTCTTAGAAAAGGAATAAATAGTAAATATTTTTTGTAAACCAATTACACTTTCTATTAATGTTAACAATTTCTGTCCACTGACACGTTAAAGTGACTTTTTAAACAACTTTACCATCATTAAACTACATAATATTTAAACTAATAAACTAATAAATAATAACAATAAAATAAATAATAGTGCAACTTCTAGTAATAATACTATTACTTCAAGACTTCAAGCCCAAGTGCATTACACAGTATTCACCAAATAAAAATAAAATAAAACAAAACAAGTGCAACTTGGTGATGACATGTTTACCAACTGAACCATCATTAAGGCAAATTGCAATATAATATGAATCTTGCTTCAAGATAAGCTATATACATAAATAATAAAACTGCAGCCTGCATTTATAATGCTATTTGTGGTATAGCCGTACAGAATCGTATTAGGCCCACGGTGAAGAAAAAAAAAACTATATGTGGAGATTAAAGTCGACATTTCCACTTTATTCTCAGTTTATTTTGTCATTAAAGTAGAATGTCGTAAACTAAACTTCATCCTAAAATCAATGTTTAATTTACTAGATTTTCTCAAACCCTGTCATAAGTTAATATGGTACATCCTGAGGTTGCTTGATATCATGGCTAGCCTGTACCTTGATACTGTGAGTGCTGTGCAGGGTGGAGGTAAAACCTCTGTGTTTTTCCCAGTTGATTCTGGAGTTTCTCCTACTCTGCTTGCATGGACTGGGTGTTGGGCAGAGTTATGGGGTCCAGCGCCTGTGAGGCATGTGTTGATGATGAAAGATTCACTGATCTTGACTTTGCTGTCGATACTATGGGTCTTGCGGAGTCAATGGAGGCTCTGATTGGGGTTCTCGTGAGACTTAGAGAGGAGTCTGAGTGTCTGGGCTTGTGAGTGTCCTGGATAAAAATCAAGATCCAGGCCTTTAACACTAGAATTACCAGAGTCTACGAAAAAACTCGTGGATCCAGCCCACCTTAAAACCGTTCTCAGCTCTCTTTTGTCTTCTAAATGTGCCAATTAACACGAGCAGCAAGCAGTCAGCTATTCCATTCCCCCACCGCCACAGAATGTTCACTAAGTTTTCCGAGCTCATGCCTTGTTTGATTATCTGGGAGTGACTGAAGTGCTGGAGTTTTAGAGTGGAAATAATAGATCACTATTTGGAACACACGCAGTTGATGTGTGTTCCGTTTCTACAGTAATCTGTGTAAACACATTTTTAAAACAGAAACGTTTTTCATATTTTAGTAGTAAATGACAAAATGTAGGCATAAACTATATAATGTATGAAGCCTGAAGTCCAAAGATCAAGTAAACACTTTCATAAAAGTTTCAAGGATAATACAACAGCTTCCGTGGCGTACCAATAAGATTTGCTGACTTGTAATCAAGTGTCCCCGGTTCGATCCCCACTCACTCCTATATTTGCCGTTTTCAGTAATGAGCTGCTCTTTTTGTTAATATTATACAGTACACACATACATTTGGTTTGCGTCTGTAACACACGGTGTGCATTTATAGGACTTGTAAAAGTTAGTTTTTTTTTTTTTTTACTTTTCTCTAAATCACGATACATACTACTGCCCCACCCAGGGATCTGACGCTGTTATTTTTTATTTGAAATGAAATAACTGGAGATGTGAGTGGTGTTTTGAGACAATGGAACTGGACATTCTCTCATCTGGAGGGATAAAAGCTGACACACAAACGCTGGCGAATCTGCCTTCTTCATATCTCACCGTCACTTGATTTTTTTTTATTCAGTTTTATTGAGTGTTCCTGCTCACGCTGAATTAGTGTGCACCTTATGGTGTATGATGTCAAAAAAACACAGACGTAGGTATATATGATATTTGGAATTACTCGTTTTATGACCTGTATAGTACATTTCGGAAAACTTTGTGGCACGGCTGCAACATTATTCATATTATTCATATTCATTCGCATAACATCTTGCAGTTTGTAATCAGTGACTGTGTGTTTTTTTCCCCCGATCTTGCCAGTCCCCACATGTTGCTGTATGCTGTTTCTTTTGTACTCCAGGACATGCAGAGGATAGAACAGTACAGAGCAGTAAGTTCAGCGCTATATGCAATCATCAGATTCAAATGTTAACTGTTCACACACACGCAAGGATAGTCTTTCCTACATTTTCAACGTGTGTACCTGTTACAATGTACACGCTTCTCTCAATGCTGTGGTTCCTATTACACATGTGAAAGAAAGAGACAATATATGTGAAAACATCATCGCACTGATACAATATTATTTGTAAACGAACAGTGTCAGATCAGGTGTGGATTTATGTTGGCGCTATTACTGAAAGAAAAAAAAAGATGAACATGTGCGTTGATCCTGCAGCACTGAATAAGCTCACGCGCTCTAACATCCCCCCCACCCCCAATCTGACTCTAGGAAACAGCGCAAGAACAGACGCAAACCAAGTGTGATCAAGAGTCACCGGTTCGATCCCCACTCACTCCTATATTTGCTGTTTTCAGTAGTGAGCTGCTCTTTTTGGGGGGGATGTTAGAGCGCGTGAGCTTATTCAGTGCTGCAGGATCAGCGCACATGTTCATCTTTTTTTCTTTCAGTAATAGCGCCAATGTAAATCCACACCCGATCTAACGCTGTTCGTTTTCAAATAATATTGCATTAGTGCGATGATGTTTTCACATATATTGTCTCTTTCTTTCAGGTGTGTAATAGGAACCACAGCATAGAGAGAAGTAGTAGTATGTATCGTGATCGTGATTTAGAGAGAATAAAAGTACAAAAAAATGGTAACTTTTACAAGTCCTATAAATGCACACCGTGTGTTACAGACGCAAACCAAATGTATGTGTGTACTGTATAATATTAACAAAAAGAGCAGCTCACTACTGAAAACGGCAAATACAGTATAGGAGTGAGTGGGGATCAAACCGGGGACTCTTGATTACAAGTCAGCAAATCTTACCGCTACGCCACGGACGCTGTTGTATTATCCTTGAACCTTTTGTGAAAATGTTAACTTGATCTTTGGACTTCAGGCTTCATACATTATATACTTTATGCCTACATTTTGTCATTTACTACTAAAATATGAAAAATGTTTCTGTTTTAAAAATGTGTTTACACAGATTACTGTAGAAACGGAACACACATGAAATGTGTGTGTTCCAAATAGCGATCTATTATTTCCACTCTAAAACTCCAGCACTTCAGGCACTCCCAGATAATCAAACAAGGCATGAGCTGGGAAAACTTAGTGAACGTTCTGTGACGGTGGGGGATGGAATAGCCGGCTGCTTGTGTTAATCGGCACATTTAGAAGACAAAGGAGAGGTGAGAACAGTTTTAAGGTGGGCTGGATCTACGAGTTTTTTCGTAGACTCTGGTAATTCTAGTGTTAATGACCTCTTGGGCACAGCTGTCAGCAGTGTGTCTGGCTGCTTGTGTTAATCGGCACATTTAGAAGACAAAGGAGAGGTGAGAACAGTTTTAAGGTGGGCTGGATCTACGAGTTTTTTCGTAGACTCTGGTAATTCTAGTGTTAATGACCTCTTGGGCACAGCTGTCAGCAGTGTGTCTGTCTGCAGAGAGATTGTCGACCTTGTCAAGAGGTGTACTTACCTCAATAGTGACATTCATGTCTCTGGTGACTCCTCTATGAAGTCAGTAGATGGATTGGCAGAGTATTTTGGTGGTGGGTCATGAGGTCGCTGGAATGAGATGTGTGGTGCTCCTGATATCTATGCCAATGGACGAAGGTCCAGGTCTCTAGAGTCCTGGTGCTTCCTGTCTTGCTATATGGTACAAGCCATGGATGCTATCCAGTGACCTGAGATGGAAACTGGACTCCTTCCGTACTGTGTCTCTTCATAGAATCCTTGGGTAATGCTGGTTTGACTTTGTGTCGAATGAGTGGTTGCTCATGGAGTCCCAAACGAGGCACATTAACTGCATTTTTATTTTTGTCCATCAAAAATATAAAATTAGCCATCAAAAATTAGTTCTGAATGAATCCACTTTGTTTTGAGAAATGCAGATGATTATACTACCTTCACCAAACAACCAACATTCTTTCATATTAACCTTACCCCACAAATCCAGTTGGCTGATTCCTTTTTCTTCTAGAAAAGGCCTTTGAATGTTTTACAGTTTGTGGTTAGAATTGTAAGTCTTGTTTATAAACTAATGTCATTGACGTTTCCTTAGATAAAACATAATTTAAAATTTTATACGTATGTTTCATATTTTTGCAATTACGGTTTTGTTCTTCCAAAACCTATAGCTGGCATTATATTTGTAACTATGAAATAAGAAAAATATGTTTATATTAGACATTAAGCCCGTTACAATAACGGGTGCTAGAACAGTAGTGCATAAACATTAGTAGGAACAGTCTATATTAAATGGCAAGGGACCTTGACCTCATTCTGTTTCTTGTCTTAATTTTTTTTTGTCAAAAATATTTTTGCAAGAAGCCTAAAGTAAAATAATAAAAATAAAATAGAAACGTATATGACAATACAGTAAGTATAATTAATATTACATTTATCCTCTCCTCTGTGGCTGTTGATTGATGTGTCGTGTCTGTTTGAAGATCTCCTATCCTGCCTCTCTTTATTTTGGCTTGCTGTGGCGTCTCTCCAGCAAGTACTGTGCAGTTCCCCAGCAAGTATTTTAATATGTGCTGGCGTGCAGCTGATTATTGTATGTGTGGCATCTCCCCAGCAACGGATTTTATGTGCATGAAAATAAATCTACTTTTAAAAGTCATCCTATTGTAATATCATGAAAATTCGTATATTTAGGAAAAACCCTTCAACGACTAACACTTTACCGGGCCAAGCTTCTTAATCGCAAATCTGACATCCTCAGAGTGAACACTTGCACAACGACAAACACTAATCCCACCTCTTTGGGGAAGCTGGTCTCCGCATCTCAGCACCCGATTGGATTATTCATGCCTTATGTTTTAGGTGTTACCTCATTTACCGAAATCCGATTGGATTGACCGCGTGATATTTTATAGGTCCCGCCCTCTCTGTCTTGTGTGACGCGTCAGGCGGCCTTTGAAGCATCTGCTAGAGGCCGGTGACTCTGCCACTCATTCCGCCCTTCCCTGTACTTCCGCCTTGTCCGTAATATGCGTTTAATTTTCTGTCACAACAGTGGGCAATCAGAAGTCTCTCCCCCAGAAACTGATGTAATGTGTGGCGTGCAGCTGATAATCGTGGCTGTGGCGTCTCTCCAGCAAATACTGTGCAGTTCCCCAGCAAGTATTTTAATCTGTGCTGGCGTGCAGCTGATTATTGCATGTGTGGCGTCTCCCCAGCAACAGATTTTTTATGATGTCCTTTATTAAAGAGTGCCCCGCGCATGCGCACTTCACCAGAAGACACACACACGGACACATGGACGCACACAGGGATTTTATTAAAGAGGATTTTGTTTAATTTCTTAGGGTACTTGATGTAAGATTTTGATGCTTTAATTGATAGAAATGGTACAGTAAAAGTAATTTGTTTTCCTGCGTTTACCCCCATTTTGAAAAGCAAATCTATCATAAAACTTTCCTATTCATCTCATTGCCAAATATAAGCTAAATGCACTTAACTGGAATAAAATGTTAAATTGATTTCCATTTTCACTTGGCATTATTTACAGTTACATTTTTCCTTGTCCTTTCCCAGTCAGAATGGTAGAAAGTTAGTCAATGTCAAAAATTTTTGTTTTCTAACATTCAAATATTTTTGTATTTTTCTGCATTGTCAAGTTAGATTGTTTCAAAATTGATGTCTTGACATCAATTTTGATACATTTTGCTGCAATATTTATTTACAGTTCTTTATAATTGGACATTCCTTTTAAAAGTTCTATAGAGATACCTTCCTTGTAAGACCCTGTTCACTTTGAACTCGTCTGCTTAAGGCATTGAACTTTGCCATTCATTAATGCAATGTGTATAGACACAGGAGTTCTCAATAATTACAGGAATTTTTTCACACCTGAGAAAATAGTTAAAATAATGCACTGCAAAAAATGAAATCTAAGCCAAGTGAAAAGTATTTAAAGATGACATTATGTCTATTTTTCCTTGTTGTGAGAATTACTGACTTATTGAAAAAATTTGAATATATGATTATTTAGTTCTGCGGTGGGTTGGCACCCTGCCCGGGATTGGTTCCTGCCTTGTGCCCTGTGTTGGCTGGGATTGGCTCCAGCAGACCCCCGTGACCCTGTGTTCGGATTCAGCGGGTTGGAAAATGGATGGATGGATGGATTATTTAGCTTACTTTAAGAAATCTTGTCAAGTAAATTTTGCTTACCCCTTTGGCAGATTTGTTTTGCTAAATACAAGGAAAACAACTACCATTTCTAGTTGTTTTTGTTTTTTGTTTTTTTGTAGTTTTTTGCATATGCATTTTTCGCAGTGTACAGCTTCAACTTATTTCAAGTTTGACATCTACTGTTTTTAGCCCAGTCATGTAAATGTTCAGCAGTCTTCCTTCTACCGCACTCCTATATTGTTTCTTTAGACCACTGACTTTTAAATGTTGATTTCATTAGGTTTGTATGAATGAATTTTTTATGAAAACTATTGGTAATGCTGCTCCAATGTTGCTCAACCCCTATTGCATCAGTAGTGTTTGCACTAGTAATACTTATAGGTATAATAGTCATACTTATAGGTTTAAGTATGGTTATAAATATATTGTAATAGTGTAACTAGCCTTGTTAGGCCTAAACACATAAAGCTGGCTGGCTACTGACATTTCCTTCCCTTTCTATTTAGTACTCAGCTCATTTTCTTGCTGTCAGATAAACTGAACAGAATGTTATGCTTGATGTGCAAAGACAGCTGCTTCCATTACTTGCTCTCCCTTTCTTACGTGGCTTCACTGAAATATCTCTGAAGATGCAAATATCCACCACAATATAGAATTATTTGTGAGTGAATAACTAGGAGGAAAGAAAATTCTGTTGGAGTGAGAGCTATGCATCTCGTATAATTACGATATAATAATGTACTTAAATTGTAGAATGCTATATACACCGTTTTAAACTTGAGAGTGGTTCATCCTGCAGCATATACTTTCTTATATTTTAACTGAAAAATAAAAAAACTTTTTTCCTTTTTAGTATTTCATTTTACCAAATAGCTTTAAAAACCTAACTAGATTCCTGTCCTAGTGCACAATATGTTTATTGCTTCTGGTGTTAGTGATTTATTAATAAGTATTCTATTTTTATGAGTATTCTATTATAGAATTGGAACCACAAGCATACATTCCATTTGAATTACTAACACTAGCAATCAAATATATTTTGAGTCTTAGCTTTAAACTAGACTCTTTCCGAAAATAGCAAAAATAATTTTTTTTTCAAATGTACTACTTTTAGTATAATGGAAGATCAGAAAGAAGATGTGTTTGTTTGTTTTTCAAGCCTTAAGTTACGAAAAAAAAAATATGCCTGCTTTTAAAAGTTTTTAAAGAAATACTTCATACTTTTGTCAAAAAAGATACGAACACAATGTGTGCTCTGCTAAAAACGTAGAAAATGCATACAACTTCAGTGTACACTTGCTTAATAAATAGTACTTTTATATAGTCAGTGAACATATTAAGGATATCAGTATTTGTAAAATAACACGTTGGTTTCATGTGAAAAGTGAAAAATTTGCATTTCCATAATAGTTGTTAATGTAGCTTAAAATAAGTACCTGAATGGCAACTAGAGCTCTATATTCTGCATTTTTAGAATTCAGATATTCTAAATTTTATTTTATTTAGCTTGAAGGTAAACAACATTCAACCTGTAACAGATATTTGTCTTTTCTATTTTTGTAGAGCCCAGGAGTTATGTAGAGTCAGTGGCCCGAACAGCTACAGCAAGTGGAAGTGGTCAGCTTGCTTCTCCAGTGTCATCTGGTTATGGCTTGGACAGCCCTAGCAGATCTGTAACACAAACCCAGTCCTTCTCCCCTCCTTTGACAACAAGTAGTCCTATCCACGGCATAGACGGGTAAGGTGCTACTCATGATAAGTCTGTTTACTGTGTAATGGCATTTATGACATGTTTTGTACTTCTTTAAATTACATAACTAAAGAAATAATTCATAAAACATTATCATTTTAGATACCATTGGCAAGAGTTTCCTTTTTTTGCTTAATCTGAATTCCTACCCAGCCTGATTCAGGCAAATTAATGCAAAGAGCTAAACAAACTGAAAATATTTCATATTAACCAAAACTTCAGGAGAGCAGATAAACTTTCTGTCAAATTTCATCACCAAAATTAGATTTGTTTGGTTACCTTAGTACTGTTATAGTCACAATTCCAAAATAGCCATAAAAGATGCTATGCCAAGGTCACACACCACTCATGCACCAGATAGCAATGATAGGCATCATCAACAAGTAATCAGTATAATCTAACATTCAAATAAATATGAAAATTGAAATTGTAATTGAAATTTTGACATACGATGTAGCATGTTTGACGCCCTTTGTTCTATCTTCCACTACTTCAAGATTATTCCAGACAGGGAAACGGTGCAGTGCAATAATATTTTGAACATTTAGAGAGAAAGAGATCTTTGTCCCAGAGGGAAATTTGGCTTTTTACAGAAGCTCTTTAAATAAATAAATTAATAAAATAGGTAGATAAGTAAGTAAATAAATAAATATACACACAAATCTTGGTCTGAACGCACACTGGAATGACTATAAACCAAGAAAATTCAAAGAAAGAAAAGTTCTGACTTGGCTGTCGCAGTCACGGTGAGGTATTATGCAGACATAGGTATAAATGAAACCGAGTAGCATTTTTGACACACTTCTGCTGAATAATTCATTGCCTGGAAGTAGTCCATTTTAGTGTGTCAGTTTCATGATTTATTGTCACCAACTGTTTAATTTATTTACACAAAACGTAAATCTGGTAAATATGATGTTGGTAAATTCCTAAAGAAGTTATTAAAGACCGACTTTTAAAAATGCACAGCGTTTGCCTCACAGATCCAGAATCATTAGTTTGAATCTCATGTCTGGTTGTCCGTCTGCATGTTCTCCCTGTGTTTGTGTGTGTTTTTTTTTTTCCACCATGTACTCCAGTTTTATTCCCATATTCTCAAAGACTTGCTGATAAGGATAGGTTTTTTCGGAAATGTTCAATTCGCCCTGTCTGTAAAAAATCATAAAACATTTTAATCGATGATGTAGTTAATTTATGCCTATATTTAACTTTGCCAAAATGAATGGCCCACTCCATTGATTCTTTATGAATCGGTCCCAGATGTGCCAATAAAGACAAGGTGCAAGCAGCCGGCTATTCCATCCCCCCACCGACTTAGAACATGCACAAACTTCTCCCAGCTCAAGCTCATGCAGCTTGTCTTTATAGATAGATAGATAGATAGATAGATAGATAGATAGATAGATAGATAGATAGATAGATAGATAGATAGATAGATAGATAGATACTTTATTAATCCCAAGGGGAAATTCACAAATTTTTATTTTAAAAATTTTTATTTTATCAAAATTATCTGCACATTTAGAAGACAAAAGATGCTGGCGGAGAGGTGCGAACAGATTTAAGAAGCAATTTAAGGTGGGATGGATCTACAAGTTTTTTCGTAGGCTGTGGTAATTCTAGTGTTAAACAGAACATGTCACCTCTTAAGTTTTGTTTGCTAAAAATGAAAAGGTTCAGCTTTCGTAATCTATCTTTATAACTCATACCTCATAGTCCTGAAATTAGTTTAGTTGCTCATCCCTGTACTTTCCCAAACAATGCAGTCTTTTTGGTTTGAAATATGGTAACCAAAACTGCACGTAGTATGCCAGATGAGGACTTCTTGGAAAAGTTCCTTGCACTCTTTGCTTTCTGTGTATAAGCCAGTTCTGTACATAGTGTATTGAACTTCCACCTTTTTAATTTGATTGCAAGACTCTCATTTCAATCAAAACACCAAAAAAAATGACCTTTACTATGCAAGCTGTTGTCTATTTCTGTCCCACTGTGCAGTTTTACCTTCCCATACCACCACAGTAAATCTCCCATTCAGTTTTCGTTCTCCCTCATTCACACATCTGGGTGCACATTCTCCCATGAGTCATCACTTCCATTGTCAGGGCCAGAACTTTGAAATTTGCTGGCCATCAGCTGTCAGGACTTTCTGGAAACCCTGAGAAGCCTTTAAGGCGGCTATGGGACTGTCTTTTCCTCTGTGAGACTATAAGATCCTATCCTACAACAAATGAGATCTCTCACTTTGATGCTCTCACAGTATTTGCTTCAGTGTTCAATTCATAGCAGCACTAACATGCATTAATTGTCGGTGTGCATTCTTTCTCTCTTTCACACCAGCCACTGTCAATTTCCTTATACTGTGCCACAGAGATGCCACCTTCACAGTTAACATGACCTATCACTTTGGGAAACTCAATAGACACAGACTTATACTCCGCTATTCTACAATATAACAATCTTTAATTTGAAACATAATTAACCATTGTAATGCTTTGCACACGTGACACTTTAAATTAACAATAGCAGCCAAACATATACAATGATATGGTATGATACAATACAATCTATGGTATGTAAAAGTGTGCATTGACTTGTTCTTTTATACAATTATTTTCTTTCTTTATCAGCTTTCCAAAAAATGGAAACATATTGACTTTCTGATATATCTGCATGTCAAATACAGTATGAGGTCTTGGATGTGGTGATCATTTGGATAAACAGCTCCCTTAGGAGTCCAACACTAGTTGAGTGGAATGCCCTGTCATCATACATTTTATTTATTTTTTCCTGGAAAAATACTTCTTGAGACAGTGTGTCATTTTTTGGAACGTCTGCTGGCAACACAGCTGCAGCAGTTATACTGGATCCAGATGGCATTATAACAATTTACCTTAAAGTACAATTGATCAATAAAAAGTAAGCTTTAAATATAAATGAGAAGCTATCACAGTATGCATGTTATAGTCCCGTCCCTCCATGGTCTTACCTGTATAGGTAAGGTATAAATAAAAACTAATTCTGATTGTATTCCTTAGTTTGGATATAAAATGAAGGCCAGATAAGCAGAAAGAATTTGCTTATTGATTAAAAAGTCTGCATTACGTTCAGTTTAATGCATCACAGAAATTAACTCGAATACTAAATATTATACTGGCACTTGAACAGTTAATAATAATGTGTTTTTTGTTTTTTTTTTCTTCTCCAGAATGAGTTTAGTTACACATCTGCATATGTTTCTGGCCTAGATATTTTTTAGCTCTTGTTAATGCGGATATATACATTTATTAGGTAAATGTAAAATTCAGTTGGCCAGAAGCTTTGCAATTGAAAAAAAATCTGATAAAAAAAGAGAAAATATAAAATCTAAAACAAAAAATATTCCTTCTGTGTAGTATGCAATAAATAAGTAGTTATTGTTTTGTAAAATTCACTTAGGAATATCTATGATGTGCTACATTTTTGGAAAACTGCACAACAGAGAACCAATGGGTGGGTTCTTCAGTTCTGTCTGTGAGTTAGGCTTCAGAATCTGGTGTATCTTCACATAAATTTTGTGTTCCTGATGTTTCAAAATTCTAGATCCCTTTACTGTGAACGTATCATTCAGAAGCAGGATATTGGTTAATGCCATTATGCCATGGATAACTGTTCACATATTTTGACAGCTCTTTAGCAAGTACAAAACAATAGTCTGAAACAGTAACAGCAATTGTTTCATTAAGTACTGGGTCTGAATAAAACCAAAATCACAGGAAAAATCTTATAATACAGAATGGGAGCTCTGAGGCTAAGGATCTGTGCTGGTATCTGGAAGGTTGCTGGTTCAAATTCCTTTATTGCCAGAAGGGATCCTACTCCACTGTGCCCTTGAGCAAAGCCCTTAACTTGAAAATTGCTTAAGGGGTGCTGTGTTCAGACCTCCAAAGGTCATGCAAAAAGATAATTTCCCCATGGGGATTAATACGGTGTACCAAATACCAAAAAAAGGAAACAATAGCAAAACCAGTGCTGTGTGAAGGCACTCAAGGCCAGAAAATGAGAAGGAGAGAAAACGTAAGTATAAAAAACAGTAGTGCCAGCTATCAACACTAAAAAGCAAAATTTTTGTTTAGTTCAGCTGGTTACTTAGGATGCATATCAAACTCTTGACAAGACTATGAAGACAAGGACAGTTTTTTTATGCCAGAGAAGTGATAAACCAAAGTAAGACAGGTAAAAGTAAAACTAGTCTCAATTAAAATAATTTACATTAAATCAGTCTGTAGGCCTTTTATAAAACATGACATATTTCCTAGCTATGGAAAAAAAAAGACAATCGCATATTTTTCATTTATCCTGCATGAAAAGAGAACAGTTTTGTTGCATCACTTTTAACCAGAATATAAACGTAATATCTGGGCACTTAAAACTGTCATGAATAAATACTATCACTAAAGAGTCAACACACTGTGTCTGCTCCTGCTGGTGCATGGAGTGCCTAATGGACACCTGAAGTAATGTGCCATGCAGGTTTATTGTCCTGATTGGTTAGATGGTAGTTTGCTCAGTGCAGTAAACAGGTGTTATTACTACATGAATTAATGATTTGTTAGGTTAAATAACAGTTTTATACGTTGCATTTCTAATTAGCTATATTTTTTCAGTCTCTGCTTTTTCAGTTTAACTGTCCTGTAATCAAGTACTCCAGACTTGTGTTTGCTCTAAGAATGCATATCCTATTAGTGTTAAAAAAAAAAAAAAAAAAACACTCCTGCAGACCCTAAGATCTTCAAGGGAATGCAAACATTAACACTCGAGCTGCGTCTTTACTTCAGTACTGAGTATTATTGATGACATGTAAGCAGTTTAGATTTAAGATTCACAGTACATAGACAGTACTAAATAAATTATGCCTTGTGAATTAATACAGGTTTAATATCCCTAATCTGAAATTCCAAAATCTGAAATGCTTCAAAATCCAAAACTTTTTGAGCCTGACATGACACCAGCTATGTTCTCTATAAATTATTTTTTATTGCTTAAACAGATGTGAACAACATATCTGCAGATTTCAAACAGATTTATTCATTCTGAGCCAGGACAGGGGCGTAGGATTGTTTCTACCCCCGTGAAGCATCAAGCTCCACAAAGCTAGGATACACAACCAGTGACCAGGGATGGAGGAGTGGGTTGTCCCCCATGAAGCATTCTCATTAGGTGCCCTTATTGCAAAATGAGTTTAGTAAATTGCTCCATTTATGTTAGGAAAACTGGACACAGCTGCAAATTTCCTTTTTAAGGTGTCATTTTTTTATGTTGGCAAAAACATTTTAGGTTTTATGTATGTACACCCACACCATGCAAAAACAATCTAGTGCCTTCATGATCAGTCAATGGCATCCAGTACAACAGGAATAATGGAGTGAAGGTTGGCTGAGATATGCTTGACCTGTTGGCCAGTTCCTTGAAAAGTTTATTGCCATTTCTCAATGATCCAGTTTTGATACTTCTGTGCCCACTGATCATACTATTTCTGATTTTTCATTGACATCAGCAACTGACATGGTCTTCAGCTGTTCTAGCCCATTAGAGTCCAATAATTGCCTGATATTATTCTCACCATTCTCTATTACCCTTCTAATCCATAAGCTGTTTGTGTCCACATAATTGCCTATCACAGGTAGATTTTTGCTTTTATTCCCATCTCTGCAAATACTTTAAAATTGAGTCTAACTGCAGAAAAAGGCACACCTAAGTCACTCCTGATTTAACTAACTGGGCAATAAAATATTTTTTACATGCATAATATTAAGCTCTCATTTATAAGATTTATTTTTAAAAGCTTACTCTAGCTTTAGGACATTTGTGTGGTCAAAACTGTTCTTAACCCTGCAATTATCTAAATGCAATGCCTTTTGAAGTTACATAAAAATGTCTAGGAGAGTTTCTGGTTTATGCACGCAGGGCTGGAAATTTCATTTTGACAGTAATAATGCTGTGGAACTTGCTTTCCGTTGTTATTATA
Source organism: Erpetoichthys calabaricus (assembly GCF_900747795.2). NCBI lineage: Eukaryota > Metazoa > Chordata > Cladistia > Polypteriformes > Polypteridae > Erpetoichthys > Erpetoichthys calabaricus. The sequence goes on along the minus strand of NC_041401.2, from coordinate 147,407,431 downwards.
CTGTGCATTGGCAGACCATTGGAAATTAATTTACCATCAGAGGTCTTGCTGCATAGTATGCCAGTTAACTTTTCTTTTTTTTTCTTCTTCCATAGAAGTTACCCCTCAGCTGATTCCAGTGCACAAATTGCTATGCAGACTCACCCAGTGACTGAGACAAATTTTTACACTCAACCCACAGAAACTGCATACCGCACAGCAAATCCTTCTTTTTCAGGACCTCCTGGTGTTACAAGCAGCTACAGTAGCACTGACTACAGCCCATACCATCCTGAAGGTTCTCAAGTTAGCATCATGGCAGTTCATGCAGTGCCTGGGAGTCCACACACCCTTCACCGAACAGTGGCTACCAATACACCACCAAGCCCAGCTCTTGCTAGAAGGGTGATAAACCAAGATAGCCCAAATATGTCTCGTCACATGGTTGTTGCAAATGGAAGTGAGCCTGGAACTCCTAATAGCCCAGTTCTTGGCAGGCATCCTTTGGTAAATCAGATGACCCCTGGGAGTCCAAGTATGGAGCGACACAACATGTATAACTATTCAAGCCCTGAAGACAGGCATGTCACATTATCGAGACAAAGCAGTTCATCAGGATATCATCCTCCTTCTACACCTTCATTTCCTGTCTCCCCTGCTGGTTTTGAAACTTCTGCACAACGACAGGGTAGTCCAACTCAACCTGTACTCCCAGAAAAAAGGCGGATGTCTAGTAGCGAACGCCCCAATGGTGTGCTATCTTATGGAACTTTAAATGGGAAGACATCTTCACCTGTTTCAAGTGGAGGCAGTACACCAAATACCTCTTTTTCTCACACTCTTCCAGACTTCTCCAAATTTGCAATGTATGGTAAGAAAACATATCAGTGCAATAGAAGTGAGCTTTAGCCTGAATTATGATTTTCCTCGCTTATTTTGTATAATATACCAGTTCAGAAAGGAAACAAAGTGTAATCATTGTTTTTAGCTATCCCCAATATCAGTGGTAAAAAACTAAACTTACATGTCTTACAGAAAAAGACTTTCTTATTCTAAATTAAGATATATACATGCACATACGCACACATACCCATATGCTGTGTGTGTGTATGTATGTATATGTATATATATATATATATATATATATATATATATATACACACAGTAGAGTCTCGCTTATCCGACATAAACAGGCCGGCAGAATGTCGGATAAGTGAAAATGTCAGATAATGGGAGGTGTTAAGAAAAAGCCTATTTAACTACTGTATGTTATAATTTTACACATTACGAACCTAATAATCATGTTTTACAACAAAACAACAGAAAAAATTAACTGAAAAAATGAACTTAAGTTAAATACAGTATGTACAGTACTTAAAAAGTTCAGTCCTGTGATGATTTAAAGAAAAATTTGATTGTAGTCTGCTTTCCTGATGAGTGCCGTTTCTTTGCTGCCAAGTCTCACCATCTTTGCAGCATCATTATGTCTATTCCTGTAGCTTCTTCTTGTTGCTCAATGTATTTAATTGCAGATTCTAGAGCCTTAACTCCGTCGTTATGTGAAATTCTGAGAGGCTGAATAGTTGGTGTTTGATCTTCAATTTCGTTGTCATCGCAATTTACAAGAGCGACAATTTCTTAATCAGTTATTTCATACTGATCATCATCATTCATCCAACTTTCAATTTCTTGCAAAGATGCATCCTCACATCGAGGGATACGTTGCACTAAAGGTAGAATGGTTTCTTCGGTTTGATGTGTTCTTTCCGTTTCCATACTTTCATCATCGCCTAGCAGCTTCTTCCATGATTTGGCAATTGTTGGAGCCCTTACATCAGCCCAGGCCCTTGCAACCCAATAAGCAACATCCTTTACATTGATACGTTTCACTTTTTCAATCATGTCTTGTCCTTCTTCAATTTCTTTTATCACTGTGGACAGTAGCTTCCTGAGATAGTTTCTTTTTATCGTTTCCAAAATGCCCTCATCCATAGGTTGGCATATGGCGGTTACATTGGGGGGCAGAAACATTGCCTTAATGTCACCATCTTGAAGCTCCTCTGCATCAGGGTGCATTGGAGCATTATCTAGCAACAAAACTGCTTTTCTGGGTAAATTATTTGCTTTCATAAACTTCTCTGTTGAAGGAATAAATTCCTTAAAAAAACAGTCTTTGCAAATTTCACTGCTCATCCATGTGCTTTTCTGACTGTAGTATTTTACAGGAAGAGCGTTTTTTGAAACTGTTTTAAAGGCTCTAGGATTTTTGGACTTTCCAATCATTGAAAGGTTCATTTTAAGGTTTGCTGTAGCATTGCTGCATGCTAAAATTGTTAGCCTTTCCTTGCTACACTTGTAGCCAGGGGCTGTCGCCTCAGTTCTGGCTGCAAGACTCTTACTAGGTAACATTTTGTAATTAAGGCCTGACTCATCACAGTTAAATATCTGATCACCCGTTAGGCTTTCAGTTTCAATAAATTCCTGAAATCTTTTCTTGAATACTTCCATTACTTCAAAATTCGAGGATAGTTTTTCACCACAAAAACATGACTGACAGATACCGTAGCATTTCTTCCATCGGTCGAGCCAACCGACTCTTGCTGTGAAATCTCTGTTCCCTTCATTGAATTCATTATGAAAATGCAATGCCTTTTGTTGTAAAATAGGCCCTGAAATGGGCACACCTTTGTCCCTGAACTGTGTAAACCAAACATACAAAGCTTCACTAACTTTTTCATAGTCAAATTTTTTCATAGTTTTTCTTTCTTTTACTGCACCCTCTGTAACTCTTGATGCACACCATTTTTCTATTTCAATTCGTTTCTTCTTCCAGTCTCCTACTGTTACCTGTCCAACGTCAAAGTCATCAGCTACCTTCTGCATTGTCTCTCCCTTCTCCAGTATCTTGATTGCCGCAAGTTTTTGTTCCATCGATACAACTTTCTTTCTTTTCATCGCCATACTACTGTACTTATGTAAATTTCAACTTTTAAACAACACAACAAAGTTTGTCAAATTAACACACACAGACACATACGCATGTAACAGACTATAAACCGATCCGCATACAATGATAAACTGCGCTGCACTGAGTAGTGAGTTGTGACAGTGAGTGAGTGAGTGAGGGTGAGGCGAATGATAGACACATGAGTCATAGTTTAGACTGGCGCACCACTGTACAGTCGGGGTAACTAATTAGCTGCGGTGGAGTCAGGAGCAACAAAAAATAGACTACGCTCACGCTTGCAACTTGCAGTTCTTGTTGCCGATTGATGCGTTTTTTGGGGGTTTTTTTTGCGGTGGGACGTCTGATAATACGGAATGTTGGATAAGTGAAGGTAGGATAAGCGAGACTATATATATATATATAGTACTGTGCAAAAGTTTTAGGCAGGTGTGAACAAATGCTGTAAACAAAGAATGCTTTCAAAAATGGACGTGTTATTTATTTTCATCAATCAATAAAATGCAGTGAATGAACAAAAGAGAAATCTAAATCAAATCAATAATTGGTGTGACCACCCTTTGCCTTCAAAACAGCATCAATTCTTCTAGGTACACTTGCACACAATTTTTGAAGGAACTCAGCTGGTAGGTTGTTCTAAACATCTTGGAGAACTAACCACAGATCTTCTGTGGATGTAGGCTTTCTCACATCCTTCTGTCTCTTCATGTAATCCCAGACACACTCGATGATGTTGAGATCAGGGCTCTGTGGGGGCCATACCATCACTTCCAGGACTTCTTGTTCTTCTTTACGCTGAAGATAGTTCTTAATGACTTTGGCTGTATGTTTGGGGTCGTTGTCCTGCTGCAGAATAAATTTGGGGCCAATCCTACGCCTCCCTGATGGTATTGCATGATGGATAAGTATCTGCCTGTATTTCTCAGCATTGAGAACACCATTAATCCTGACCAAATCTCCAACTCCATTTGCAGAAATGCAGCCCCAAACGTTCAAGGAACCTCCACCATGCTTCACTGTTGCCTGCAGACACTCATTATTGTACCGCTCTCCAGCCCTTCGACAAACAAACTGCCTTCTGCTACAGACAAATATTTCAAATTTTGACTCATCAGTCCAGAGCACCTGCTGCCATTTTTCTGCACCCCAGTTCCTATGTTTTCGTGCATACTTGAGTCGCTTGGCCTTGTTTCCACGTCGGATGTATGGCTTTTTGGCTGCAACTCTTCCATGAAGACCACTTCTGGCCAGACTTCTCCAGACAGTAGATGGGTGTACCTGGGTCCCACTGGTTTCTGCCAGTTCTGAGCTGATGGCACTGCTGGACATCTTCTGATTTTGAAGGGTAATAAGCTTGATGTGTCTTTCATCTGCTGCACTAAGTTTCTACGATCCTCAGTGTTGCCCGTTTCTTTGTGCTTCTTCAAAAGAGCTTGAACAGCACATCTTGAAACCCCAGTCTGCTTTGAAATCTTTGTCTGGGAGAGACCTTGCTGATGCAGTATAACTACCTTGTGTCTTGTTGCTGTGCTCAATCTTGCCATGACATGAAACTAACTGTCTTCCACAACCTCACCTTGGTAGCAGAGTTTGGCTGTTCCTCACCCAGTTTTAAGCCTCCTACACAGCTGTTTCTGTTTCAGTTAATGACTGTGTTTCAACCTACGTGTGACATTGATGATCATTAGCACCTGTTTGGTATAATTGGTTGATCATACACCTGACTGTAATCCTACAAAATCCCTGACTTTGTGCAAGTGTACCTATAAGAATTGATGCTGGTTTGAAGGCAAAAGGTAGTAACACCAAATATGATTTGATTTAGACTTTTCTTTTGTTTGCTCACTTTGCATTTTGTAAATTGATAACAATAAACAATCATTATTTATATTTCTGAAGGCACACCTGCCTAAAACTTTTGCACAGTACTGTATATATATATATATATATATATATGTATGTGTGTATATATATATATATATATATATATATATATATGTATATTTTAAGGTTTCTGAACTCTTTTGGGAGGCCCCCCAATTGGACAACATGCTGAAGACATGGAAGACAGTTTATCAGTTGCTGGGACAACCGCGGGCTCCCAACACTGCAGCGGCTCACAGCTGAAGGAAATCCAAGGCGGTTGCGGTATAAACAATTGCTGTCAATGGGTGATGCAAGGAACATTATAGATGCAGGGAACAGTATTACTTGGCCAATAACCTGGTCACGACCCTGCCTGATTGCTGTGTCTGTGTATAGGAGAGTGGTAGATCCTGCTGCAATAAATAACCGTGTTTTTCCTGTTTCAAGCTGAATAAAGTTGGTTTTGCTAAAGTACTGAGACTTAGCCTCGTGTTTTAGGGTGCAAGACAGGGACTCGCACCTCATTATACAGTCATATGAAAAAGTGTGGGACAGTGAGTGATTGAGGGTTTATCATTGGTTGAGCTTTCAAAGTAGCAACTTCCTTTTAATATATGACATGCCTTATGGAAACAGTAGTATTTCAGCAGTGACATTAAGTTTATTGGATTAATAGAAAATATGCAATATGCATCATAACAAAATTAGACAGGTGCATAAATTTAGGCACCCCATTAGAGATGTTACATCAATACTTGGCCTCCATTTGCAAATATAACAGCCTCTAGACGCCTCCTATAGCCTTTGATGAGTGTCTGGATTCTGGATGGAGGTATTTTTGACCATTCTTCCATACAAAATCTCTCCAGTTCAGTTAAATTTGATGGCTGCTGAGCATGGACAGCCTGCGTCAAATCATCCCATAGATTTTCGATGATATTCAAGTCAGGGGACTGTGACGGCCATTCCAGAACATTGTACTACTTCTTCTGCATGAATGCCTTTGTAGATTTTGAACTGGGTTTTGGGTCATTGTCTTGTTGGAATATCCAACCCCTGCGTAACTTCAACTTTGTGACTGATGCTTGAACATTATCCTGAAGAATTTGTTGATATTGGGTTGAATTCATCTGACCCTCGACTTTAACAAGGACCCCAGTCCCTGAACTAGCCACACAGCCCCACAGCATGATGGAACCAAATTTGACTGTAGGTAGCAGGTGATTTTCTTGGAATGCAGTGTCTTTCTTCCGCCATGCAAAGTGCTTTTTGTTATGACCAAATAACTCAATTTTTGTCTCATCAGTCCAAAGCACTTTGTTCCAAAATGAATCTGGAGCATTTGCATACAACAAGCAACTCTGTTTGTGGTGTAAGTGCAGAAAGGGCTTCTTTCTCATCACCCTGCCATACAGATGTTCTTTGTGCAAATTATGCTGAATTGTAGAACGATGTACAGATACACCATCTGCAGCAAGATGTTCTTATAGGTCTTTGTAGGTGATCTGTGGGTTGTCTGTAACCATTCTCACAATCCTGCACATATGCCACTCCTGTATTTTTCTTGGCCTGCCAGACCTGAGTTTAACAGCAACTGTGCCTGTGGCCTTCCATTTCCTGATTACATTCCTTACAGTTGGAACTGACAGTTTTTTGTAGCCTTCCCCTAAACCATGATACTGAACAATCTTTGTTTTCAGATCTTTTGAGAGTTGCTTTGAGGATCCCATGCTGTCACTCTTCAGAGGAGAGTCAAAGGGAAGCACAACTTGCAAATGACCACCTTAAATACCTTTTCTCATGATTGGACACACCTGTCTATGACGTTCAAGGTTTAACGAGCTAATCCAACCAATTTGATGTTGCAAGTAATCAGTATTGAGCAGTTACATGCATTCAAATCAGCAAAATTACAAGGGGACCCACATTTTTGCACAGCCAGTTTTTCACATTTGATTTAATTTCATACAACTAAATACTGCTTCACTAAAAATCTTTGTTCGGAAAACACCTCAGTACTCAGATGTTCCTAGGAAATGAAAGACATACCACTGTTATCTTTTTTTGATGAAAGTAGAGTAAATTATTATGTAGGCTTAGAGTGGTTCCCAAACTTTTTCATATGACTGTATATATATATTTTTTTAAATGCTATCATTAACAAGACTGCTTCAGACATGATGTTCTCTTGCAAAGATATCTGTTGATGATACTGCGCTTAAGATTATTGTAGTGCTATTTGCAACATTTCTTTACCAGTGAATACATTCTTTGTCAGGATTTTTAAATTATTAAGTAAACTAGAAGTAAGTTATGGCCTGAAAAGATCAAAGGTGAAATTGAGTGTATTACTTAATTATTTCATGTATTAAATATTTTTCAGTATTCATGGTACAAATAAATATTTTAGTTCCACTCTTCATTTAAAACATTTTGAGCTACATTTCAGTAACATATTGCCTAATGTAACGTTTTTATATACCTTATTAATTCAAATGTTTGTTTATCTTTATTGATGATGCAAATTTTGTGACATTTTTAGACATTTTCTAAATTTTTTCTTAGTATTGTGTAGTTCATTTTGTTGATGTTATTGGCTGGCATTTGAATTGAATTAATCACTCATCAGCACTAATTGTGTTAGCCTAAAGTGAGCTATAATGAGTATATTGTGTTATTTGGAAACCGTACATAGGCCATTGGTGCAGTCTGACTCAATTTCACTGGGACCTGCTCCAAGGAATTTGTATTTTTTCCATTTGCACTTCCACTATAGTTTCTAGATACTTTCTAAATTGTCGCAGTTTGCATGTTAGTCTCCTCTAGTAATGTAGTGTTGGTTTCTGTCTTGCCAGTACAGTCTCTGGCTTGTTGTAACGTTACACAGGAAAGCGCAGGTCCAAAGAATATACAGCTGGATGAATATAAAATATAAAGGAAAATAATTTTCCAGGTGTGTTTTTAATGACCTGTGAAGGTGTCACACAATGAAAAATATTAACAAAGAATCTGTATACATTATATAGAGTTCAGATTAAAAACCTCAATATTTGTATGCAAACACTTTAAAACAGAATTGTTTAAAAAACATTTGTGATTGATCTGCTGAAAAAAGTGTTCCCTGTAATTAAGAAAGGTTCTAATGTTAGATTGTTCTTCTCTGTATGGTATCTTTTATTCAGTACTGATTAATGTACATTTCACAGTACTGTATATTACAAGGGACACAATTTACATTGAATTACCTTAAAATGTCATGTATTAATGTTATTTAAAAGCTACAAAATATATTTTCCCCATAAACCTTTTTTATTTATTCAAAATATTTTTGTCATTCTCCCACAACTATTATTATATGGCCACATTAAAAGCACAAGTTGGGGTTGCTAAGGAAGCTACTATACAATATTATCACAATTCTAAGGTCACAAAAGCCACAATATTGCGAATTATGTTTTGCACCACATTAATTATTGTCATATATTGCAATGTATTATTAATTTTTTATTTGATTGAAGTTAGATTTGAAATGAGGTACATGCCACTAGAATATCATTAGTGTGCTGCTTTTAGAATGAATTGTTTAATAAATGTTAATACACTGATCATTTCATAAAGGACAAGTTTGGTGCTTTTGAAGCCAAAGTTATTTTTTCACAACCGTAGCGTACATTTATTTTTCCCAGAAATTTGTGGTGTTAAGTGAAGCTTAATTTATGAATGTAAAAAATTTTATTTCCCTCAGTGCTGTACTTTTGTGGCAAATACTTAAAAATAAATAAATAAAAGGGTAACAAAAGCTGGCTTTTTCTTTTTTTTTTTTTTTGTTTTCCACTTGTTATTTACATACAAGATAGACTGAAGTTGTCCCTTTTTTCAGAAAATTGTAATTAGGTGAGAAAGATAAGTAATAGTGAAATATAAGTAATAATGAAATAGTATTTCACTTACTATTTCCTGTTTTATATGATTTCAGATGGAAGTCCTGAGACACGAGCCAATGTGAAGTTTGTGCAAGATACATCCAAATATTGGTATAAACCTGAAATTACTCGAGAACAAGGTGAGCTCTTCTAAATAAGTTAAATAAAAATATTCAAAGAAGTCTCTTTAGAGATTGGAGATTATATTTTGAGACTACTTTGAATGCCTGAGATCAATTCTCTATTTTAAATCATTAACTAAGTTTAATGACCTAATGTAGCAGCACTTCTAACTAAAGGACTCAAGACTGCTACAGTGCCATGTGCAGAAAACAATGTTAAAATACCATTGTGTAAATATTCCACACTTTCAGAAGAATACCAAATATTAAGGCAGACTGAAAAGAACCATGTATAGTTAATCAAAATGAAGCATGTTATTTTAAAATTTTAAAAGTGGCAATATTTTTAACTTTAAAACTTCCAAGTTTTTTAGCCATGTTTTAAAACATGCAACTTCTTTTTATTGAAATTATTTACTATTCAAATATTGCTAAAATATTTGATGTGTAATAGATTATAAATGTGCATAATTTCAGGAAATACAAACCAACTTTGAAATAAGAAAAGATACAGGTAACCAGCAGTCACAGGCTCATAAATAAGTATTTGACTGCCTAGCATATGTCTTTTTTTTTTTTTTTTTTAAGGAATGTATTTGTCAAAAGAGGCAAAAATCTATTTTAACAGACACCTGTGTTTTTTTGGAACAGAAAATTAAACTTGATCTGAAGCAACGCATATGCATTCCATCCTTTATTGCTTCAAGAAGTCTAAAGCAGTGTTTCCCAACCTCGGCCCTGGGTGCACACTGTGGCTGCAGGTTTTTGTTCCGATCAGCTTCTGTTTTTAATTGGACTCCTGAGCTAATTAAGTTGTGTGTTATTTCCCAAGTTCTGTGTTTTGGGAACAATATAGAAATAAAATTTTAAAAAAACTAAGTTTGGTAAAATAAATATATATTTGTACCAAGCAGTTCTATGGGAATAATGTATTTTTTTCTTTTTAACAATATTTTCATCTTGATTTTCATTCTACTTTTCTAGGTGTTCTAATTGTTTAATTAATCCATTATTTACTAATTAGTGGGTCTGATGCTAAAGTAGTTGCAGCCTTTGATTATTCAGTGTTGTTTGCCTGCGTGTCTGCTCCGTTCATTTTTAATTGTCATTAATAAGATACAACGAAGGGGAAAAACTGCACAGAGAAAGGGCAAAATATAACGAAATCAACAAAAGAGAATTAAGCATTTAAATCTATAGCAAAAGCAGAAATTTTTCTAAATGTCTTATAAATGTAAAAATCATGCTTCTGTGCTTTTCTGAATGTAGAATAAAAGAAAAATAATACCAGCTAATTAAATGAGATCAGTGCTATCAGGTGTTGTCACTGATTAGGAATCTGGTTGGAACAAAAACCTGCAGCCACAGTGTGCCCCCAGGACAGAGGTTGGGAAACACTGGTCTAAAGTCATCGTTTCCAACCCATAATAATAATAATTCATTACATTTATATAGCGCTTTTCTCAGTACTTCTTTTGCGCAGTATATCAATTAAATGCTTCTCACCATTATAGATACATCTTTGAATGTTGTATGCTTAAGCAAACTCATAAATTGTCACTTTTCTTGCAAGATGAACTTACTAAGGTATCTTTTTTACTTGATGTACTAAAGTATGAAAGGGAGATTACTTTTTCAAAGTGTTTTGTTAAAATGGCATCCATAACCTGTTCAGTCAAGATTTTAATGTTTTTTTTTCAGTGTACTTTATAAATATTTTAGTGTTTCTCCATAAATACTACATAAAAATGGCTTTTTGTGTGTATTGGACCCATAGAGAATATCAAAGAAAATGTTTTTATTAATTAAGTTTTTTTTTTCTTTTTTTTTAAATAGCTATTGGTTTATTACGGGACAGGGAGCCTGGAGCCTTCGTAATTCGGGACAGCCACTCTTTCCGTGGTGCCTATGGTTTGGCTATGAAGGTAGCCTCCCCACCCCCTACAGTTGTGCAGCAAAACAAAAAAGGTATTGTATCTCAGTGAGCCCGCACACCACCCAGTGTTGAAGTATGGGCCCACAAGATTGCTTGCAACTAGAGCCTTTTCTTAACCCTCTCTAACAACAATAGCTCTTTTAACAAAACACTAATCATCTTTCTATTCCTGCCTTGGTTTCGGGGATTATGCCAATATATCATGAAGCGAAGTAGCACAGAACTGCTTCACAAAAGGATAATCTTTACGGCAGTTGAATGTTCTTTTTGAATCTTTTACAGCATTTTAAGAGTTTTAATTATTTGTAAATAAAAATGGATTGAGTACTCTTCTTATTATTGTGGCCTTGAGGTTAGAGGTTTGGATTTGAGGGCGTGAAGATCTTATAATTACAACCTCAAGTTTTATCTCTATAAATTTACTGCCTCTTCCTGAGTAAATCGCCCAGTTTGTCTTGAAACTTAAAAGCAAAGGAGTAATTTAGTCTTATTTTAAATTACCTTACATACAATAAATTATGTATTTCTTAAAGTGAGTCAGTAATATAACTGGAGGTGTCTGGAAACAGTTTATTCTCCAAGCCAATAATTTGTTATTGTGTCTGTAATTTTTATATTCCTATTTAAGTTAATTCATATATCACCCCGTACACTTTAATATAAATTCCAATTAAACATTAACATACTTTTAATTTGTTTTTATTACTAACAAATGAATACAAAAATAGTTTTAAAACTGCTTAACAATTCATAATTTTTGCTCATATATCTGTCAAAAGAGAACGACCACAAAAATGTAAATCTTTAGCCCGGCATGTAACTGAATGCTGTGGAGTTTACATTCAACATAAAAGATCTATCAAACCTCTGGCTGTGTGAGAAGCAGTTGCTCTGAGCAATAATGCTTTATTCCTGCGTGAACAAATGTTGGACGTATAAAAGAAAAAAAGTGTCTTGTAGCTTGACAATGCTTGAAAAGAGCAACATACAAGTGCGTCTTAATACTTCATTATAACTCCCACAAGCATGGAACACATAATGTAATTTTTCACATTGCATACATGTATATTGCAGTGGAGGATGAGGCACTGTGTTGTTCGGATCTAATTGATATTACCTCATGTTATTAAACATGTCACAAATTGTACGCAAGGTGTAAATTGGAACCGTTGAAGAACTGTGAAATAGACTTACATTTTGTTAAACAAATAACACCAAGCCTTTTAAAAAACCTTAAATATATACTTAATTATAGGACAAAATATAATAATGCAGTAAAGTTTTATAAAGATAAAAATCTACAGATGAAAGTAATTAGATTTTTTAAAGTGCAATAAATATTACTGAAGCACTGGTTGGTTAAAGGAAGCTTGTTAATGTGTGAAAAATAGTCAAGAATTTATTCAGTTATTTAATGTACTGTATGTGTTAAGTCCACTAACTTTTGTATGTAAGTTAATCTCTATTGCAATGTTACTTTCCAGGCTTCCATAATTATAATACTCTGCTTTTTCCTTTTTACTTTCTTGTATACGAAGTATAAGGAAAGTATTACAATCGTCTAAAGATCCGATGTCGAAATTTTGATGAATCTCAACATTTTAAGCCTCCCTGAGTCCAAAAATACCATTTTTGGAATTATGTCTGGGTGTCTGTCTAGGTGTGTGTGTACTGTTCTTGTCTTTGGTGTTTGAACCAGAAACTAAACAGCAGCCAAACTCTACTTCACAAAAGATTAATAGAGTCAGGAGATAGCGCCTTGCTCCAATTTTAATTCAATTTAATGAAGTTAGAGTGAAACTGAAAAGAAGTAAAATACAAATAATTACTGATTTAAATAAGCAATATAACTTCACTCTATACTTATCAAATTAACTTAAACTAATACTTACAGGCTTTGCTTTGATGGGACTAACACTGACTAATCATGAAACATGCTGTCTAACTACTGACTTCCTGTAATTCTATTTCCGCTTCCTTACGACTATGTACATGAATATTCATAAGGTTATATTAATATTCATTTGAACATCAAACAGCTATTCTGAGAGGCAGAACAGTGTGTATGTAAACAAAATAACTTGACTACACTTTCTCTTAGGTCAACAAAATTTTGCATTCAAGTATTGGGTACAAAACAGATTTCTGTCAACTTTTGGGCTATTTGGTGGTACTCTACCTTTTATTCATGCAGCTGCACAGTCAGATTTATTCAACTTTACTTTTATAATAATTGTTCGATATCTTAATAATTTGATTTGTTGTTAATAACATAAAAATAGAATCCTTGTCTTGTGGTTTATTCCTCAAATATCCATTCTCATATCTGAGTATACGAGGAGACCACTCCCGATTTTTTATACTTGCATTAGAGGTCCTAAATCAAAATGTAAAATTTGCAAGTGCTTTCTTTGTTATTTTTTGTATGTAGGCACAATTTTCATACTGTCTAACAAGTATTACTGAAATCCATACTTGTGCCATTTTATTTTTAGCATACTGTATGTAATCAAAATCCTGACTGTAACAGTGCTACTCATCACAGATTGTTTCTGTCTTGCTAAACTGCTTTACAAGTGAATATGTTTCAGAATGCACTTTGAAATTCACTGGACACCTTTTTCATCTTGTAGCAGGTGACATGACTAATGAGTTAGTACGACACTTCCTGATAGAAACAAGTCCTAAAGGAGTGAAGCTGAAAGGGTGTTCAAATGAACCATACTTTGGTGAGTATAGGCGTACAACAAAAACTCAGAGTGTGGAGTGCACTCAAAAATTTTAATAAAGTCAAAGACATTAAACAACATATTTCTGTGATGTATACGCAGCTTTAGTCTATTGCACTTAAAAAATAAAGAAGAAATATATAGCAGATGTTAATGTAAGCTGTTGAGTCTGTGATACAAATTAAAGAGAGAGCTTAGTAAAATTTAATTTAGTAAATTCTTGGTATAGTATAGACTCACAAACATGATTATGGCTTTATGTAAACTCTTTGTAATGGGCAGAAAGCAAGAATTTCTCTAACTACAAAAAGGGAAAAAAAAGTATTGGATTAACTGTAGACATACAGTATTTATCCTGACACTAATGTAAATATCTATTTCTGTTTTTTAGGTTCTCTTTCTGCATTGGTGTATCAACATTCTATCACGCCACTTGCTCTGCCTTGTAAACTTGTAATCCCAGCCCGAGGTGAGTCACAGTTTGCAATGTCCAGACAATTTAATTGTAAAGTGAAGCAGGTAGCACTACAAAATATCTTTTAAAAGAGATGTAATGTTATTAAACAATTTATTTAAATTGTGCGATTTTAAGGACATCATTTTACCTGCATGCATTCCGGTTCTATAAATATGTTTATATTCTGTATAAAAATGAGTTCTCCTGTATCTTTTTTCCCCTGGAAAAAAAAGGCATAAAACTTATGTCTGGATTCTCCAAAATGGTTCAACACTTGATAGCAAATATATGTTAATGGCAAGCAGAGTTGTTCTATAGATGGTGGCTAAATAAAACCTAGCACATTAGCAGACATGCAGCATGGTAAGAACGTATTATACATGTAGGTACAGGGAAAATGTGCTTCAACCATTTTGAGAAGACATCTGGTGGCATCAGGTTTTACCTCATCTGTGATCAGAAGAATCTACTGTAAGTTCTGAAGTGTCACTTGTAGATATTTACTGTTGTTTTGTGAAGTAATATGCCTGAGCACACGAAAATTCAGAAGTGCGGTTTTCAGCCTATAGCTTGCATTTGCTCAGTCAGCAGGAGAGGGAGGGTTCATCGAATTGGTTGAAATCTATTGGTTGGAACTTCTTGATAACATAACACTTGGTTATTCTTTATACAGAATAATTACTACAATTTTTTTCAGTTTTTTTATTTGTGACAATTTTTTAAACAAAGCATGTGTGATTTCATACCAAATAAAAGTCATGTGAAGTTGACACCGGTCTCTTGAAACCAACATACAGTTTGGATCTGTGTTTGGCATAGTTTACCTGTATGGTGAAAAATTTTTAAACAATCATTATTGGGCCAATCAGGGTGTAAGATGGTCTACCTGACTTCACTTCCCCTTGGGATTAATAAAGTTTATCTAATCAAATATAATTTTGCAGAGATTTTAATTGTGCACTTCTTTTTGCATTTATTTTGTGATATGTTATATTGTAAATATCATCTTTTTTATAACTTGCATCTTTCAGTAAAATATTTTTTGCAGACAGTAGATTTGGTATTTTAATATGATTAAAAAAAGCAAATCTGTAAAAAAAAAAAAAAGCTAATTAAGCGTAATTACTGTAGGACTAAATTAATGTACTGTTTTTAGATCCTAATGATGAAATCCCAGAAATATCAACTCCTACAACCACAGCTCCAGAGATTATTAAACAAGGAGCAGGTGAGTGAATAATTGTTTGAAAGTGGTAATCGATGTTTGAATATACATTAAATCTACTGAAACTGTCATAAAGCCCAATTTCATTAAAGTAGATTTCTGTTACACAGATGTATCTTATTCCTCAGAACAAATTGAAGCACACAAACAGTATATGGGCCTCCATATTTTGATAGGAGGTTACTAACAGTGATTTTCATTTATTCATTGTCCAAACAAAAATGTTCCAGAATGAGGTAGGGAGAAGAGTCGGAGTCTCCTTCACCTAGTGCAACCCTAATTTCTTTTGCTGCTATGATCAGCTCTTCCTCCATCTGACCCTGTAATGGTTCAAGCAATAGTTGGATAGATATTTAAAGACAATCATGCCTGTTTATGCTAATAACTCTTATAGCTGCAGTATTAACTCTAAGAATATTACGCCCATTTCTTCATTGTAATAGGACTATGCAAAACATGCTTTTACAGCAAAGTACATTTTGGAAAGTCAGTATTATGTGCAAAAAGATGATTTTGCAATTAAATGTAATGTGTGAAAGGAACAACTGTCTGTTATAAATCTCCAAAGAGCATATATCAGATTAATTTTAATAAAATTATTGTAAAAGTGTTACAATTGTAAATAGAATTTTTAAAATTCTAGTAAAAATCTACTAAAGAAACAGCACTTGTAATGTTCATAAATTTATTAGACAAATTATGAGATGATTAAATTGATTTTTACTGTTTGTTTTTTTTCACCCCAGCTTGTAATGTGCTCTATGTAAACTCTGTTGACATGGAGTCACTTATTAATAAAATTATTGTAAAAGTGTTACAATTGTAAATAGAATTTTTAAAATTCTAGTAAAAATCTACTAAAGAAACAGCACTTGTAATGTTCATAAATTTATTAGACAAATTATGAGATGATTAAATTGATTTTTACTGTTTGTTTTTTTTCACCCCAGCTTGTAATGTGCTCTATGTAAACTCTGTTGACATGGAGTCACTTACAGGCCCCCAGGCTATTGCCAAAGCCATCACTGAAACACTTGGTGCAAATCCTCCACCTACCGCTACCATTGTGCACTTCAAGGTGTCCACCCAAGGAATCACCCTTACTGACAACCAGAGGAAGTAAGTTTATTTACTTTAAACAAGCAGAACACTATAATTTTAGCATAACTCATTTTCTACTGTATATTATTGTCTTAGATTTAAGAAATCTCAAATTATCATAAAATAACTATAGCTCAGATGGTTTTTCACACCGTTACAATATAGGTTTCGTCTCAATGAGCAGCTTCAATGTATTGCCAAATTTACCAATATAAAATACAGTAATGGTAAAATACTTGAAATCAGTGTAAAATATATGTACATACAGTATATCCACATATTACATAGACATTAATATGTTTAAAGTGCCTCTGCTTTTCTGCTTAAAGTCTGCTAACAGCAGAGAACTAATGTTGACAAAAAAGAAGGTAAGAAATATGCTGCCACTTGTATGTTGATACAGTTCTTGGATAAATTAAATATTAGATGGGAAACAGTCCTTGGGAAAAGAGATAGTGAAAATATAGCTGGTCTAGGCCACCTTGCCACTGAGCTATATCTGGACATTTTGAAATATGTGACATTGCCATATGGTGTTTAATATTGCTGTAGAATCAAATGATGGCACTTCTGGTCAAATTAACATCCATCCATTGTGAGGTTTCATTTCAAAGCCAGAAGGAGCAAACTGATCAGCAGCATTAGTTGTCAAAAAGAGATGCTTATATAAGAAGCAGAGAGTGGGAATCTGCAATAGTAAATCTAGTGGTCTGTCACACTTACGGTATTGTCAAACAAGAAAGACAAAGTGATAGGAACTGGATAAGATATACTGTAGTACACCATGATGGAAGACAACATGCCACTGACAGATTTCGCCACATGCAACCTTCATTTAGACACAACCCTCCCCCATCCAGCAGGTTGCATCTGAAAGCAGAAATAAAATCATTGCACCCAAACTAATAAAAAAAAAGTAATGACAGTCCTCAACCTTCACACACACATTGCATCCATTTACCATTCTATCATTTAAACTAACATATTTGAGACATCATTTCACATTAAGCAATATTATGGTTTTTTTTTTAAGCCCCTTTTTTATTCTGGCTCAGATCTTGATTTTCACACACATTCAGTTATTTAGCCGCCCGTTCACTGAACGTGTTTTACTCCATAAAAACACTACAGGGAATGAAAATCTATCCTACCAGCCTTAGGTACAATACCAATAGAAGAATTTAACACAGTATGTGATAGTGAATTACAGACACACTCATATAGACATTTGCAAAATGTGTTTTTTTAATTGTTTAAAATCGTGTGCTTGTGTATCTGGACTGAAACTCCAGTCCTACCCACTGCAAAAAGCAACCATCTTGGCCATTTCAAGCAATGTAGAATTCCATTAACTCAGTTGGCTCATACCAGCTATGTTTTTTTCAGACTCTACAGAAAAGCAGTGTTGTACAGTACCTTCTGCAGAATTTGTGCAGCTAATTTGTTTTTGTTTTTATATTCTGTAAAATAACTTTTTCTATAGCACCTATATAGTCAATGTGAATATTATATGATATAGTGTAACTGGCATTTTGTAATAATTCACACATTATAGTATTTATACAGTTTTTGGGGGACTGAGCCAAACAAAATTAAAACTTTTTTTTTTTCTTTTACATATCATTGCCAATGTTTACTCTTAAGAATGCATTAACTGAGGGGAAAAAAAACAAAACAAAACCGGTGGTGGAACTGTAATAGAAGAACTGTTTACTCCAGGGAATGGCCTTGCAGGTTTTTTAATTTTTATGAAAATATATCATTTAAGGCACTCTGTTTTTTACTGCCATCCTGTAGAGAGTCGCTTTCCTTATGCACCAGTTGATGACTTAGTATTGTACAAGACCATCCAGACTCTGTGTAACCTGGGAAGCAAAACTAGGGAGCTGAGATTTACCATGGATGGCTGTTTCCCACCTAGGTTGTATTGTTTAAAATATGAGAGCAGTTGCATTTTTTCAAAAATAAAGCTTCAAAATTAATAAAAATAGCAGACATACAAACTTGCCATTCATAAACTTACAATAAACAGGAGCAGGGTACACCTTAATTTTAATGAGTATGATTTACTAACATCACATATTGTGGTTCAGTACTAGAGTGTTAACATAGTACCTATTTCACAACCCTAACCATGAAGCAAAATGTTTTTGATTCCTATTGCTTTTCTGTAAGAAATTAATGTTTTATTTAAGGAAAAATATGAAGAATAAAATATTTTGTAAGTGATTTAAGACTGTTTAAATGGATTGTTAATGAAACCTTTAAAAAGTTGATTGATACAAATACAATTTTTCTATAATTGAGGTTTATTTTCCTTTGCATATGTATTTAATGAGAGGATAAAATTATTATTTTCTCATTTTGTGTTAGTACATATGTGTTAATGCTGTTTCTTTCTTCCATTTTCTTAGGCTTTTCTTCCGTCGTCACTATCCAATAAACAGCATCACATTTTGTGATCTGGATCCACAAGAGAGGAGGTGAGGATTAAACATTATAAAGAAACTATTAGTTTGACAATTCAATATATAAAGTATTTTTTCTGCCAAAATATGAGTGTCATTGTTTTTATATTTATCTGTTATCTAAGGCTGTATATACGTATCCCTGTGTAAAATGAGTGCTTTTCTAAGGCACAGTACTGAGTTACTTCTAAACTTTTTTTTTCCCAGATGGGCCAAAGTAGACGGAGGCACATCAAAGTAAGGAATTTAAATAACTGTTCAAAACCATTTGTGCTATTCTTAGTTACAGAGGATTTAGTCTGTACTAATGCTAATAATACACAATATATCAGAATTGTGGTAAAATTATTTCTAATTAATATTTATTCTATTTACATGCAAACTTATAGTGAATTTGATAGTTACTGTTGCATCTGATTATTTTCTATGATTATGTTCATTAATTAACAAATTTCTACAACTTTTATTATTTTTTTCTTTTTTATCTATGGAGAATATAATAATTATCACTTTACTTTTATGTTTTGGAAATATATGCTGTACTTTTAGCATAGCCATGAAATATGTAATATAAGTCATTCTATTCACCTCGAGAATTTTCTTCTTGCATCCCGCCTGATGTGAATGTGAATGAAGTGCAGCAGCAGTTGGCAGATTACATTACAAATTTTTAGAACGGTCATACAAACTCCCCGATTATAATGTTTGCCGACTTTAATAACGCAAACCTAACCATCGATCTTCCCAGATACAAACAGCTTGTAGTATGCCCCACCAAGGCCGGGAAGACTTGGGATCACTGCTAATGCGCCATAAGAATGTATATGGGGCTTTACCTTGCGTGTTGCTGGATAATGCTGACCATGTTATGCCACCGTTTCCTACCTACTTATAGACAAAAGCTAAAATTAGCCAAACCAGAAAAGAAATCTATTTGTTCATGGATTGATGTGTCAGTTGAATTATTACAATATTGTCTAGACTGTATAGATTGTAACGTTTTCAAAAATGCTTGTAAAAACAGTGACAAGTTGACTGACACTTTTACTTCTTATATCAGCTTCTGTGAAGAGGTTTGCATTCCCATGAAATCAATTATGATTTATAACAATGGAAAGCCATGGTTCACCAAAGAACTAAGGAATCTCCCTCAGGCGAAAGAAAAGGCACATACAACTGGTGATAAAGATGGTCTAAACAATGCAATCAGATATGCTAAATGGAAGCACAAAAATAAAATGGAGCTTCAGTTCTTGGCAAATAATAGCTCCTCTGTATGGAGAAGCCTTCAGTCTATTACTACTTACAAAAAGACATCTCCCAGTGCTTACTCAGATTCATCCCTCCCTGACAAACATAACAAATGTTATGGCAGATTTGAACAAGGTGCTAAACATCTACAATTACTCTGCACCTCCAGCTCTGAAGTGGTTATAACACCAGCCACGTCTTCGCAAAAGCCTCACCCCTCTTCTCCCTTTTCTATCAAAAAATATGACATCTGGAAGCTGTTTTCAACCCAGAACTGCAAAAAGTCAGCCAGTCCTGATTCTGTCTCACCTGCAACAATCAAACACTGTGCTATGCAACTTGCTCCCCTCTTCACAGACATATTTAACCAGTCTCTTGCGCAGTGTACTGTACCTATTTGCTTTAAATTTCTATTATTGTTCTTGCCGAAAGTGGTAAAATAAGGTGCCCCAATGATTAAAGGAGTATTGCTCTTACATCACTTTTAATAAACATATTTAAGCGACTTGTTCTAACCCATCTGAAGTCTGTTACTGCTACTGTTCTTGGCCCTCTTCAGTTTGTATATCAAGCAAATAGATCTGTGGATGATTCCATCAACATTGGCCTTCATTTTGTGCTGGAGCATCTGGACAGTAAAGGAACTTATGCCAGAATACTGTTTGTTGACTTCATTTCAGCTTTTGACCCCATTGTTCCTGAACTGTTGTTAACTAAACTTCTACAGACTTAATGGATTTAGTTTTCTGAAAAACCGGAAACAATACGTTTGTGTGGGCTCTCACCTCTCTGACTGTCTCCATATTAGCACAGGTGCCTCTCAAGGCTCTGTACTTTTCCTCCTGTTTTAATCCTTGTACACCAATGACTGTAGGTCCACTGATCCTTAAGTTAAAATCATTAAGTTTGCTGATGAAATGACCATTATTGGTCTAATTGCTAATGGCAACGAAATACATTATAGAAAAGAGGTGTCTCGTCTTGGTGTGCTTCCAACAACCTAGTGCTCAATACCTCTAAGACAGTAACAATGGTCATTGACTTTTATGAACAGTAGCTAACGTCTCGCACTAGAAATTAATGATTCTGCAGTCAATATGGTGGAATCCTTCAAATTTTTAGGCACAGCTATCATAAACACTGTCAGCTGGGACCTTAACCTATATCACTAAAAAGGCACAGAAGTGATTGTACTTCTTACGCTTACTTAAGAAATGAAATATTTCCCAGCCAATCCTAGTTCAGTTTTACAAAGCCATAATTGAAAGTGTAATCACATTCTCTATTGTTGTCTGGTTTAGTTCAGCAATGGCACACTCCAAAAATAAATTACAGCGTATTGTGAGGTCTTCTGAGAAAATAATTGGCTGCATCCTTCCATCTGTGGCAGACCTATGTACATCTCGTGTCAATAACCATGTCAAAAGGATTACCACAGACTCATCTCACCCTGCTCATCACATTTTCCATAAACTCCCCTCTGGTAAACTCTTCAAGTAAATTAAAACTAAAATTAACAGACACCTCAGGTTTCTTTCCCAGAGCCATAGCTCTCTCAGACCAGTAACCTAGCCTGACTTTGCATATTTATGCATTCTGTCAGATATGAATATGAATGTGTGTGTGTACAGTATATGTACATGTATGTGTATGCATTTGCGTGCATGTGCATACTCACACTTTCACTTGCACATCATTTACATATCTCCTTTAAAATTGTACTCCTCTGCAAGCTTGAATGAAGTTTTTATTTTTAACTTATGCCATTTATGTTATTTGTGTGTCATATTGTGTTCTGTTATAAGCAGCTCTGAATCTACCAAGTCAAATTCCAGTACTGTACATTAAGTACTAGCAAATAAAAGTGATTCTGATTCTGAAATAGACCTGGTTATGGATTATCCAATATTACATATCACTGATATGTATTTGATACTTTTATTTTTAAGTGGAGTCTAGAGCTATGCTATTTTGACTGATGTAGTCTCTAAAAAATCATAAAATACAAGTTATTTCAGGAAAAATATACCCTTATTCGCAGACAACTGTCTGATTTCAGTTCACTCTAGGGAAAAACATCTCATATTTAGAAAAGCCTTTTGAAGTTGTATTGATTGTATATTTTTGACATTGGGATTGTAATATATTTTTTCTTTCTTTTAAGATTCTTTGGTTTTGTGGCCCGTAAACAAGGAAGCACAACAGATAATGTTAGTCACCTATTTGCTGAGATGGATCCAGAACAACCTGCCACAGCCATAGTCAACTTTGTCTCCAAAGTGATGGGCAGCTCTCAGAAACGATGAGCTCTTCTAAGTAAATGTATTTTCATGAGTCTGAAGTTTTTTTGTTTTGTTTTGTTTTTTCTTGTTTTTTGTCTTTCGTTCCTGTTTTTAAAGCTCTTTGAAGGACTTGGAGTTGATCTGAGATGGAGACAGAGAATGTGCATCATGGGATAGTGGCTGTGGCTATTGTGGTTGTGAGGAATGGTCTTGAATCAAATTGTGATAATGTTGGGGAAGATCTTTAAAAGAAATGTTCAAAGCAAAGTCGACTGAAAAGTATACTGAAATCTAAACAGCTTTTGGAATGATTCATTGAAATGTAAGAACTTTAAACTACCAGCAGAAATGTGGCAAGTGTTTGTTGGATGTTTATTTTTGTGTTTTTTGTTTTTGAGTCTCTTCTTTGGTTGTGAATTTACATGTGAAACAAATGATTGTAAAAATTAGATTAGTCTGCAATTTATTTCACTTTGTTTTTATGTCAAAGAAATATTAGTTGCATCCACTCCTTATACAGAGACAACTCAAGAATTGTATGTTTGGTACATCATCATAAATATGTTTCATTCCAGAATCCTGGATATTTTCTACTTGTCTTTTGTAAAGAGTGGATGATAAAGGGGCTATTATGCACAAATGCTTCCACTGCTTCTGCTGTGGTAGTCTGTATCAGTAGTGGATACAAGTGAAAAAAACGTTCTTTACAATTACTCCTTATTGCATATTTTGATGAAAATCCATGAGATTCATATTAAAAGTCACTCCTAAAGTATGTAGATTTCAGTTAAATGCAGGCCAGTTACAGTGCCTACAGTGACACAGACCATCTGCATCAAGCACTGCTTTGCGGTTTTGGAGAGGACAATGTTCAAATGACTTTCTGCTTCGAACAGACACATACAAACTATCTTAATGCACTCATACATATAAAAAAATGTTCATTTAAACTGCTTTGTCTTTAATGAAATGCACTGAGCCTATGCACATCCTACATGTAAGATTTGATGTATGAAAGGCACACCAAGCAATATGTTTGAATTTATTAAAGGTATTTTTTTTCCTCCTGGACTTAATCAATAGAAGTGAATCTCCACAATAAAAGAAAAAGAAAACAAATTGCATACTGAAAAAAATTATATAATGTCTCCATTATATGTCCTTGTGTTCGGTAGAAGTGTTTGTGACAAATTATGCCACTCCACTTGAAAGTAGTGAACCTCAAATAAACAACTTGATACTGTATAAAGATTTACCTGAGTAACTACAGAATTGTAATATGTATGAAAATATTTTAAAAATCTCATAAATTATTAAATTATTTTTACACCTAAAGTTATATTAAAAAAAAGAAAAAAACACTCTTACCTATTCTTTCTTAAATAAAGCCGTATTCAGTAAGCACAACATTTTCTTATTATCCAAAATGGATGTTTCTGGCATAAACAAATATTTCCATTGATTTACAGTACATCTTGGATGTGTAAAGATGACTGAAGTAATGACAGCAGTGATGTTTTTTCTCCACTAGACTTTTTGACCAGTTGGGCTGTTTCATTATCCATTCACTGTGCCCAGTACTAAACAAAGACTAAAGTATTCTTCATAAAGTATATAATCGGACATCAATATAGTGGAATTTGGCTCTGAAATGAAACTTGCATGAAGTTTTTATGGTAAACTTGAAACCGCATGAAATTAACCATTCCATAGCCATTTTTTCCCCATACCCTCCAATTCTCCTTTTCATTTTGCTATAATTAAAATGATCTCATTTAATGTAAACACACTCTAAAACAGTAAAAAAAAAAAAAAAAACAAAGAGCACATAGCTTATGGAATTTAATGTATGAGTGAATCATGCAAAAACAACAATACTTTTACATTTTATTAATTTTAATCAATGCTAGCTAGTACAGACACTAGGAATACAACATAAGAATTCAGAAATGTTCAGTGATAAATGAAAATCAAATTCAAACACTTTCAGTCTATCTATCTATGCATACAGTACATATAGTAGTGTTTGTTCACAGAAAAAGCCACTTGAATTAGTTACTCTGTCTTCTCAAACACAATCACCAAAATAGCACCAAGATCCTATACAGATTCCTGTCACAGCTCAAGAAATTGTCTTTATTGTTATGTATAAAATATATATTATACTGAAAAGTTAAGTAAGCTAACCAAATATTAAAAAATACAAAAAGTGTCTTTACTAAATATTTATTTTTACCACAGTGCTTTATGTTAACTCATATATACAAAATGTGTATAGTCTACAGAAGATTACCTAGAACATAAGAAATCCCTTTATTTTGGCTAAAATGCAAAATTTACAAATTTTTAACAGCATTTAAAGATATGTATAAGATGTAAAATGTATGTATAACAAAGCCTGTCTTTGTGTTTTGATTGTGTTTCCATATTATTCTTCTTAATTTAGTGAAGTGCAAAAAGACCTGTTAAGGGG
Organism: Erpetoichthys calabaricus; assembly: GCF_900747795.2. Classification (NCBI taxonomy): domain Eukaryota; kingdom Metazoa; phylum Chordata; class Cladistia; order Polypteriformes; family Polypteridae; genus Erpetoichthys; species Erpetoichthys calabaricus. The sequence continues at coordinate 147,382,654 of NC_041401.2, read as the reverse complement.
GTTACAGAAGATGCATAAATGTGTTCACTTTGAAAAGAGGCCATGTGGTGGGGGGATAGGTGAATATCTGCATTGTAATCCTTGCTTGCAAAGGTAAACTGTGTATGGTTAGCAACACTTGGCATAATAAAAAGCATTTTGAAACAAGTTAGCTTCTGCTAACTTGTTTTTGTGACGGGAGGTCTCATGCACTAGATTTTTCTCTTTTTTTTTCCTTACACAGGTATCGTTTTTATGTGTGTTTTTGTCTACTAAAAATGCAAAAGTTCTATTTTTGACAGAGATTGTTCTGTATTTATTATTCATAAAAACAGCCCTATTAACAATAACTAATAAGTAACAGTGCCAGTTGAATTAAAAAATATGCCAAAGAGCAGCATACTTAGAAAAGTTTGATGCCAAATTTTTGATTTTGTTTCTCATTAAATGTTTTGAAAATGGTGACCCGGTCTTAGAAAGTCCTGTATCATTCTCAGATTGTATAACTGAATTTTTAAGGCTTGTGAAATGTGAGCTGTAGGCTGAATTAAGTACAGTGTTTAATCAGCCAAGGCAACAATAGTAGTAATAATTGAACTAATTCTTCTTCTTCTTCTTCTCCAACATACCATAAAGTCTGAATTTACTAAAATTTGCACTGGGATAGATACTTTACACAGCATTTACAGTACCTCAAACTATACCTCCTCAAAAAGTGGAATGTTTTTATTGATAAAACCTTAGAATGACTTATTAGCCTTACATTTACTGTATTTTCAAAATACAGAGTGAACTCAAATTAGAATGCCCAAAATTTGTCAACTGAAATACACACTTGTGCTATTAAAATGAATGTGTGTATACATAAATTAAAACTCCCATTTTTTTTATTTCTTTTTTTTTTAAATCTCAGCACAATTTTTCATTTCCGGACTGACTAACTGGCATCGCCTTAATTTTTTCAATCACAAGAAATGATTTTTTTTTTCCAGTTTGCACCGCAACCAAAAGCAACATCAGGTACGTTTTGTGTACCAAGATTCCAGTAAGGGACAATGCTAAACAAATGAGTGAGTCAGTTTTTTAAATGGAAATGTTATGTTGGGAAAATGTAACTTTTTACTAGCATACAGTATGTAATAGTAAATAATGTAATAAACAAGGAAAAATGTAAAACTTGGCTAGAGTTCATAAAAATGTAAAGAGTTGTACATTTACCAGAAAAAAAGATATATATAGATATATATATATACAGTATAAACACAAACTGATGCCCTGCCATTAGGACACAACACTGTAAGTTCATACTGCTGTCTTTTCTGCATGACATATTGATGCACTTTAGAATAGAGTTGAGTTTCTTAACCTTTATAGAACTTTGCTTTGCTCTCATCTTCTGTAGCTAGCTGGTGAGGTGACCTATTGTTTTTACTATATATTCTGGAAAAACATGGAAAAATACATTTAAAAAGAGACATAATTTGTATAGCTGGGCAGCCTGCAGTGGCATGACTGTTACATAGTGATATAAGGTCTTATTGCTGAACACAAGTCTATTAGGTGGTAGTGCCTTCGTACTGAGGTGTATTTTTATATCGTATACTTCTGAAAAGAGCCTCTGTGTAAGTTTTCTAAATTGCATTGAATATTATCTTTTCCTACTTAATGTATATACTTCTAGTTTGATTGAGACAATGCATACAGTAATATCATGACTTTCTTACTCTTAAAACCAACACAAAATATCTCCAAAAGACTTGGCAGGCTTGTGAAAAATTATCTTTGTCCTCAAATGCCACAGTTCACTTGATTCAGTATAATTTGTCACTCCTTAGGCACATGGACTTTAAGTTCTTGTATGTTAACCGTGCCACCTAGTGATGGGGTGTACGGCTCCTCACTGCTGATTATCAGCTTGACAGTTCAAGAGGACATTCACAAATGTAACAAGACAAAACCTTTGAGGAAGTCAGGTGGATTAGTAATTTTTTTTTCCCAAAAAGTAGAAACATTATTTCATAAGATAATTTTAAAGTGAAATTATGATCACTTCAGTTATTAAGCAAAAAGATATTTCTGGTTGTTTTTGAAAAACAATCAAGAATGCTGTAACTTTAGCTGATACTTAAAATTTTTTAGAAAGGTTTAGCACATTAATGACTTGCCAAGTTTTTTTTGTTTGTTTAAAAAGGCATCTTCTAAAATATGATTTCTTTTTGTATACTCCAGTTCTCAACACATATATACCCTAAACCATGAAACACTGAAAAGTTTGCCCTTGTTTTCTAAGAAATATCTGATATTTCTGACCTGATTTGAACAAGATGACTTGTAACATACTCATTGTAATGTCATCTTTAACATCAACAACCCTAACCCTAATTTTATTTTGTTATGTTGTAGTCAAAGTTAGCCTTGCCATTGAGCCAGGCTAGCTGGAGAGGAAGCTGGCCTGGCACTTTGCTAAAAGCCTACGCTAAAGTCAGTGAGATGGATTTCCCAATTCACCCACACCATATCACTTGATACTTGTAATTGACCCTTTTACTTAAATGCAACAGAAGGAGAAAATCAGGAAGATTGTAAGGCAGGTTATATTTTTGATATTATACCATTGCTTTAAATTATAAAACCTAAGTAGTTCTTAAGGTGTAGTGTTACAGTTCACACATTTTTTTCTTATAATGTAAATTAACACTTCAGAAGACGTTTGAGATAAAAGTGTTTAGCCTTTCAAGTAATTTTAGGGAAACCAGAGCTCTGTAAAATTTTTGAAAATTTGCAAAGTTACATTTACAATAAATGCTAATTGAATATTTTCTTAGGAGAACATTCAGCATATAAATAAAAGTGGTATTGTTGGTTTGATAATGTTCATGTAATGTAATTCCACACAACATATTTCAATTTCAGTATATTAGTACTGCACCTATACTTAAATTTTGGTAAAAAAACTCATACATATAGTTGAAAATGACAGCTAATTACGAAAAGACAATACGATTTTAAAATTGTAGGTTTGTCCCAGCCCTGGCACTTACAGACCATATTCACGAAACACACTTAGTATTTAATTTTTTGGTATCATTTTAACATAATTTTAACATAACATGAAAAAAACATTTTATCAACTTTAAATCAATTTTAGTAAATTAAACAATCATTCTTCTCAATAGTATTTCAAGTATGCGTAATATAAAAGCTGTATAGGCAGTCTAAGCTAAACTGTGCAACAGTCCATCTACGCCACTAATAATCGTCATTAGAATAAATTCCATTATTAATAAAAGAATTGCCTGCAATCCATTGGAAAATTTCACAACAGGAATGTCAAGTGTTGCCATCCCATAAAAACAATGCTGCCTTGCCAAAGGATTTATTTTCCTTACGATTGTTTTTCCCTATTGTAGACATTTTCTTTACTCTAAACTTGCTGCATTTTAAAATTAATATTATACTGAGTTAATAAAATCATTATACACAAAAATATCTATTTTTTCACACAATCCTTTAGCTCTGTGTGGAGTGGGAGCTAGAGTCCATGCTTATTTATTTCTGTTGCCAGCTCAAATACTCTCCTCTTTCTCCGCGTCCCTCAGCCCTCCTGCTGCTCCTCTAAAATACCCGTTGGTGTACGTTTTTGAATGTTCTGTTATGGCTGTACAGAGGTCTTGTGGATTTTTTCTTTGTCTTGTAATGTATGGCTTTGTTCTTTTTTGAAAAGCAAAACATGGTTTTAAGAAGCAATACAAATCAATTATATTAAAGAACAATATATCATTGCTTGAAATGTGTATTCAATGTGTCATTTTTTCAGTCTACCTTTGTTAGATCATCATTTTCAAGTACAAAATGACAAAAATGTCAAATTTAGCGTATGGGAAAGTTCAGTCTGTCTAATTCTTATCCTTATGAATATTCTAATGATAACAGCACCAAATATACTCTCATATTTCTTGTCAGTTACCAATAACCCAACAGTTTTTCGCACATTTTGCCCATCACAGCTCAGATAGTTTACATATATTATTAACTAATCTTGTGAAGTCAAAGTAATACAATTATTTTTTCAGTTAATACAACACAAAGTTAGATATTTAAATATCATCAGAACGCTTTCAAACACTTTTTACAAAGTCATGATGGAATGAGTGATGAATAATCTAGCTTCATATTCCTCACTTTGAAAAATGTCCCTAAAGATTAGTATAGGGTGGTCCAGATCTAACTATGCAATTATTGCATTGCTTTAAAAGTTGCATAGTTAGATCTGGACCACCCTGCATTTACATCCGTAGCTCACATACAAAATTGGAAATAATTTTGCCCATTTGACATGACATCCTAGTGTAATCATTATTCATGACTGTAGTATACACAAAAACCTGCTTAATTTGCAGTGTTCTTGAGCTTGATGTTGTCTGCTCTGTTTGTACTGAAGCATAATTGTGAATGCTGTGATTTGCATTCTGTCAAATAAATTCCATTTATTTTCTTTCCTATCCTGTTCCAAATGCATAAAAAGATTAAAGCATAACTATAATGCTAATAAACTGTTCATGATAGGCATACCTCTTATATTGTTGTTTTAGTGTGATATACAGTATAATATAACATCCTCAAATCCACTTAATGTTCATGATAGGCATACCTCTTATATTGTTGTTTTAGTGTGATATACAGTATAATATAACATCCTCAAATCCACTTAATAAACTTCACGATGGCTCTTATTCCAACAGCACTCTGCACAAATCAATTTGAAATTACCAAACACCATAAAACTGCACATCTTTGGGGATGCGGGAGGAAAATCCACATTTACATGGGAAAATACACAGATTCCACATGGACAACGTCAGGGCATTGGATTCATGAGACAGCAGACCTACCCACTGCACCACCCTGCCATCCACTGTCAAAGATGCCGATTGGTTATTAGATTCATAGGAACATGCTAAATGAGTCAAAATTTGGACAAACATGGCTGCTCTCCTCAACTTTTGAGTCGTTGTTAAAAAGAGTACGGTGGTATTACCACGCAGTTATTCTGGAGAACTTCTGTTGAAATTCAATGGGTACCTGTGGTCCTCTTCTCTATCTCCTCTCTGATTTTACTTGCCTCCTTGGTAAATTCTTTACTTTTATCCTGGGAAGACGTACAGGATTTCTGAGAGATTCTTTATTGTGTTGTACACTGGGCCTGTCTAGGTCTACTGAAGACATTTTATTACTGAGTTGGTAAATTTTTAATCATAGCAAAACTCTGTTAGCCACCCAGTAAGATTATGATCATTTCTGAACCATACTTTGACTTTATATACACCTTTAATTATTCACAACTCTGCATTTATTTTTTTTACAGTTTATATGGTATGCATTTAATTACCATTTTCACTCATTTTGGTCTGCATCCTACCAACCAGTCTCTCTTCTGAGTTTTAAGTTAGTTATTTCAGATAAGGAAAGGAAGGCTCACTGATTGTGGCACCAAGGAGTTGTAACACACATACAGGTAAGAATTTCACTGTACTCCTCACAATACTGACCCTATGGCCTATGATACTGTGGCCAAAATTAAGAACTCTTGAATACCTGTAGTGCCCAAACCCAGAAAAACACTAAAATAGCCCAGGCTTTTTTTTTTTTATTATAGGTGGGTTGCTGTTGCTAAATTGGCCCATGATGTGCTTATATGTGTGTGTTTACTCTGTGATGGACTGGCACCTTGCATCTCATGCTTGCTGTGATAGCTCCAGCTGCCTCACGACCCTGCCCAAAATAAGTGAGTTTGAAAATGAATGAATGGATAATAAGCTATTACAAACAAACAACTGGTAAATTATTACATTTTACAAAATTACATATACGTAAGAACAAACCATAGAATGGAGGAGTCAATGAATTGCATGAAGGGGCGCTGAATTAGAAAAGTTGTCACAGAATAGCGGTGTAAGAATATTGACTGATACTGCACAGTAGTTAGCTTTATCAAAGTGGAAGACATGAAGCTTTAAGCGAGAATAGATTTAGTCAACCAATGGAGCTTCATGAACAGACCAGCTAAGAGAATTTCAAAGATTCTTTAAGAGAGACAAAGCTGAATGAGAGCTCACTCATTCTCTAGTTGAGAAGGCTGATGTTAGAAGATGTGAGTTGGTGGGTTGGTAAGATGACAAGTAATGTGTGACGTTGAAACTGAGATCTTTGCAAGTCAAGAGGAACATTTTGATATTATAATGGCGACCAGTGTAATTGAGCCAAATGAAGGGAGATCATTGTGGTTGAGCCAGCAGATCCTTCAAAAGAGAACTGCAATAATTCAGCTGAGAAGTGATTTAGTCCAGTGTTTTAGATGTAATAAATAATGTCTTGAGAACTTTAGAAATGTTGGTTTCAAAATATATAGAATTGTCAAAAATAACTCCAAGACTGGTAGCAGAAGGTGAAGGTATTTGTAGGATCCAATGAGTTAAACAAGATTTTGAGCTGCTAAATATTTGTGTCATGCTTTCTTCCTGTACTACCCTTTGCCGACAGTGGCAGTATGGTAGGGTAGCTAGTGCTGCCATCTCACAAATCCAGCATCCTGGGTTCAAATCCCACACTCAGTCATTGTCTGTGTGCACTCTGTCAATTCTCATTGCTAAAGACATCCTGGTTAGGTTAATTAGCACTTGTAAATTGAAAATTTGTGGGTGTGAGCGAGCTCTGTGAATGGCTGGCACACTGGACAGGACTGTTTCTGCCATTCTTCTAATGCTGCAGGATACACTCACACCCTACAATCTTGAATTGGATTAAGTAGTGTAACAAAAGAGACCAAACAAAGTCAAAAGTTATGGGGATTGTCCCTGTTTAGTGAAGGTCGTCGAAATATTGGAATGGTCTTTACAGACTTGAGTCTAAGCAGAACTGATCAGAGCAATAATGGTGGACATTTATATAGTGAAATAGCAGGAAATGATGTGAGCAGGTGGCATTCTGGGAACCAGAAGTGGCATTATTTGGAGGTGAGACTTGGAGGGTTGGAACTGGAAGTGATATCATAAGCCGGAAGTGATTAGTGCTGTGGTGATTCTTCAGTTCTGTGGAGAAGAGAGGAGAGAGAGCTAAAGTACAGCGTCAACCCATGGTCTGGCGAGCAATTACCCTTATTTGAGCCCATGAACTGTCTCCGATTCACATGAGTGTGACAGTGGATTTGAAAATGTTATATTTTTTTTCTTTGGATTTGTGTAGTCTCCTGTTTCTTTGGAGAAAACCACAACACGTCATGCTAATAGGACCACATTTGTCTTGTGCTACGGATGCCTTGTTAAGGCAAGGTAGGTATTAATTCATGAACTTTGAAGAACAGAAGACTTTCAAAACATCAAATTTTAAAGTATCCAAATACTTCAGCAAACAGAATCTACCATATTATTTGGTTTGATTTTGTCACTAGTCGTAGTGTTAGTGTCTTATGTGAGTAGGAGTTGAGTGCCCATGCGGAAGTACAGTTTGTACAATTTAACTACAAGAAAAGTGGATGCCTTTGACCGTTCAAATCGAAGAGAGCCTGGTCTGTCTGATGACTTGTGTATGCCAATCCCATAAGAATGGAAAAAAGAAAAAAAAACAGACCAAATTGTGACAAATTACCATACCTGGAAAATATTCTTACAGCCACCGCACTGTCAAGATGTACATTATTGGTGTTTGAAATGAGACGAGCATGCAATACAGTATGATGTAACGGAATGCAGTGTGATAGGAAATTTGAAATAGCTTGAAAATTCGTAAGGTAGTTGTCCCTCTCAGTACCTAATCATGTGATCTGACAAGAGTTCCATAGAAGGAGTTCCAAACATGGCTGATGGGTGAGAGGCTTCCAAAGGACTCCACTAAACGCAGGCCAACCCAAAACAAGCTGGTTTCCAGCCTCCCAGGCCCCAAAATGGAAAGCTGGTTTTGAAATTTCAAAAAGACTATAAAAGTCCCAGAATGCACAAAAATGCCTTCATAAAACCATGAAAACTAATGGTTCCAAACTTTAACCTTTATAAATTGAGAGATTGAAAAACAAACAAAAAAAACCAGCAAAATGTCTTGATTAGTGTAAGCCTCCCTAATTCAGGATGTTTATAAGAAATGTTATGATATACGTCATGATTTAGAAGTACATACCAAACAGTAGTTATCTGGTGACAGAGGCTCTGAATGGTTAACAGTGTGTGCTAAAGAAAAAGCCGAATGAAGGAAATGAAGGTTACAAATAGAAAATAGAAAACAAACTCACAGAATAAGACAAAGGATGTCTGGAATGGACTTAGCATAATCACTGGACTCAGGAAATCCAGGGCTCGGGTGCTAGAAGGGGATGTGGAAAAATCTAATGCCTTGAACAAATTTTAATAGATTTTCCCTCCCACTGCCACCTTCTTCCAATGACCAGTCTCCCCACACCATCCCTACTACATCAACAACGCCTATCACGTCAACTGGAATGACCAGTGATGAGTCCATCTCTAACCATCAGTGTGGACTCTCCATAACTGAACACCAAGTAATGATTTTCTGATTTCTCCAGTGCCTTCAGTATCATTCAGCAATCCCTGTTAAGGAGTAAATTCAGATATGCACGGGGATGACCCTCTGGTGTCCTGGGTAATGGACATCTGTCAGTGAGACCACAGTTTGTGAGACTCAAAGACTGTGTTTCTGATACGGATGTGAGCAACACTGGAGCACCACAAGGAACAGTCCTCTCTCCTTTTCTCTTCACTCTGTACACCTCAGAACATAAATATAAAACACGGGGTCATGCCACTGGCAGAAATTCTCAGAAGATTCTGCACTTATCAATATAGGACGTATTGATAAGGGGATTAGGCAGAGTATAGGAGTTAGGTGGAGAAGTTTGTTTGTTGGTGCAGAAAGAATTGTCTGCAACTTAACATCAGCAAAACCAAAGAATTGGTTATTGACTTGAGTGGATGTGGAAGTACAGTATTTGTGGGTCCGCAGTAATGACACAGAGGAACTATATAAGAAAGAGCAGAGCAGACTCCTTTTTTCTTAGGAGACTTTAATGTGGGAAGTGACATCCATCACATCTTCTATAACTCTATGATTATCAATGCTATGGTGTGCTGGGCTGGTAACATCACTTCAAGAGAGGCCCACCAAATCAACAGGCTAATTAAAAGGAGAAGCTCAGTAATAGGATGCACTCTGGACCCCCCTGGAGGTTGTAGCAAAGGAGAAAATTGAAACAAAACTGAGTGCCGTTATGAACAATGGTGCACATCCTCTCCCTGACAAACTAAGTAACATTGAGGAGTTTCTACCAACAAATTGCTCAGCAAAAGTGTGTCAAGAAATGGTAATGGGCTGGGACTGCCAAGTCAGATGTTTTTCTTTTTTATAAATTTTCTTCCTTTGAAGTAATTCTGGTGTTGTTTAATCTATAGTGTGTGTGTATATTTATATAATTATGTATATATTTAATTATTTAAAGAGCTTCTGTAAAAAGCCAAATTTCTCTCTGGGAACAAATAAAGTTTTATCTATCTATCTATCTATCTATCTATCTATCTATCTATCTATCTATCCACACTGCATATATTTAACTAAATATTCCACTGATTGGCAAGGTCTCCATCCATTCTAGCAATATGTGAAATATCTGTATAACAGATATGTAGTCTGTAACTTTGTGCAGACAGGTAGTGCAGGGTATTCATGCTCATCAGTACTGACTTCAGGGCAGGACAATCCAGACTCTCAGACAAAGAGGCTTTGCTTTTAGATGTCACTAACATTAAGAACGAAGCATTGGACTACATGAATAAGAGGGTAGCGTTGGCCTCAATGATATTCTGTCCAATCTCATTAATATTTTGGAAACAACCTGTTCTCTTTAAAATGTTAAAAACGTTCATTTGTGAACTTTATTTAAAGTCCTGACCTGTTGTCAGAATTTTAAACCACGTAGGCTTCACTAAAAGCCCTTTCAACCCAGTTTTTAGCAAGCCGTTGATCCACAAGCTTGTCCCCACAGACTTATTTGTTCGATGTCTGGTCTCGGCCCCTTCTTCATCACATCCTGCAGTGATGTTCTTGCATGATGTTAAGAAGTCATTTGATCTCCTGAACCAGGTGTTGGTTTAGAATGTTCAAGACAGGCTTCAATGCCAAATTTGTAATATAAACATTTTATACCACTTCTTTTACAGTGCTAGTGACCCCCATTTCTGTTAAGAACACATTCATACAGAGAGACCCTGTTTAATTTATTACATAAGCTGCTGGCTGAGCCTCTTCAAATGTCAGGCCAGCTTAGCCCTATATTGATTCATAATAATTCCCACTTAGTCTCTTTCTTTACTGATGACACCTTTCTGCATCTGGGAAATGTTTCTAATGATCTCCCTCATGTTACAGATCACTTCAAATGCTTAGAAGCTGTGTCAGCCTTTAAAATTAAATCCCCAGAATCTTCCCTGTGAACACTCAATTTATCTGCCTCTTTTCTGACTCCCATCCCTGCTACTGACCAGTTTAAAGCATCAACATGTCATTTTCAGGAAATGAGGCTGCAGTTTAAAAGTTCCGTTGGGTCACTGCAGATATATGAATGCTTCACTCAATTCAGTTTATTTTTAAATTTCATTCTTCACCGAGTGCAAGCTCAGAGTGTTTGAACAAGTTCACAGGTAAATGCATTTACAGACTTTAACAAATGGTTAACTCCTCCCAGAATGACAGAGATTTGCTTAAGTATAGCAAAGCAGCTACCAACTGATTAACATAAATGTAACATCACAATATTTGTCCATTAACATTATTGTTGTGCCCAGTTGATAACAGAAGAGAAGAAAAGAAAAACTCCAGTCAGTAGCATCCTTGGACATAAACCTCTGGGGGTCTTTGGCCAATTATAGCAGACAAGGTCAGTCACAGTCCTGGAGACCTCGGCCAAATGGCTGTCCATTGGGTGGCTGCAGACCACCAAAACGAGAAATAGAACAGTTCATAATTACTATATTACTTATTTTTGGACAGATGTCTAACAAACAGATGCAATACACACAGCTAATCAGCACAGCATCTCTAATCACGGTATGCTAGACTCAAGTGGTGAGTTTTCAGCCCAGAGTTAAACTCTAAATCCTATCATGGATTGATATTCCCTTGTTTTTTTTTTTCTTTTTTCAATCCAGTCTTGACATTGTTAAATTGCATAACAGTTCCCTAATATAACCTTTTGAAATTAATCTGCACAGCAAAAACTGGACCTGCAACCAGTAAGAAGGAAGAGTGTGGCTGGGATCATAGAACTTCTAATCATGCACTTACTAACTGCTGAGTTCCACACAACTGGTAGATTGGCATTGACACGTCCAGTAAGAGTAGATACAGTCTGGAATAATTCCATAATCTTTGGGCAGAGTTTCCTTTTTATTTTTTTTATCCCCCCCCCGTCCACAGTTACAGACCCAAAGGTTCTCTCTAACGTCGCCTCTTCACATATCCTCTATGCTTCCTTGCAAGCTTCTTTTCCCCTGTAAGAAAATCCATTTCCTTCTCCTACTCTTTGCTGCATAAGTCCTTCTACAGACCTTTTTATCTAAATAATCAAAGAATTTCAAGACACAGTGTTTAATAAAGATGAGAAATTCCTCCAGCAATTGCATTCAGCAAAGCAGTGTACTTAATTTAAATACGCATATGAGCATCACCACTTCTCGCAGACTGCATATGGCTCTTCACCTTGACCATGTGAACCATCTCTGTCCCCTCAGTGTGTCATCACATTCATGTTGTAGCAGTGGTCATGGAAATAATTGGTTTTACTGTTTGTATGTGCTCTTTGTTTCTGTTGTTTAAATATGCTTGAGTCTAACCATCGTATTGCATCTCGGTGTAAAGGGGCAAATTTAACAATGCCTGCAGTGGGAATAATGACGGGAAAGGACCAATGGAAGCACAGACTGGCAGTAAGGGGAGGAGTCTATGCAGGAACAGAAGTGTTAAATACTGTGATGATAAGAAGCAAAAATGGGCATTTTGTAGAAGAGAACAGTTACAGCCTTAAACGAATACTTTATTATCGGAACAGCCATCTATATTGAAGTCTGCACTATTTACCATTAGTCACTTTTTCAATAATTTTGGATGTCTGTGGACATATTGGATTTTTTTTTCTAATTAGTTTTCTCCATTTCATTAAATATTATTTGCTTTTGATTGTGCATGGTACTTTTGTGTTGTCTTATATATGTGTCATAGTTTGGGAGGGTATTGCTGAAGGGGTATTTTTTATAATGTGTGTCATTCTTTCAATTTAAAAATACACATCCAACTTTTTTGTTACTTATTGTGTGTGGTATGGTCTGCATTAGTGTGAGGTTAGAAGGGCAGTAGCTCTGGTCACCTTTTCTTTTTATTAGTATTCATTTTTTACAATCTTATCATTTAGGGATTGGTGAAAGGCAATTGTACTGGTATTGTAGCTGTCTGGTTTTGAATTCCCACTCTATGATGGAGATCGATGATATGATCTTGTCTCTCATCCTATGCTTTATTAAAAGTTTATTTGCTTGGACGCAGTATTTCCCAAATTAATAGTCGCCCTCTGGATGAAGTGAGTGTGGCTGTGGTGTGTTGGTTGGGGGGTGGTGGGGTTGGGGGATGGGGGGTGTTCTCCTTGTGTTAAATTAGTTCATGGGTTTATTGATCTTAATAGCAACCTACTGTTTTAATTTGTGCCAGTGTGAGGTGCGGACGTGAAGGCGTGTGCCAACTTACCACTAATAATAATAATTCTTTACAATTATATAGTGCTTTTCTTGCTACTCAAAGTGCTTTACATAGATGGAGGTGAACCACTTCAACTACCACCAATGTGTTAGTACCCCCTGGATGATGTAACAGCAACCGTTTTGTGCAAGTACACTCACCACACATTAGCTAGTAAATGGTGAAGGAGTGATAGAGATAGCCAATTATGGAATGGTTAGGAGGACAGAATGGACAAGGCCGTGATTAGCCTGGACATTGGGATAAACCTTGCCCATGGATTTTTAATGAACACAGAGAGCCAGGACCTTTGTTTTATACTGTAACTCATCTGAAGGATAGCTGCATTTTTATAGCTCCGTGTCCCCATCACTGCATGGGTGCATTGCAATCCACATTCAGAACACAGGCCATGAAGCCCCCTGCTGGCCTCACCAACACCTCCTCCAGCAGCAACCCAAGACGGGCCCAAACATGCTTCGCTTCAGGTGACTGACCTGTTCTGAAGTGCAGGTGGTATGACTAGTTATAGTGATGATCAATGATACCTATAAGTTGGGACTTGAAGCAGACCCCGACTTATATGCCCGTTCAAAAATGCAACACTTAATTTTTTTTTTTTATATCTTCTCGCCCCAGTTTCTCAGGCGCATCGAATTTTGTTCCAGCAGCACAGTTACCAGTTTCTTTTGCTACTTCAAAGACATTTAATTTAAAACCAGATTCATATTTTCTTTTGATCGAATGCTCCATCGGAGATAAGGGATGCTCTTACGATAAAGGTGTATGAGGGTGTGAGATACAAAAAACACAAAACAGTGCAAACGTCGCTTCGGAATAGTTTGGGTATTACCGTGTGGTCACGTAGACACAATAGAGAAAGAGAGAGAGAGTGAGAGGTTAGGAGCACATGCTGATACAGCACATTGCCTCACCCACATAGAAAAAAAGGTGGGCATCAGCATATCATAATCTCTTGGACCAATAGTGTGAGTTTTCTGCATTCAACTTATACGACCAATATTATAAAATACTAGAAATTATATGGTAAAATCAAGTCCGACTTATCCACGGGAGAACTTATCCACGAGTATAAACTGTACTTTTTGATATTCTCTCTCACCTTATCACCCTTAGATATTTACCAGTCAAGATGCAATGTTAATTAGCAGGCACCAACCGCAGGACAAATTAAATAAAAGTGTTCAGATTAGCTCAGTAAGAGACGGTGAACTCATGGTGCAGGGCCCTCTGTTCTCCACAGTACATTTCTTTAACTGCTCCTATATATGCTCTGATTCTCCTACCCCATGGGGCACTGTGGAAACATTTGAACGTCCCTCGTATCTACCTGCATTTCAGGTCAGGAGGTTTTTAGACTGAGGACATAAACCAACTGGACAGTATTCCTCACCAGATGGTTTCACAGACAATGCAGCTGTCATATCTTGTACTGAGGAATAAATGACTGATTACCTTGAGTTGGCCTTCAGATAGTCTGAACTTATCATCAGCCTGAGGAAGGAAGGCCTATGCCAGTGCCCAGGAGGCCAGTCAACATTAGCCAAGGTTAAGCTGACCAATAAAATCAGGAGTAACGGGTTTGTACAAGTGAACACCAATCTACGTGTCTGCCAGGCTTGCATCCCCAGTTCACTACACTACATGGACACCCTCCATGCCCCAAGAGCAAAGTCTGAATAGGTTTTATTATGAGGTGTCTAACATGTATTGTGGGCATCACCTACCAGGAATGTACTCCTCACAGTGAAAACCTACTTTATGCAGGTATGGCCAGCATCAGCTCCACTTGCTTGGACATGAGTGATGCATGGAGGCTGGACGAATGCACAAAGATGTTCTCTATGCAAGATATTCAACTTGCTGATGGTACTAGACATGTTGGGTCTGCCTGCCCTCAGATTCAAAGATGTTTCTAAATGGGACATAAAAACATGCAGGATCAGCCCTAAGGTAATAGTCCAGGCACATTTAGAAGTGCAAGGAATCAGGGCAGAGCTCAGTCTAACAAAACACACACACGGAAGGGCACAGTGTGCAGCTTAGTGCTACAACTTGGGCCAGTTTGCTCCATTTTTTGGTTTGAAAAGATTACAGTGGAACCTCGGTTCACGAATGTCTCTGAACATGTACAAATCGGGTTACGACCAAAAAGTTCACCAAACTTTTGCATCGGTTCACGACCACACACTCGGTATACGAACAAGCCAGTTTCCCTTTCGGTTTGTGCGCACCGATGATTTCCGCATGTGTTCAGTCTCTCCCTGTGCATTCCCTGTGCAGCGAGCAAGAGAGAGAGACACACACGAGAAAGAGGGCTGGCCGGGCCTGTTTTTAAAGAGACTGATTCGAGCATTGTTTTAACCTCGTTGTATTTAATGAAGACTTTTTCCTATTGGATTTTAACCTCCACCTCACTTCTGTTTACAGCGATCGGTTCATAGCGTGTCCCTTTTTCAAATGTTCATTTTTTTCCCTGTGCTTAAAACTCATTAAAAAAAAGTGTTTTTAGCGAGCGGTTCGTAGGGCTATAGTGCAAACACTTGCAATGTTAGTTTTCTCTGTTGTTCAAGGTTTTCTCAGTGTTATTCAATGTTTTTACATTTAGTTTACTATTACGCTGTGCATTCTATGGTGTAATTAACTATATTTGTGTTTAAAAAATCTTTAAAAAAATATATTTTCATACAGTTTGTACGGTCTGGAACAGATTAATTGTATTTACATACAATCCTATAGGGGAAATTACTTCGGGTCACAACCAAATCGGGTTATGACCAGAATTTTGGAATGAATTACGGTCGTGACCCGAAGTTCCACTGTATAGATTTTTCCCGTTGCCTTTTTAGAGACTCTAAATAGCACAGAACAGAGGCGTGACCACGGGGGGGCTGGGGTGGGCACTACCCCCCCAGAGACAAGCCGTGCCCCCCCTGCAAAATGCTCTGTCCAATGAAAACTCTGGAGAAGAATAACATTTGATTTTCAAAACTGAGTTGCTTTCCAATCGGCCCGTTTGAATTTGTAGCGTATCCGTCAGTGTCTCCTCCACTAGACAGGCACTGTGCTGCTCACAGTTCACTTCGCCGCACATTTTGCAGCACGTTTTGAACCTGTTGACCGCATTCTTTAATTAAAACAGCGTTTACGTTCCATTCTTCTTTTATTTTCTGGTTGGTAACACCAAAGGCTATGCATAGGTGGCTTATTAAAAAGCAGACATCTTCAACCTCTGTTCCTCCGCAAGCTGCTGGCTCCACGATTGAGCCCAGCACCGCTGCTACCAACACGGAGCACAGCGCACCCATGTCAGGAACTGAAACGCCAAAAGATGTAGATAAGCCTACACAATCCTCCAGCTCTGCGCCCGTGTCGGGTACTCCAAACCTCTGCCTTCAACAAAATATACAGTCTGGTCTGCCTGACTTAAATATGGATAGCCCATCCCAGCCCATTTTAATTAATTATCCCAAGCGCGCATTCGGAAAGACACTCAGATGTTTTAGTGCAAGCTGATATCAGTCTCGACCATGGCTTGAATATTCTGTTGTCCGTGATGGCAGCTTTTGCTTTGCCTGCCACAAATTTAGTGTTTCCAATTCGGACCGCGAGGACATATTCACCAAACGGCTACACTAATTGGGAAAAAGCTGTAGAAAAAGACGGTGGCGGCTTCCACAAACACGCGTCTAGTATCCCGCACGTCATAGCCATGTCTGCATCACAGCACTCATCATTGGTGTGTCTTCAGCTGCATGTGAAAGCTCTTTCTCTACTTTGAACCGCATTCTCACTCCACTCTGCCGAACAATGCTGCATTCAAGAAAGAGAAATTTAGTCATTCTGGCACATGAGAAAAACATCACAGAAAATCTAGACATGAATGAATTTATTTCAGAATTTGCCAACAGACTGGTCCTGTAGATAATATCCAGGTTAAACACTGGAAACTGATGTCCTATAGCCTCCCATGACTACAATAAGCCAGGTTTCTGTTCTTGCTCTCATATGTTGTATACATTTGACTTTATTGATATTTACCTTGTAGATGTAGTTCTATATTTGTTCACAAAAAATAATAATACAAGTTCCATTGCGTTTCCTCCCACAGTCCAAAGACATGCTGGTTAGGTGGATTGGCAATTCTAAATTGGCCCTAGTGTATGCTTGGTGTGTGGGTGTGTTTGTGTGTGTCCTGTGGTGGGTTGGCACCCTGCCCGGGATTGGTTCCTGCCTTGTGCCCTGTGTTGGCTGGGATTGGCTCCAGCAGACCCCTGTGACCCCGTGTTCGGATTCAGCGGGTTGGAAAATGGATGGATGGAAGTTCCATTGCCTCTTGTTAATTTTATTGAACAATAGGTTATGATTTATGCCACAATTTTTGCTTTTATATGTTATATAAAACTATGTTGTTATTATTATTTGACCCCCCTACAAAAATGGGGATAGATGGATGGATGGATATTTTTTGCCCCCCCCAGACAAGCCAAATGCCCACCCACACATGATGTTCTGGTCACACCTCTGGCACAGAATGTTCATATTTATGTTTCTGTTTTTACCATTTAACTGCAACGAAACTGAACTTTATTATCGATATTTTTTTTGGATTTGCCAAGTCAATGTTTTGGTTTTCCCTTTGTGGTCTTCATCATGTAATGGCTGTGTTGTCAAGACGTGTTGCACTATTTCTAAGGCCATTATTCCCAGAAGACATGATTCCCCAAATCACGGATGCTGTGGAGTTAAAACTGTATTTAATGCGACGATCGATATTCAAACAATTCCAGTATGTGAACTCTTAGTGATCAGAGCCTTTTGGTCATTTATAGTTTAGTGTCTACATTTTGGTAAGACTGTGTTTCTTCAATATTGACTCCCTGCAATTCTCCTTTTGCGATATTGCAATTCTCTGCATGCAACATCAACATCATTTATGGTTTAGCACTTTGGTTTTGGCAACAGTTTCTTGGAATATCAACCCTTGCTATGGTTTCTGGTCCAGCTCCAGTTCTTGTAGGCAGGCAATTAAGGAGAACTAAAAAAAATGGTGGGCGTTGTCCATGCTGCAGTACATTAGATTATCCTGAGTAAAGCAACTGGCATAACACTTAAGACGCTTAGAAGGGTGTTGGGAGTTCCCTCATGATTCCCTGCAATGCAAGAGTTTCTATCTGACCTGAAGGTCACTGGTTTGCAATTAGTGAGAGGCACTTAGCTGGCAATAGCACAGAGTGAATTCCAGGAGTAGAACACAGAATAAATGGAAGGTAATGGCAGCTATTCAAAATATCTGATGCCAAATGGCTGATGAAGAAAAAAGCCAGCTAGTCCTGGAAAAGACTACACAGCAACCCCAGTAATATGAAGTCCCAAAGATGACTCGACTGCAGGGTACATCAGCATTGTCTTGCAAGACAATCTCTGTCAATAACTTTACAATTTAATGTATATTTTGAAGCATTTCAATAACTCAGATTATTTCGAAACAAAAGAAATACTTAACAGATACATCATGATTTGCTTTAGCTATACTTTATCCCTGAATTTGTGTCGGTCAATGGAAGTTCAGTATATAATGATTAATTAAATTTTGAACTTTTTATTTTAGATTATTACAAAATGAGGTCTGCTTATGAAAATTATTTAATGGATTCATCCATCCATCCATCCATTTTCCAACCTGCTGAATCCAAACACAGGGTCACGGGGGTAATGGATTCAGTAAAGTAAAATAGTGGTTCATTTCCACTAACAATACAAAAATCACAAATATCCGAGGCTTGTCATTTTTATCCTACATGCATTATTTTAATTCAAGAATACAGAAAAAAAAAATTGACAAACTAGACACGTCAAAAGAAATTGCTGCTAACTGAAGAATTTTCTCAAGCTCAGTAATTCTTGCTGATTTTGATTCCAGTTTGTTAAACTTAACATTTAATTAATACAGTATTTGCTTTGCATATTTAGACAGGTGGCAACTGAAGAATGTGAATTTCCCATTGGGATTAATAAAGTATCTATCTATCTATCTATCTATCTATCTATCTATCTATCTATCTATCTATCTATCTATCTATCTATCTATCTAACTGTTATATGTTTGTTTTCCTTGACAGCCACTTTATTTTCACTCACATTTCTCCTTGTTATCCCTCATTGTGACCACCAGATGGCGACATATTCTCAAAAATAAAAAAGAACTCCTAGAATCTAATTTTGAATAGAAATACGAGGTGTCAGGTTTCTGTGAAATATGTAGTTGTATTTAAAGTAAAAAAACATTCTTTAAAACCTGTATCTTAACAACCACACAGATAAAACCATTCTCTATCCACGGACTGTCTTCATACTACTCAATATTATATTGCTGGTTGGAACTGGGAGTTTTTAATATGTTTTCCACATACATTCAATGTAGAGTGCTTCTGATATCGGTTCTATAAATTTAGCATGGTTAATTTTGAAATTAAAGACAGACAGGGATTAAAACTCTAGCAATACAAATGTGGTAATTATGACTCTCCACAAGATGGCATTATTTATGAAAATTCACAGAACCCAACCTAAAAAGCTTTTGCTATGACACAAGACCCTCACCAAGCTGACAGATAGCAGGCATTCTATCCTATTGATAAAAATGATGTAAGCATCATCTGACTTGGCTCTGCTTACCTGCCATTTTCTGTTATCACGGAATGACATCAGAATTTGTGTTTCAAAGAAATGGTCTTTCTGGGCTTGATTCGGGTGAAAGAGTATTGTCAGGATGACCGCTCTTCTCTAACATCTTCAGTTTCCTTGTTTCAAGCAGCCTAAGCAGACACAGGGAGAACTCAACACAGACAGACTCTAAGAATCTGCAATTTAAAATGTAATTTCATACTTTAGAACATGGACGTCGAACTCCAGGCCTGGAGGGCCTTAGTGGCTGCAGGTTTTCATTCTAACCCTTTTCCTAATCAGTGACCAGTTTTCACTGCTAACTAACTCCTTTTCCTTTCATTTTAATAGCCCTGTTTTTAAGGATTCAGTCCTCTGAATTGATTCTTTTCACCATTAAATGATAGCAAAACAGAAATGAGACATGAAATAAGCTGACAAATGACCAGCTAAACTGAGGCTTCAAACTCCAATCACTTTCTTAATGAGAACCCAATTCTTGCTGTTAATTAAATCCGTTATTTAATTCCTTGGCTTGTTGCTGCTCTCATTCTACTACAGCAGACATTTCTAAAAGTGTTGATTTTCTGTTTTTTCTGAGAACATCGTCAAAATGTTTTGATGACCTCAGAGATCAACCTTACTGAGACCTTCACCTTTCTTTATTTCCACATATTGTGTGATGGGCACAGGTTAGCTGGTCATGTGGCTCATTATTATTTGGCTGCTAATTAAGGAAAAAGAGACACCTAAGGCAAAAGAAGTTAATTAGCAGCTAAAACTGGTCACTAATGAAGAAGATGGTTAGAATGAAAACCTGCAGCCACTGTGGTCCTCCAGGGCCGGAGTTCTTTAGAAGAAGGATGTAATTTGTTCAAAAATCAAGAGTGCAATATTAAATGTGCATGCAAAATACAACAAAGATTTAGAAAGTGAACTTCAGGAAATAACTTGTGTATAAATTATTCAGTATAGTGTAAGCTTTTCATTCTAAAACATGAATTTTCAATTTAGATAGATAGATAGATGTTTATTTGTCACCATGAATGACGCATCATGATGGAGGTTTGTCATTGTTCCTTCCAAAGCCTTGTGGTTGAAGAAAAGAACATACAGAATGATTTGTCACTAGACTGTTGGTAATGGCCTTGAGCGGTGACAGGTGACAGTTCATCCATCTCATTCCAAAGTGAATGAGGCAGGCCAGTTCTGAAACCTTTGTTGACCATACTTTGATCTTCCTTCCAGTTCCTCCAATAAGGTGTAACAGAGCTCCTTATGCACTCGTGATCACAGAGTTATCAATATACCACTAGAATATTGAAAATACCCCACTTTACATTCCCCCGAGGCTCTTACATTTTCAGGTGTTGCAGATGTAAGGGAGCCTTCAGATCCTCTTCATGCACCCTGTGACTTCTCCTAAATTTGCATCTCATCTGAAAAACAGTTGAGACGAGCTGACATTCCAGTTTGCAGTGAGAGCAGCTTATCATTAATTTAAAATCCATGTATAAATTTCTGGTGACAAGCCACAGGCCAGATCACATTTAGTGATCCTATTACTGTATATTTTCACTCCACAGATAGCCCGAGAATCAGGCACAATGGAAGAAGCAACTGTTCATTTATATGGCAATTAAGAGACTGCCTTACAAAAGTGGAATTACAATAACATAGCCCAGAAAATCATTAAATTGAAATACTATCCAGATTTTTAAAAGCATACTCAGTCAAATACATTAAATCATGGAACCTATATTGAAAAGAAAAGTTTAATTCATTGTAAGCTCATTTCGCAATAATAAAACTGCTAACATGGTGTCCAAATCTGCTTTAAATGATCAAATCAGGCTAATTGGGACAGCACGCCATGGCATTTGATGGTTACTAAGCCACTAATGAATGGATAAATGTTGAGGCAGATGAGCTTTACACGCATGCTGAAGCAACCCAACTTTAGTCCCAACTGCAACGAGACCATCTCAAGACGTTTTAATCCACTTTTAAAACTCTGCCAGCTATAAAGACTCCACAAGTTAATATTGTTCATGATCCCTTGAGGGATGTTGACTCCAGTTTATTTAATTCTCTTAGACCAGATCTGTTTTTGATCGTGAAATTCTTCAGCATCATTTGAGTCAATATATTGTTCTTGACAAGACAGTTTTGAGTTTTTCTTGAATGTTTTTTTTTAAGAATATGAAATTCAACTTTAGAATAAAATACATCTCTTTAAATCAGAGAACTTCCGTAGCTAGCCTATGCTGTAGGCCTACAGGATACTAATCTTTAAATGCCATAAAGTATGCTTTCAATGCTTTAATGATAACACCAAAGATCACATCAAAAAATAAACCTGATTGATTGATTTCTTGGCTAGGACTGCTGCCTCAAAGCTCCAGACGATGGGGTTTTGTATCCAAAGTATGGACTTTACACACTCTTCCTGTGCCTGGATAGGCTTTTCTCCAAATAGGGGTGGAGTGGTGGCTCTGAGGCTAAAGATCTGCGCTGGTATCCTGAAGGTTGCCGGTTCGAATCCCCGTCACTGCCAAAAGAGATCCTACTCTGCTGGGCCCTTGAGCAAGACCCTTAACCTGTAATTGCTCCAGGGGCGCTGTACAATGACTGACCCTGCGCTCTGACCCCAAGGGGTATGCGAAAACTAACAAATTTCTAATACGAGAAATCGTATAAGACGAAATAAAGAACAAAAAAAAAAATATAGGTGTATTTGTGTGGCTGGAACATCTAAACAAGCCCTGTATTGGTGGAGTGACCTGTGATGGTTGGTCCCAAACTTTGGTTCTAGTGGCCCTGAATAGCACATAGGAGGTAGTGGAAAGCAATACATGAAATGATTTCTCATTCAATTTAAGCTGTGAGCATGAATTAATAAAATAAAGACAGATCATCTGCTAATACTAACTAGATTAAGAATAGGGACATTTTAATTGTGACATTTCCTCAGTTGCTTTATCTTATAATAATCTGCAGTTTAACTATTTATTAGGTCTGATCTTCTCATTTTTTATGTACATAGAAAAAGTAGTCGGGACAATGTAGAGTGTACAAAGTACAGTCAAATTCTTACTCTGTCCAACATGCAATGCGTCATCACTATCCAGCACCATGATAAACAAGAAAATTTAAAAAAAACATACTTTAAATAGTTATTGTCACATTGAGATACATTTAAAAGCCATTATTAAATTGAAAAATAATTATTACAATGCTCCCTCCAGCTCTCTCATCTAAATGTGTTAAGGGATCAAAAATCATCTAAGAGAGAAGTTGAAAAGGACTTGCAGCCTAAGCCACGATTGACAACAGAATGTTCTTCTAGTGGTACAGGAATGCAAAAACATCCATCTTTTTTGTGGACAAGCGTATTATTCCATTACAGGACCTATGCTGGTGACCATGGGAATAATGCAGGAACTGACAACAGCTGGAACGGCACTTGATTACAGTGCATACTCACTCACACCCAGCCCTCACACACACGTGGGACCAGTTTAGAGTTACCAGTTAACATAAGGATTTCTGCAAGTGAGAGATGATCATAACTTGGAAAAAGCCCAGTGGGATAAAAGAAGAATATGCAAACTCTGCATTGATGATGGTTACATTTCAAAGTAAGCCTAAATTCTCTCATAGAAATTCTGCAAGCTGATGTTGTTATTGCATAAGAGTCATCTCTGAAGCCAAATGACAACCAGAAAGACCAAAGTAATAAACGAAAAGGGATTTTATTAACAAAATAATTGAACAATTGAAGCAAGAACAGGAAGAATAATCAAAAGCCAAAGTCTTCTGCCTGCCAATAATAATAATAATAATAATAATTCTTTGCATTTATATAGCGCTTTCTCACTACTCAAATACATAGGCATCCTTTGTGTGTATGTATTGCTGACTACCCTGAAGGATGGCAGTCCACTTATCCACTAAATCCTCCCTCGGTTCACCATACTGGTTCATCTTTCTCTCTTCAAACCTCTAGAATTCCTTCCCTTCCTTTTGCCAATTAGGCCCTCGTCACCAGCTACCTCACAACTCTAATCGTTTAGTGTACTTTTTGAATGATGCTTTTAAGTCCAATGTCCAGAAACACTTCTGGGTAATCCTTTCTAAGCATTTCTGTGTTACTTTGCCAGCCTTCAAAACCTGTTGGTGCCCGTGAAGAACTCCCACAGTAGCGTCAGATTTCCCTACCGACTTGCTTTATTATAGAGTGTGACTGGTGGAATGCCATACTATCTGTTCTCCCCAGAGAACACTCTTGTGAAGCTAAACCACAATGTCATCTAGTGACCCATGGAACAATTACATGGATAACAAATATATTGTTACCAGTCCCACTCCTTCCTCCACACTGGCCATGTTTGTAACAATGTCCTTCTCAGCTGACCCCAATAACTTCAAGGGGTTTCACAGCCATTATTTCCTTTTGGTATAATTTGAACCAGTTAGGGGTCTATTCCCCTACATGTAAAATGAGGTTTACGGTATCTTGTTGTAGAGCAGGGGTGTGCAAAGTCATTCCTGGAGGGCCGCAGTGGCTGCAGGTTTTTGTTCTAACCCAATTGCTTAATAAGAAGCACTAATTGCTCTAGAAACACTTCTGCTTCATTTTAGTTATCTTCCTCATTAAGATTTTGAACCCTTATTGCTTATTTAAGTCTTAAACAGCTGCATTCTTGGTTTTTAATTGCTCCTTATTAGCAATAAGATGCAAATGACAAAAGAAACCAGCAGTTATCCATTTTGCTTGTTACCCTTTACGCCTGTGTGTATTTATCGTGCACTATTTGGTTTAATTAAATACTTGGAAGGAAAGAGAAGAGAAAAAGTGAAGGATTGAGAATTACCCATCCGTTTTACACTTCAAAATATTTGGATGATATCCTTAGAATGGTAAAAAAAATCTAAGATTTGAGAATGACTTGACATAGCAGAGTTAAAGCACTAACAAGCCATGAAATGTAATTATTGGCAAGGATTGTTTTCTAATTAAACAACTGGGTTGGAACAAAAACCCGCGGCCACTGTGGCCCTCCAGGAATGACTTTGCACACCCCTGTTGTAGAGGAACCTCCAAGGTCGATGAACTCTAGCACAAAGGAGATGATTATGGGTGGAGTGGTGGCTCTGTGGCTAGGGATCTGCACTGGCAATCGGAAGGTTGCTGGTTCGAATCCCGTAAATGCCAATAGGGACTGTGCTCTGTTGGGCCCTTGAGCAAGGCCCTTAACCTGCAATTGCTGAGCGCTTTGAGTAGTGAGAAAAGCGCTATGTAAATGCAAAGAATTATTATTATTATTAATGGCCCCACATTTATGGAACTTGTGCCCAAAACCCTGGTCTGGATATACAGAGCACAGAAGGAAAATGTTAAGCCTAGTGCAGGACCATGTAGAAAGTGTCTCTTCCTGTACAAGATTGTCCCAGCCCAGCCATCATGCCATAACTGTAACAGCAAAATAGACGTTTTGCACAAGTATTAACCAAGTGTTCCATTTCTTAGCATTGCTTACCTAGAGACGGTGCTCGAGGGCTTGCAGCTGGCACCATTTCAAGGAAAAGGGTCACTAGAGAACCAATGTCTGTCAATGAGTGTCAAGACTTTTTGTTAACATTGGTGGCACCCCACTAAGAACTCCACTCATAGGGCCGAAAAATCAGTTTTGAAAATTTCCTGGCTACCGTGTCCGTACTAGTTTTTGGGATGGTTGAAAGGGTTAGTATTATCCCACACAGAAGGGTTTCCTTGTTAATTTGACACTCTATTCCATTTAGGGAACAAAACAAAGGTGTTTAGGGACAAGTGTTACAGGACAAGGATATAAAACTAATCATCACAAGTGAATAGCTCAAAAACAAAATACAAGCTAGTCACAAGTCCTTATTTACAAAAACCTAACAGCTCAGCTACACAGAAGTTCACCAAACAAAAGACTCAAATGCTTCTTGAGGGAGTCAGAATTTTGAATGGAGGTGAGAAGCTCATTCCACCTTTCATAGTAGAAGTTAAACAGGAAAAGAGTCTGGATTGAGATCTGATGCCACTGTGGCATCACCAGATGCCGTTTCTCAGCAGATTGAAGTGCGTGAGAAGGAGTTTAGGACCTCACAAGTGTCTCCACAGCCCGGCAGCCATCAGTAATGGATGATGAAGTCCAAAATACCTTACTGCCGTGGGTAACTGGATGAAAAGTGATAATCTGTTGTTCCTTTCACTGAAACAATAGAAGTGTTTGCTATGTCAAGTCCCAGCCTTTTTTGATGCCTCCTTTTCTCCCTCTTTTATGAAATGCCTGTCCCTTTCTTCTAATGTATACAACCCAGAAACCCAACAACAGGAAATCCCCACCAGCACCCAAAAAGGTCAAGCATTGTCATTGGTGACATCCTTACGGTTTGTAGAGGGAAACTCTTCTTCAGGTATTTTTGAAATAAAATAATAAAAGGTCAGACAAACCCAACACTTCTAAACATTGAACAATCACAACTGACATTTTATGTAACCATGCTACAAAGTTCAAAAGCATCTTTATGGAGCCAGGATGGTGCAAGTATTTGTGTGTTACTTGGCCAGCGCTCAAAACCTGTTGGTGCCCGTGAAGAACTCCCACAGCAACATCAGATTTCCCTACCGACTTGCTTTATTATAGAGTGTGACTGGTGGAATGCCATACTATCTGTTCTCCCCAGAGAACACTCTTGTGAAGCTAAACCACAATGTCATCTCGTGACCCGTGGAACAATTACATGGATAACAAATATATTGTTACCAGTCCCACTCCTTCCTCCACACTGGCCATGTTTGTAACATGTCCTTCTCAACTGACCCCAATAACTTAAAGGGTTTTCACAGCCATTATTTCCTTTTGGTATAATTTGAACCAGTTAGGGGTCTATTCACCTACATGTAAAATGAGGTTTACAGTATCTTGTAGTAGAGGAACCTCCAAGGTCAATGAACTCCAGCACAAAGGAGATGATAATGGCCCCACATTTATGGAACTTGTGCCCAAAACCCTGGACTGGATATACAGAGCACAGAAGGAAAATGTTAAGCCTAGTGCAGGACCATGTAGAAAGTTTCTCTTCCTGTACAAGATTGTCCTAGCCCAGCCATCATGCCCTAACTGTAACTGCAAAATAGATGTTTTGCACAAGTATTAACCAGGATGGTGCAAGTAATTATGACTCTGATTTTGATTTTTTGTAACCACTAATTCAGTTCAGTGTCATGAGAAGCCTGTATAATTGAGTACTGGGTAAGAACCAAACCTGCCAGATGGTTCCAGACACTCACTGCTACAAACCATGCTTGTCCACAGTAGGCAAACTTGGAACAAATTAAGATTTGAAGACAAAAACTCACCCAGAGGCAGATAGCTCATGCTAAATCCACACAGACAGTGAACGGCGAGAGTTCAAACACTATTACTAGGAGCAGCACTAGGGAGCAATGTGCAGCCCTTTGTTTCAATTTAATATTATTACTATTTATGGTATGTGTATGGATAGCTGAATTGAATTATTTTCTAACTAAATGTGTAATAAATAACATAATTGGATGCTTTTTTGAACATTTTTCCTTACAAAAGCCAGTATCTTCAGGCTGAGAAAAGAGCATAAGATTACCATGGCCCTAGCCCAAGTTCATTTCACTTTCCCTTTTTACTTAATTCTGCACACTTCATGATTGATGGATTATATCTGGTAAAACCACAAGAGCAGTTTAGTTATAATCATCTGCTTTATGCCAACTAAAACAGCTTCCCTGAATGTGGAATCGTTTGCAAATGTTACACTGTATAGCTTGTAAGTGACACTATATAAAAATACTATAGTGATATAATGAAAGCACAGATTCAGAGTAGTAGATGGCTAAGACTTATTGGATATTTCCTAACAATATGTTCATAATGTATTTATACTGGGAGTACAGACCATGAATAAAACATTCATTTCACTGAGGGCAGCAAGGGCTGTTATGACTCTGTTGTGAGTAGAAAGAGTTGGATACAGAATTAGTCATTACCACATTCTATGCCTTGTCATATATTAGACAAGCAGTTCAACGTGATATTCTTCAAAGATTTGCAAATATAAAGTCAAAATCTGACACTAAAAACAAAAGTCAGATTTATTTATTGATACCAAGCTCAAATGCTGCCTAGAAACACATTAAAGTGACAAGCTCCAACTGAAAAGTATGCTTGTGCTATGTGGCAGATCCATTTACTGAAGCAAGAGAATGTAATTCATCCTGCTTTCACCTATCACAGCTATCAACACCACATTCCTTCTGTGTCCTGCAATGGCAGGAATGGGACTGGCCTGCTATTGTGTTACAACATAACTGTAATTGAAAGCCCCCTGGTTACTGTGATGAGTAGAACCAAATAGCACATAACAGAAGGGCAAATCAGCAGATGAAAGCAAATGTGTCCTTTAAAAATAAATGTACAAATATCATAAAAAGTAGTCAAAAATGGCTGTATAAGTAAACATTCACATACAGTACACAGAAAGCAGCTTTATGTTTTAAGGAAGAATAGAAGACCTGGATTTCACTTTCCTGTGTTTGATGAAGCTTTCGAGGGGTCTGAAGGAATAATACAGAGAGAATGTCCCACACTTTGGAAAATGTGCTGCTGAAAACAAGCAAGAAGAATGAATGTTTTTTTTTAAAGAAGTTTTATTTATTTTTTCCAAAATGGCATTACATATCAGGAGCTGCCACTACCTGAAAATAATAAATAATTGACTGAAGGTTCCTTATTTCACAGAAACAATTAGCTTTGCACTCCAATTAGTAGCAGCCTAATACACTGAGTGACCACTTTGTTAGTTACTTTCACTAGAACTCAAACTCCAGTTCCAGAAAGTTCACCCAGGTGGTCCTAACTCGTGTCATCATCACAGTTTGTGACAATGTGGGTCTGCTCCATGCTCCCATCACTCTTTCAGGGAGCCTCTTGAACCCAACACTCTTGGTAATGTAACCGGATGAGCTGGAAAATGAGGACACCAACGAAGCAAGGGGAATGGTGCAAAGTGCAGAAGTGCTTTAATTTAAAACAGTCAAAAGCAAAAAGTGTTCAAAACAAGTGCAGTGCTTCTAAAAGTCAATAAATAAATAAATAAATAATCCATTAAAAACAGTGAAAACGTGGAGGTTGAAATCCAATAAATAAATCCATTAAAACGAGGTTAAAACAATGGCTGGAAGCAGTCCTTTAAAAACAAAACCCGGTGCCTTTTCCTGCTGGTGGCTCCCCTGCTTCTTCCATCCAGGTCCTGGACCAGGGGAGCCGTCCTACCTGCAGCTGAGCTTCTCTTTCTAGTCTGGTTGCCTTTCTGTCCCTGGCTACGTAGGGCTCTCACCAGACCAAAACTTGGGTTCCCCAGCGATCAGGGCGCTAACACTGGAGCTTCCACCTCCCAAGATCTCCGACTCCCGCGGCCTTATGTGGTGAGCCAACCACCTTCTGGTCACTCCTGCTCCTCTAAAGCACTCAGCAGGAGCGACCCCTTCTTGCTGCCCCCAAGTGTAGGCCTAGCACTCCTGAGTGGCTCTCCTCAAAGCTGCCTGCTCTTATTAGCGAGCCTGCCCTTGCTTGCTGGCTCACTCACTCACACACCGGCTTTCAGCTTCCAGCTTTCTCTTCTTCCTCCTCTAACCTCCATTCACTTTTCCGATCTTTCTTCTCCCTTTTTTTTTCTCCTCTCCACACTCGCGCTCCTACTATATATAATGGGGACGTGGCACAAATATGGCGATTAGCAGTTCCCGGGATTAATTACGGATATGGATGATTTCTCACCTGTGCACTTAAGCGAGGAAACACCCATACCACATCATGTCCGAGAACCGTTCCAGCCACACTACCACGCCCCCTCTATAAACGGACCCACTATACCACACAGTGATTCACAGGTGTCATTGAGCTGGTGCTGCTGGTGGAGCTCTGCTTCTTATGCTTCTTTCTGTCTCATCCCACAAGTGATGACTGGAGAGGCTACCAGTTTAAACTAAATGTATGGTTACGTTCCTTTGACCATTCTAGGTCTTAGCCTTGTGGTAAAAAACATTCAGCTGAAATGGACAATTTGGAGACAGATAACACCACTACAACAAAAGTAATGCACCTGAACAGATGTTCACGTATCGTACGGCTACAAATGCTGCTCTACTTGCATGAAGAGGTCTGCATGGGACCATTTTGTCGGTGTTGCTTCCACATAAACCCACAGTTTTATCTGACACACAAACCTGTTTTGACTCCATACCTGCCAGCAGTTCCATAAAATAGAAGTATTTTAACTGACCACACCACCCTAGTACTGTAAATAACAGCTCCCAGACTGCACATGCTCTTCGATATCTCAGTTTGTTCTCTTATGAAATGCTGTGAGTACAGACGGTAGTATTTGCTCACAGATAGAAGATGAGCTGCAATAACTGCTAAGGATAAACCTATTGTGGGTTCAATTAATAAATCATATAATCGAGTAATACTGTTAGGTAAGTAAATCATGACTGTTTGTTGAGAGAAGGGTGAATGGACATTATAAAATGGTCTTGCGATTTCTTATCCATTTATTGATTATCTTAGATTTCATCCCTTTGTGTACTGTCTGCTTTTGTTTGGCTCTAGAAGTTCACACAGTTATCATGCACTCCTAAGAATACTGACGGTGAGTCTTAAAACCATGAGAGATCGGAGGGCTGAGAAGATGCTTCAAATATGAGTGTATGCACACATGTACAACAGCGAGCACAAACCCTGTGCTACCACCATTGCCAGATGCCAATAAGTGTCAAAAAGGCCAATTATCAGTGTTACCTAAATGGCCTAAATCCAAGCAGAGTCAGCAGTATGACACCACTGACCAGCTTCAGAGTGTCATCGGGGGTTGCTAGGAAGAAGGATAATTAAACGCTCTCTTTAAGTAGGAGCTGAAAGACCCCGAAAGGGATCTTCATCACCAGTGTTTGTTCGTTTATTTGCTTCTCACTCCACCTCTGGAATTGTTGGATTACAGTTTCATTCGGAATTTATGTGTTTGTCCTGTGTCTGCCTGCTTGCTTGAGTGATTTCATTGGGGTTAGTAAATGCATACATTTGGGAAACACTACCAACTTCTACAGATCTTCACACAATAACTGGAGCATAGTAAGACAAAACTTTAATAAAATTCTGTTCAATTCATTTTCACCATCGGTGCATCTGTGGAACAGGACTGTTTGTGGAAAGTGTTATGAGTGTTTATCATTAACCGTTTCGTGCATAGCTCACTTCTTTGCCTGTGATTTATTGAATGTCTGCTGAATGTCGAGGAATTAGGAACGGACTTTAGTGTATGCGTTGTTTGTTTAATAATTATTTGTTTGCCATTTTTAATTTCTTTAACATATGCTTTCATTGATTAATTTGTGCCTCTATTTGTGTCTCTGTGTGTGAGCCGGGTCAAGGCTTAGTGCAGTGGTTCTCAAACTGTGGGGCGCGCCCCCTTTTTTGTTACTGTTTTTTTGTTTGAATGTTGCCATATGTTGCGTAATTTCGCTATTCGTAGGGAAATTTTAAACTTGTAGCGGTGTATCGGCAGCAAAAAAATATAGGAATACATTTTATTAGGGTTTCAAAAAAACGTTAGGGGGGCATGATTGAAACTGTTATGAAAACTCGGGTCGCAAATACTTAAAGGTTGAGAAGCGCTGGCTTAGTGCATTCCTGAAGGAAAATAAATAAGTCACTGTTTAAAAACTGTGAAAATCTGAGCACCTTCGCAACTGTTGCAGAGTGACGTTTCAAAACTCTAAATGCATCACCCAGTCAAGTCATCTGGTAGAGAGTGAAGTGAGCCTGATGGCTGGCAGGATTACATGCTCGTGGTTTGGGAACTCACTGTAAATAAGGCAATCACACAAGTCCACACAGAGAACACAAGTCAACATGTTCTGATGGAGCAGATGACTGATGGAACAAAATAAAGAAAATGGGTCATATCACTGAAGTGAGGTGTTGATCCTATAAACCCTATGATTTGGTTACACTATCATAAAGATAAATGGAGTATTTATCTCATTGTTTGCAGCTACAACAAAGTCCCATCCTCTTACTCTTTAGTTTACCCTAATTAAAATGAAATGGCTTCACTGTGTAGCTCTTAAACAAACATGAAAGGCCATGAACCTACTGATGAGTCACTTAAAGCACTATGTCACTTACCAGTGAGGATTTCAACACCGTGCAAGTGTGCGTCTGCTCCACAATCCTGCCACAGACAAGGAACAGTTGCTTTATTCAGTAGAAGCAGGATCTCACAACTCTTTTGCACTCAAGCCTTCCACTTTGATGCTGGATCTATGCAGGCAAGTCTCAACTCCTCAGTATGTGTCAAGAGAAAAACCACAACCCAAACCCAGTGGAATAGCACAAAATTTGTGGCCTATAGCAGCGCTAAAGTGGAGGTAGGATGTCCACCAGGAAAAAATAAAATAAATAAATAAATTAAATTAAAAAAAAACAAAAAAACAAAAAAGGGCACATTTGTTTTAAACCTTCCTGTAACTTAGCTGTAGACAGAAATTATTCAAATATGCAAGTTTTCAAAGATCACACTGTCCCAGGCCAATTTACTGCAATTTTAAGGAAAACCGCTGTTGCTTTTACATGATATTAATATACTGTAACATTTTGAGGCTCCAGTGTTTTTACCTACTTATTTTTGTTCAAATACTGTATATCATTATTTTATTCAGGGTCTGGGGCTGGCTGGTCACTCTGCACATATTTATTAATATGTTAGTGGTCAGTGTGCAAAGCACCCTGTTGTTAAAGGCAGACGTTTAGTAAGACTGAAATTTTGAAATGTTTCTCTGGTGATGTACAACAACTTAAATATGAGAATGTTGTCAGTGAGGATATGCATCTCTTAGACATACAAACTGCATTATACACAAATACGCAGTCTGCAAAGTAAAACCAAGACAGCATCACAAGAAAAAACACGTTTCGTGACACATATGCACTTATATGTCATATATCAAAGACCACCTCAACATTGCTTTGACTATTTATTTCATTTTTTGTGAATTTTTTATTAAGTGCCTGCCGATCTCCCTTCAGCTCCATGCATCCATCACGTGATGTTCCCTAGGTAGCATTGCCACAGGATAATCCCAATAATGGGCTTGTTTATGAATAACTATGTACAGCTCCACTGTATTCTATGAACCTGATTTTTACAGGTTTCAGGGAATACCTTCAAAACCAATATGAACTGGGAACAAGACATGGCTGCCTTACTCTGTGCCCAGCCTAAACACTGTCGGTATTACAGTACAGTATGAGCATTCTTTCTCTTAAAGGATGGGCTCCCATTAATAACCATAACTCCATCAATCCAGCCTGCTCCCGGACACAAATCTCACCCAATCCAGACTGTGAAACACTCACAGATCACCATCTTTCAATTCTGTCTGTAAAGAGCTTTCTGCACTCTGTTACTTGTTTTCGTAAATTTAACAATAGGTACTTATTTATAATGTCATGTGATTCAACATACTAGTTTCTCACTGTTTTGTTTAGCCAATAATGCACAAATTATTTATTTCCATTTTATAAAATTGTCTGACTTTATGGAGGTCTGACAAAGGGGCTCGTTGGGTCTGGAAGCCACCCTGCGTAGCGGGGGTTGTCAGGAGGCCTGCGCATTTATATTGCTTGTATTGTTGCTATCTATTAGGATGAATGCTTAGATTTCACTAGGAATACTAAAGAAAGGAGGATGATCAGACAAGGCACTGTTTTTGCAGTCTTTTGGTGTTTTTTGTTCCTACCTCACCATAATCACAACTTTGCTAACAGAAGTGAAACTCAGTTGATAAGTTGATGTATGAGGTGAACCTTAAACTAATTCTGACAATTTGCTGCCCAAACTCACTGTCACTGTATGACTCGCTCTCACCACATTTTCAAGAACAAGAAAGTTTTGGCTTACTTTTCTTCAGTAACTTTAAATAATATGGCTCTGCTTTAATCTTGAAAATAACATGAACAATTCATTCATGTAAATATGTCTGCTAGGCCATTGTTACTAAAACTTTAGCTCTTTACCTCAAAAGAGTTTTTCCAATCTGGCATAGACTAGTTAGCATCATTAGACAATATTAATAAATAATTAACACTACATTTTAATTGCCATGACTGGATAATGGACAACTGAAAAGAATAAATAAATTTATTTTTAACATTATTATGTCCAATTATGCACAATTTAGGAAATAGTCTTCTGATTTGCTGCATTATATGAATCTATCTATCTATATAATAACAATAATAATAATGACATTTATATAGTACTTATACTCAAAACGCTTTACATAGACAGTGGAGAGCCACTACAACCACCACCAATGTGTAAACATCCAACTGGATGTTGTGACAGCAGCCACTTTTGCGCCAATGTGTTCACCAGACATTAGCTATTAGGTGGTGAAGGGGTGACAAAAATAGCCAGTAGGGACAGAGGATGATTAGGGGTCCAGAATGATTGGCATGAGATTGAGATGGACAAATTATCCAGAACGGCAGGAAACACCCCACTGTTTTCAAAAGATCCCCAGGGATATGTTATGACCATATAAAGTTTGGACCTCGGTTTTACATCGTATTCGAAGGATGGTGCTGTTTTAACAGCATGGTGTCCCTGTCACTGTACTGGGGCATTGGAATCCACAGACAGACCACAAGGTAAGTACCCCTGGATGGCCTCAACATCATCTCTTCCAGCAGCAACCCAAGATGGTCTTCCATCCAAGTACTGTCTAGTCTCCATACTTAGCTTCGGGTGGAGAATCTTTTCTAAAGTGCAGGTGGTATGACTGATTGATATCTATATATCATTACAGTATCTCTCTCTCTCTCTGATTGATATCTATATATCGTTATCTCTCTCTTGTAGCTCCCCAAACACCAGACACAAATGCGCACAACAATAGGCTTTAATTAATTGGAAAATGTTTTCCAACCATTTCCCACCAGCACCAAGCACAGTATAAGCACAATATAGCAATTTTCTTCTTCCTTTTCCTTCTGTCTTCTTCTGCCTCCACTCCTGTGCACCAATCCTCCCTCCTGTTTCCCTT
Source organism: Erpetoichthys calabaricus (assembly GCF_900747795.2). Lineage (NCBI taxonomy): Eukaryota > Metazoa > Chordata > Cladistia > Polypteriformes > Polypteridae > Erpetoichthys > Erpetoichthys calabaricus. The sequence goes on along the minus strand of NC_041401.2, from coordinate 147,348,024 downwards.
CCTCCCAACTCCAAATGGAGTGAAGCAGCTCCTTTTATAGAGGACCCGGAAGTGCTACAGGTATCCCATGATCTCCTTCCGGCAGCACATCCAGGTTTGGTGGCATTCCTGCCATGAAGGGCTCTGCCGTTTTTCCATGTGCTCCCTGGTGGTGGCCACGGGCTCCAACAGGGCTGAGCATCTAAGCTCTAAAACTGAGGTACTGTTCTAAGCCAGGGGGACTGCCCTCTGCCATTCTAAGTAGTAGTAGTCCCATGTAGTTCTTTCCCCCAGTCCTTCCATTATGCAGGGGTCCTGGCCAGGTAGAAACCCAGCTGTCCGTAATAATACTGTATATACATGTTAGAGCTGGGAATCAATTAAAAAAATATCTAATCAATCTCATAATTATATATCTAACATTAAAACATACAATCATAAAATAAATGAGTAAATCATGAAGTAAATACACACTGAATCACAAAATTAATGTAGAATCAATTCAAAAGAATGTTTAAAAATTTAACGGCATAGTTTAAACGTAAACAATGACCTGAAACCTGACCTTCAAACAAAATACTACCTGAGCAAGTACAACCTGAATTTGAACGCCTTCTTAAAAGGCAAGTTAAAAAGACGACAATAAGAAAACAAGGCCAACATATTAAATCTCAGATTGGTATAGCATATGAGACTCAGACATGTTAAAGTAAAATCAAATGATTGAAACGACTGTAAACTTGGAATGCACTGCTAAAGACTGACTTAAATGAAATAAACATCTCTTACACGAGCATACATTAAACTTGTGTTAAAAGTCCACAAATGACATCCTCAATGTTCATCGCCATCAACAACTTTATAATTATACTCTAAACAAGTGTTTTTCAACTGGTGTGTAATGAGAGCTACCCAGGTGTGCCACATAAGACCGCTTGTGTGAAGCAGCTGAGAAAATGCATCCAAAGTGCTCACAAAGCGCTGTGTCTGTGAACACCCACCTCCAAGCTGCTTTTTTTTTGCCGGCATCTCTGATGGACCCGACGCTTCAGACAGTTTAGTGCTTTTGTGATCAGTAGAATTATGGTGTGACTTGGGATTTTTTGGGTTAGATAAAGAGTGCCACCACAGAAAAACAGTTAAAAATACTGCTCTACCTACACCTTTGCTCCTGGCATACTAAAAAAGTTCTCTGTAGCTGCTATCTTGTGTAAAAACTGAAACTGTGCCTTAACTGGGTGGTTATATGGAATGACTTCCGGCCTGTTGCTCTGACATCACATGTGATGAAGACCATGGAGAGGCTGCTGCTTCACCACCTTAGGCCACAGGTTCAACACGCCCTCTGCAGTTTGCATATCAGGAGAAGGTGGGAGCGGAGGATGCCATCATCTATATGCTACACCGATCCCTCTCCCACTTGGACAGAGGCAGTGGTGCTGTAAGAATTATGTTTCTAGACTTCTCTAGCGCCTTCAACACAATCCAACCTCTGCTCCTTAGGGACAAGCTGACAGAGATGGGAGTTGATTCATACCTGGTGGCATGGATCGTGGACTATCTTAAAGACAGACCTCAGTATGTGCGTCTTGGGAACTGCACGTCTGACATTGTGGTCAGCAACACAGGAGCGCCACAGGGGACTGTACTTTCTCCGGTTCTGTTCAGCCTATATACATCAGACTTCCAATACAACTTGAAGTCCTGCCACGTGCAAAAGTTCACTGATGACACTGCTATCGTGGGCTGCATCAGGAGTGGGCTGGAGGAGGAGTATAGGGACCTAATCAATGACTTTGTTAAATGGTGCAAATCAAACCACCTACGCCTGAACACCAGCAAAACCAAGGAGCTGGTGGTGGATTTTAGGAGGCCCAGACCCCTCGTGGACCCCTTGATCATCAAAGGTGACTGTGTGCAGATGGTGCAGACCTATAAATACCTGGGAGTGCAGCTGGATGATAAATTAGACTGGACTGCCAATACTGATGCTCTGTGCAAGAAAGGACAGAGCCGACTATACTTCTTTAGAAGGCTGGCGTCCTTCAACATCTGCAATAAGATGCTGCAGATGTTTCTTTCAGACGGTTGTGGCGAGCGCCCTCTTCTACGCGGTGGTGTGCTGGGGAGGCAGCATTAAGAAGAAAGACTCCTCACGCCTGGACAAACTGGTGAGGAAGGCAGGCTCTATTGTTGGCACGGAGCTGGACAGTTTAACATCTGTGGCAGAGCGACAGGCGCTCAGCAGGCTCCTATCAATTATGGAGAATCCACTGCATCCACTAAACAGGATCATCTCCAGACAGAGGAGCAGCTTCAGCAACAGACTGCTGTCACTGTCCTGCTCCACTGACAGATTGAGGAGATCGTTCCTCCCAACCATGCGACTCTTCAGTTCCACCCGGGGGGGTAGGGGTAAACGTTAACATTTAACATTATACAAAGTTATTGTCTGTTTTTTACCTGCATTATTATCAATCTTTAATTTAATATTGTTTACTGTATAAGTATGCTGCTGCTGGAGAATGTGAATTTCCCCTTGGGATTAATAAAGTATCTATCTATCTATCTATCTATCTATCTATCTATCTATCTATCTATCTATCTATCTATCTATCTATCTATCTATCTATCTTATACTGTGTTCTTTGCATGAATTAGTGAAGATACTGCATACTGCAATAATGAGTATGGATAATCACTAAAGTTCTGTTTCATTGAATTTTGTCATTATATTAGTGCAATAAACAGTGTAAGCTGGCTGGCGAGTTAAATTCACAGGTACAAGAGACTTAATTTGGTTGAGTGCCACTCAAACAAAACGTATTTTACATGCATGTGATATGACATTGATTCAATCTTCTTACAGAAACATGAAACTTGGCTACTTTTCTTTAGTATTGCTCCAGGACTACCATAAACCCTCCTTCCTCACACACCCCTGCACCTGTGTCAGTATGTATGTATAAATCAAGGAAATGAATAGCAGTACCACTTACTGACATGAGGCAAGGCGTTGTGAAACATGTAATTTGAAACTTTTAAATAAAATTATATTTTTCTCAAAAATTTTAAAGGCAGTATATAAATACTGTAGTGGATATGTATGTAATTCTTAAGGTTGATGCTTAACTTTTTTGTTTTATTGTTTCTTAATGATAAAAAAAACAAAAAAAATAACATGAAAATACTGATCTGACCCAAGCACTGCCTGACGTGTTCGCCTCGTTTCTGGCATTAAATGGGCCTCATTAATTGCAGAAATTAATGTGGTAACTTTTATAGGCCTCATATATATATATATATATATATATATATATATATATATATATATATATATATATATATATATATATATATATATATATATATATACTATATGTGGGTGTCCCAAAATTCACGCAAGATTTGAATTTGGCGCCATTTGTGCGGAAAAGTGTTGCCAACGAAAAAAAAAGACAGCGTGACAGCTCACAGTTCAGGGTTATTAAAAATGGAGCGCCACACGAAAGAACAACGCATTGTTAAGAAACAAATGCATCCACAACGTGTCACTGTTTGGTGCGGATTCTGGGCTGGAGGCATCATTGGACCATTCTTCTTCGAAAATGCGGCTGGTCAGGCAATAACAGTTAATGGTGCTCGCTATCGCGACATGATAATCCAGCTTTTTGTGCCTAAATTGCAAGATATGGATGTGGACGACATGTGGTTTCAACAAGACGGTGCCACATGCCATACAGCCTGAGAAACAATTCAATTACTGCATGAATCCTTTCCTGGTCATGTAATTTCCTGTTTTGGTGATCAGAATTGGCCGCCCAGATCATGCGATTTAATGGCATTGGACTTTTTTCTTTGGGGTTTTTTGAAGTCTAAGGTTTATGCCATCAAGCCCACGACCACCCACACCTTGAAGGAGGAAATTGAGCGCTGTATCAACGAAATTCAGCCACATTTATGCAAAACGGTCATGGAAAATTTCAACAAAAGAATGCGTATGTGCCAGCAAAGCCGTGGAGGCCATTTACCCGATATGTTATTCCATACATAACCCTATACTGTATACTTTATGAATCAAAAACCTGTGTTCTCTATCAAAATTACTTCTTGCGTGTATATCATATAAAATACATATATATTGTCACACACGTGCGATATGGAGGCAGCTAAAGAGCCTGAATAAAAGTAGTACCATGCCAGACCACAGGATGGCGAGCTGCACTGACTTTCTCTCACAATCCTATGCAGACTATCCACGTGAAATCCCGCTAGGTCCTGGAGCCATTGATAACATCACTTCCAGTACCAGCGCTATTGATGACATCACTTTCCGGCACTGGCATCATTAATGACATCACTTCCAGCCCCCAAAGGCGTCACTTCCGGTTCTGGCACCATTGATTTCCAGTCCCAATGATGTCACTTCCGGTCCCAGCCTTTAAAGCCGCCATATTCTCACACTCAAATCAGTTCTGTTTTGGACTCAAACTTGTGAAGAACTGAAACCAAATTACCCATTTGCAGGAAGAGCATAATACACGGGTGGCTGCCTTAAACCTTTGTGATGTCTTGTGACAGTATTTGTAAATATACTGTATATATATATCAGGAGTGGCCAACCCGCGGCTCTTTGCCTGGTTTAATGCGGCTCTTACGTTCATATCGAAGTTTGTGTTTGTGTTTTTTTTTTTAATGTTCGTGTTCGCTTTGCTTGAGTTCAATACAGTATTTTTGTCAAATGCGCATGTGCGTGAGATGAAAATACCGCAAAGTTTCCTAGTAGGGGCAAGATCATTTAAGTAAACAATTTGTGTCAAGTTCACTCTCAAAATGGCAGGGAAAAAATGCAGAGCAAAACGAAAATAAGAAGATGAACACAGGACGTTTTTAACAGAGTGGGAGAGTTTATATTTTTTTGTTGAACGTAATGGCAAGCCATTCTGCCTTATATGTCAGGCGTCATTAGCGCATTTCAAAGCTTCAAATCTTCAGCGCCACTTCAGCTCACTCCATGCTAACATCGACCAGGAATTCCCAAAAGGGACTGAACTTCGCAAGCACGAGTTGGTCACTTTGAAAACTCAGGCAGAAAAGCAGATACAATTTTTCCAAAAATTTACAAAGCGCTCAGAGACCGTAACGCTCGCATTGTATCAACTGGCTTGGAACATTGCACGGGCTAAAAAGCCATACAATGAAGGGGAGTTCGTTAAAATATGCGTCAGTGACGTTGTTGAAATCTTGTCTCCTGAAAACGACAAACTAAAACGCATGGTATCAGACGTCCAACTGTCCCGCCACACTGTTGAACACAGAATATCGGACATTAACATGGCTTTTGAATCACAGTTGCACTCTGACCTTCAACCATGTTAGTATTTTAGTGTCGCATTGGATGAGAGTTGTGACATACAAGACAAGCCTCAGTTGGCAATATTTGCACGGTCTGTGTCAAACGATTGTGTGATCAAAGAAGAACTCCTTGATATTGTGCCATTAAAAGACAGAACCCGTGGCATAGATGTGAAAGAAACAATGATGGCTGTATTTGTGAAAGCAAATCTGACCATACCGAAACTAACTGCAATAGCCACGGATGGAGCGCCAGCCATGATCGGATCTGTGAACGGGCTTGTGGGGCTGTGCAAAGTTGACCAAACATTTCCTGAGTTTTGGAATTTCCACTGCATCATCCACAGGGAGCAACTCGTGTCTAAATCATTGAATTTAGACAACGTCATGAAGCCTGTGATGGAAATCGTCAACTACATCCGCACACATGCGCTTAACCACAGGCATTTCAAGAATCTCATCACTGAGCTGGACCAAGGGCCTCCAGGTGACCTGCCGCTGCACTGCACTGTGAGGTGGCTGTCAAAAGGCCAAGTACTCTCTCGCTTCTTTGAGCTTTTGGATGCCGTGAAACTGTTAATGGAAGAGAAGGACAAGGACTATCCCGAGCTCTCTGACCTCAAGTGGGTTGTGGATCTGGCCTTTTTGGTCGACATGCTGTGTCACTTGGACAGACTGAACCTGACCCTGCAGGGTAAGTTAAAAATGCTGCCTGACCTGGTGCAAAGTGTGTTTGCATTTGTCAACAAACTGAAGCTGTTCATGGCGCATATTCAAAAGGGAGATTTAACGCATTTTCCCACTCTTCTAAAAGCCAGCGGGCAAGTCACCAGCACCACCCTGAATAAGCAAAGAGCCAGATATGCAACACTGGTTGAAAACCTGCATGAAAGCTTTGTGACCAGGTTCCGTGATCTACAACTGAAAAGGCCACAGATTACCTTCCTCGTCGACCCATTTAATGCGGAGACTGACTGTTTGAAAGCCCCGCTAGTCACAGATGAGGCTGCGGCTGAGTTGGAGATGATCGATCTTTATGAGGAGGATCAACTGAAACTTTCTTTAAGGGAAGGGACCATTGAGTTCTGGAAAAGTATGCCAATGGAAAAATACCCCAATGTCAAATGGGCTGCGCTTAAGATACTGTCAATGTTTGGGTCAACATACGTCTGCGAGTCTGTGTTTTCTACCCTGAAACACGTGAAATCAAAGCATCGATCTGTTCTGACTGACACCCATGTGAAAGAATTGCTTCGAGTGGCAACAACGGAATACAAGCCAAATTTGAAGAGGATTGTTCAAGGCAAGGAATGCCAGAAGTCCCACTAAGCAACATGCATAGTAAAAACAAAAAACGCTATTGTATATTATTATACTTTTGTTTGTGGACTTGGTTGAACTGAGAGTTTGTGTGTGTGAGACAGTGCACACAATGTTCATTGTTGAAAATGACTGGCCTGTGGTTTTAGTACTGTAGGAGTCAATTTCTGTCATTATCATGTTGGTGTGTGACATTTACAATAAAGCTGGCTGAGCAGAGGTGTGGGTGTGTGTGTGTGTGTGTGTGTGAGTAAGGGATGGGTGATGTTCATGTGTGCCCATGTGTATGATGTGGCTCTTTGTGGTAACACAGTAAAAAATGTGGCTCTTGGTCTCTGACTGGCCAACTGATATATATATATATATATATATATATATATATATATATATATATATATATATATATATATATATATATATATATATATAAACTCCAAACTTAATGGTGAACTACTTTTTATTTGTCATCAGACACTAACAACCATAAAAGCTTAAAGCTAAGTGGTTCAAGATCTTCTCTTTTACACATTATCCAGTTTTAGACTCATGTTAGAATAGCAAGTTCCAGATAAAACTGATTTTGTTTTTTCTTCAGTTTCTGTTTCAAGGAAGTATACTTTTTCTTTTTCTAATAAAAGACTACCCTTTTGCTTAGCCATCTAGAACTCACAGATCAAATTAGATATATGTAGTGGAAGCAGAAAGTTTTCAGCCCTCTTCACTTTCTGCACACTTTATTGTATTGCAGATTTAATTTTAAATAGATAATTTTGCCATTTTTACCTATCAATCTACACTCAATAACCCATGTTTTCAGAACTTTTGCAAATTTATTAAAAATCAAAAACCAAATCTTTCATTTGTAGTATTCAGAGCCTGTGACCTCCATTCTGTTTGCTTTATTTTTCCTTGAGATGTGCAGAGCTTTGGGACAAGTCTCTGACTGTACTTAGGTGGCCCAAAGCCCAGACTTACAGTCCATAGAAGATTTGTGGAGACATCTGAAGATGGCAGTTTACAGACACTTCCCATCCAATCAAATGGAGCTTGATAGGATCTGTCGGTGAGAACAGAAATAAACTGCCCAAATCTAGGTGTGCGATCTGGTAGAGACTTAACCCAAGAAGATATAAATCTGTAATTTCTTTCAAAAGGGCCACTACAAAGTACTGAATTATGGGAATGAATACTGATATGGCTGAGAGATTTCAGTTTTTAATTTTTAACACTTTTACAAAAACCTTTCTGGAAACATGATTTCATTTTGTCATTATGGATTATTGTGCATAGACTGATGGGCAAAAATTACACATTTTCTAAATTAAAATCTACTCTAGATACTGTATATAAAAAGAATAGTGAAATCATGCAACGTTTTCATGCAACACTCATTTTTCTTCAAAACCGTACGTCATATGGTATATATCTATATATCATTTTTTTCATCTTCATTAGAATACAGTAATGGCACTTTCATTGTCAATACAACCAATTAAACACACATCGCCAAACAAAATACCTTATATACATCCACTCTGTTAAGAACAGTAGTAGTTCAATTGTGTGTTAGCAGTCAACAAATAAAGCCAATGTAATGGCACACAGTTACAAACTGTAAAACTCTATAAACATTCACTTGCGGGCAAAATTATGACTGGTGACCATGCAGGAGAAGTCATATTCCTTCCGTGTATTAACGTAGATACGTCAGAAAGTTGATTACCATTCATGTTTCATAGATGGCAATTTCCAATAGTTTTAGCTTTTGCTATAACAATAAATAAATCTCAGTGCCAGAGTTTTAACCATGTTGGAATATAACTGTGAATTGAGAGGGGGGTTGGGCCACCATAGGCAGCCCTTGGGGGGCGGCACACCCCCAACCCAGTTAAATCAAAATACAATAAAGCATGCAGAAAGTAAAGGAGTCTGAATACTTTTTAAATCCATTGTATACTGTTATTACAATGATAGTATAGACTGTCAGTGAATTTAATGATCCTGATTCCGGTATTTTGACAACTGCAGACAAAATAATCATAATCCATCCATCCATTATCCAACCCGCTATATCCTAACTATAGGGTCACGGGGGTCTGCTGGAGCCAAACCCAGCCAACACAGGGCGCAAGGCAGGAAACAAACCCCGGGCAGGGCACCAGCCCACTGCAGGGCGCGCACACACACACCCGCACACACAATTTAGGATCACCAATCCACCTAACCTGCATGTCTTTGGACTGTGGGAGGAAACCAGAGCACCCAAAGGAAACCCACGCAGACACGTTAGGAACATGCAAACTCCATGCAGGGAGGACCTGGGAAGCAAACCCAGGTCTCCTTACTGCGAGGCAGCAGCACTACCCACTGCGCCACCATAATTGTAATATAATAATAAATAAATAAAACAACAGCAGCAGATTATTGCACAGTCGGAAAGTGGTAAGTATACCAGCATAGCAACCCAGATTCCCTTCACTTATTTGCCCTTTCACTGTCTCTGACTGTCTCTTACCTGCCTGAGGTCAGCTTTCCAGTTTTATAGTTTAGACCTAAATCAGTATTTAATTGTTTTTTGTTTGAACAGTGTAATTACTGATTACTCAGTATAAAAGCCATGGTCCTCTCACTTTCTAGCTGTACTTTCCCCTAGATGTTATGCCATAAATAAATAAATATACTGAGATATTGACGTCTCTCAAATTCACCCTCACAGCACTCCCGCATGTGTCCTGCTGTGAGAAACATGAGCTTTGTTCTGAGCTTGTCTCAGGTCAGTGATCATGCTCTGCTCTTAACTTTATTTTGAGTAAGCTCCTCAGTAAAGTCTGATTTTTTTGACATTGTTACTGTCACGCTGCCTGTGGGTATGTGACTCTCCCCGTCTGCTTTCACATCTTTGGGATAAAAGCTTTCTGACAGCTGCTGGGTTTTGCAGCTCTTGTAAAGGTGACAGTAGAATGTGGCAAAGAAAATGGAGATGTCATGATATTCATGGCGCATAAATAAGCTTAAAAGCGAAAAAAAAAATGTACAAGTGAACAAGCAGATTAGGAAACAATGAGGATATCAAAACTGAAGGCATTTGCTAGCAGAGACGGTAAAGAAACGCTGTGGTATTTTAAAGGGTTACCAATACCAAAACACATGAAACAAAAAAAATATTGTCCCAAGCTTTGACATGAAGCAAAACAAAAATGATAGAATGAGCAAAGAGGTAATGCAGGCAGTCCTCTTAAAAGTTCATGCTCCTCTGCATCTCATGACTGCCACATAATTAATGTCTCCAGACAAATCAAAGAGAAAGAGAGGTCAAAGGGCAAGTCACATGTGAAAGGCAAGATCAAAGAAATGCAGCATGAAGGAGGTGTGGCAGTGGCCTTCAACAAAAGCGAGGCAAGATAGTAGTCTCTAAAAGACCATTGGTTATTTTTGGATCTATTTCTGTTTAGTGCTAGTTACAAGTAAGGGTGTCTGTCATTCGCCCTTACTGCTCCTGTTGCTCCTATTTTATCAGTCTACAGATGTCTTTCCACGTCAGTATTTAATTTAGCAATCATGCACCATTCTTAACTCCTTTTTATGGGTCTGCTTGTTCAAGTTGAATAATAACCTGAGTGACATTTTCCTGGAGTACGCTAGGAATGATGCAAAACTCAAAACAGTGATGCATTGCCAATGGAGATCCTCCACACCAGAAGATGACACCAAAATATTCCCTATAAATTTCCTATTTGAGACAGGCAGGGTACTTCTGCCTGTAATGAAGTGGAAGCAATCTGGAAGCTACCATGTATATCAGTCTCCTTAAACAGAAGGCGAGGTGAGATATGCAGTAATTTCATTGACCACAAATGAACACTGTGGCCTACTGTCAGTTTTGTAGCTGTTTCCCTAAATTCAGAAGTAAGTCTTGGTATTCCAGTGGACATAACCCCATGAGAAGTCTTACAGTTCACTCTCTTCAGGGCCAGTTTAACTTTGGGGTCAGCTGAATTTGAGGAAAAAACTAACAGCTAGGAAGAAATTGCACAGACCTTAATTATAGTATCATCAGAAGGACCATAAGGAAGCCATATCATTTATAAGATTGGGTAGAGCCTTTTTCAGTGTCGCAATCAGCTAAACAAACTAGTAAAACAAAACAAATACTTATAAGCACCTGTATTTTGACAGAGACAAGGTCAAAAAATATGGAGGAGTAGCGCGTATTGCAAAACCCTAACAGGTTACATCCTTTCCCTGGGGACAAGGCATAATAAAGGCAATATAATATTGACTTAAATGAGCTTTGGTTCAACTCCTGACTCTAAAACATTCATTATAAGTACAATTCTTCATAACTAAGTCCTAAATGAGCATTAAAGCACCATATTGCTGAACAAAAAAACTATAAACTCTTAAACAAACTTGCTCAAAAAACTCTAAAAAAATAATGGAGAAAGATGGAAATGGTACTTCAGAAATATTTACGGAATGAAATTCAAAGTGACAGTCTGGCTTCCTCCTGCTAAAACAAAAAAAAGGAAGGCCTTGTGATCCTGAGAATACTTGTCACTCAGCCCACATACTTTCACAAAATGGCTGCCAAGACCACATGGACATGCCCCTGGGATATCACGTGACCACATCCATCACACCACATGACTACTGCATCATGATGGGGTGGTCATCTTGGGTTGCTGGAAATAACAGGAAGATCACCGGCAAGCATAACAAAAGTAAATAAATTATAAAAAAGATACACAACACCAGTTTAAAAAACAAACAAACTGGCACAGTGTATTTTTGTTTGTTGCATTATTTCTTCCTTGTTTTTTTGAATAAATATATCTTTATTATTTTGCTATACATCATATGGTGATACAGTGATTAGCTCTTCTACCTTTAGAACTACGTGACAGGGCTTGAATCCCTGCATAGTCAACAACCCATTCAACACCATGAAGGCCAAGGAGCTCATTGTGAATTACCAGAAAACTAAAAGCAGCAGACATGCTGCCTCATCCATATAAATGGGTCTGAGGTGGAGTGTGTTCCCAGCTTCAAATTCCTGGGCGCTCACATCTCTGAGGACATTTCTTGGACAATAAACACTTCCAGTCTGGCTAAAAAAGTACAACAGCAACTTTACTTTCTGCAGTGACTAAAGAACACCCGCCTGTCTCCTCAGATCCTTTTGAACTTTTACTGTTGCACTGCCAAGAGCATATTGACTAAATGCATTATGGTTTGGTAAGTGAACTGCTCCGCAGGCCCTGCAACGGGTGTCGGAAACTGCCCAGCACATCACTGGCATCCCACTGCCAACTATTGCTGACATGCAGTATACAAGGTGTTTGTGACTGGCTCGTAGCATCATCAAGGAAGTCTCACACCCCAGCCATAGACTGTTTACCCTCCTTCCATCATGGAGGCGCTGCAGGAACTTTCTGTGCCGCACTAGCAAGCTCAGGAACCGTTTCTTTCATAACAATTCTGAACTCTCAACCCTTAGCACTTAATAGCTGACCTTTCCAAATATCAATAATTTCTGACAGTATGTATATTTGCACTGGTTTATATATATCTGTTCTGTACATAAAAGTATTTCATATCTATATTTATTCATATGTTGCTGGTTGGGTGCATTGGCGATCCTAAATTGTCCCTAGTATGTGCTTGGTGTGTGGGTGTGTGTGTGTCCTGCGATTATTTGGCACCCTGCCCGGGATTTGTTCCTGCCTTGTGCCCTGTGCTGGCGGGGATTGGCTCCAGCAGACCCCCGTGACCCTGTGTTAGGATATAGCGGGTTGGACAATGACTGATGGTATCTGTATTTACTGATCAGTATTTATATCAATTTACTAATCCTTGTATATACTACTACCTGTAAATTCAAATATCATATAGTTATATATTCTCACTAGCTGTGTAAGCCCATGCTGTAAAAAGCCCAAGGTCCTAGAAAGTATTAAAATCGTCAGAAAAAAAATTGAAATGTAGAGATGTCAGGTAATTGGAAGGAACTACTTTGGACATCTATCTCCTAGGAGGTTTCGTTTTGTCGATGTGCTCGCAACATTTGTGCATTAGAGGCTAAGCAACTGTCTTTCGTTGGAGGTTTCCTTTTGCTGGTGTGCTCACCTCACTTGTGTATTAACGGCAGGAGGAAAAGTAAAAGGAATAAAGTTTTGCAGATGTGCTCACCTCGCTTCTGTATTAGCAGCTAAGTGAGTGACTCTTCAGAGGGTTTGCTTTGCCAACATGCTGGTCTCACTTCTGCATCCTCGGAGGTCTTAAAACAGTGACAAGCGACAAGCAAAACACGCAGCTCACCAGCAGCAGGAAGACAGCAGATGATCCGACCGCTTCTCTTTGCGTGCGTACAGCCACCCTAACCCCCCCTTCACAACGCGAGTGGCAGAGACACGAAGTGGCAAAAGGACAACTGTTGTACAGGCTTTAAAATGATCGACAGGCAGCGAGACAAGCAGAACAGGCAGCTCGCCAGCAGCAGAAAGACAGCAGATGATCCGACTGCATATCCTTAGCGTGCGTTCAGCCACACCCCCTTCACAATGTGAGCAGCGTCCTGCGAGAAAGAAATGTAACCACGCCCGGGGACAGAAATTAAGGACAAGTATTGTTTTGACAAAAGTTTTAACGTAAAAGTGAAAATAATATGTAACAATTCCCATGAAAATAACAATCTCTTTAAATTGTATATCCGATAAACCAAACCCAGGGGTGGGTGAGCAAAGCGAGCAGGGGGCAGAGCCCCCTAGTTAATTATAATCTAATGTGGAGTTTGCATGTTGTCCCCATATTTGGATGGAGTTTTCTTTGGGTGCTCCAGATTTCCTCTCATATCCTGATGTAATATTGATTTGAAAATTTAAACTGGCCAGACATGAGTAGACGTGCTCTGTGATGCACAGTGCACTGTTGTCTAGGTTTGTTTCTTGCCTCTCATCCAACTCTTCCAGGAAAGGCCCTGGGTTTTTTAAAATTTAGAAATGGATTAAGAAATTGATGGATTGACCTACTTAGGATACAAATGGATTTTATATATACAGTATAGGCTATAAATATATGCAGTGATGGGTAAAAATGGCAGATCTATCCATTTAAAATTAAATCTAACTTACAACAAAGTGTGCAGAAAGTAAAGGGGTCTGAACACTTTCTGAATCCACTGCATACATATATATATATATATAGTATGCATATTTATTGTGTGTATATAGTGTAAATAAACACACACACACACACATGTGTATGTGTGTGGGTGTAAATGAACATGTTGCCTGGTCCTCCCAAAGACGTTAAACTTCGTAACAGACAGCCCCTCACCAGATAGCCAGGAACTTCTGCTAACCTCGTTGAGCAGTTCCCATATTCACGTGGGGCAGAAGCAACCAATAAAATCTGCGCAACAGATGGCCCAACACCAGAAAGCCAGGATTTAAAGTTACGCTTTAACAGAGTCTACAATGAATAAAACTCTTAAGAGATGCTCTGTTGCTCTTTAGATTGCCCCTTTTCGTCACACTCCCAAGGAGGACTAAGCAGCGTGTCGTGCTTGGAACCAGCTGCCGGAAATTCCTGACCCTGATTCTGCAAATGACGTCATTCTACTGAGTCTGGCTGCCTGAGGGAGCACACACTGTAGTGCCACTGCCAAGTTTTGCTGTATGACTGTGTTGAGAATTGAAGTTTCCACGGCTTATCCTTTCCCTGTCCTTGTGTTTGTAATAAAGTCTGAGACTGCCAACACAGACACTCACAAACAGTATTGCAAGGTGGAACATACTTGCACCACACTAGTCTCATTAGTTAGAAGATACAACCTTTACACACCATTGTAAACAAATGGTACATCTTAAAAAAGAAGAAGCAAAATATTGAATATAATTCTTTAATATTATAACCAGTTATAAATGGAAGATTCTACAATGTGGGGGAGTACACTGTAACTCACCTGAGATTCTTCTAAGGCTTTCTACTGATTTGTCCACTAGCACTGGTATAACGTCAGATAGATGGCAAATGATAAAGGAAGGTTAAAGAACAAATGCAGATGGAGTTTTGTTTTTTTCCATGATGCAAGTTAGTACGGTTGAACCTTAAAACTGAGTATTTAAAATGCAGCACCAATACTATTAAACAAATGCACATGAGGAAAACACATCTATAAAAGTAAAGGAGATTTTCACAGATTTATACAAATTCCCCTTTAAAATTGCCCAGAGAGTGGTGTACGAAGAGCTAAACAGGAGCTAGAGATCATCTGTCCAAAGAGGAAGCAAGCATTTCATTTTTTACATAACTGCTAAAGGAAGCAGTGGTTAAAATGACAGTGCTAAAATTCCAGGCATGCAAATTTTAAAAAGCTTGGATCTAAGATTGATAGGGGCAGATGTCAGTCAGGCAAAGGAAAAACACTCTGCTGAGAGATGGGGAGCTGATGGCATGCTCCGTATAAACTAACTTCACCATATATTTTTATAGAGCCTGATGAATACAAAACACAAGTGTTGTTTGTGAGGGCTGAGGCCAACAGAGGAAAGCAGAGACTGAATTTGTTACTGTCTGGTTTTCTATTTTCCCAAAAGTATTCTTTATTTTTTTTTTTTAAGATGGAAAAAATCTAATCTTCTGGGGATTTAAACATGTCTCATCTGACAACCACTGCACTTTAGCATTTGTGTCTGTTTATTCAGCTGAGGAAAGCATTCCAAGGGCAGGCTTTTCATGCTTATCTTATTAAGCAAAAGAGTTAACAGTAAAACAAATAAATGTTGACTAGGCAACATTCTATTAATATAATCAAGTTTCAAGATTCAAGAGTTTTATTCCTCACACACACAGCTATATAGGTACATGTGGAGTGAAATTGTGCAAGATTGTGCAAAACAAAAGCAAACACACAACAGAAAAAATAACTAAGAAAAAGATAATAAAATTAAGTAATTTAAATAAAATTAACTAAATTAAATTAAGTTAAACTAGATTATAATTAAGTTCAATTCAGAAATGTGAAACAGTAGAAAGTATGAAGTGACTGTGCAGTAAGTTAAAGTGAGCGTGCTACGAGTTTCGCTTTCTAAATCAAGTTTGCTTACTGCTTCCAAACCAGTTTGTAATCCAAATTATTATATTTTTGTAATATTATGGAACAATATGAGTACAGGAAAAACGGCATGGTATTTATGATTAAAAAGCTGTAGCGAGTGGATTACGAAAATGGATGGTATGGCGACTCTCAGTCCCGTCATCTGAATGAATTGTGTTGTTTTATTTTATTTGTTTTATTTCAGCCACAGGACAGGATGATGACGTCTATGCAATCACTTTCCTCTACTGTTAAAAGCAGGTCTGCACAACAATAGTATCGTCATCTCTTAGAATCTTTAGGAAACTTTCCACATGATTTGTTCAAATTTTAAAGCACATATTTCAGAAATGCAGCTGTATTTTGTTCCTTCATTTTGTTCTGAACAAGCTGTTTTAATATTTTGTGATTTTGTTGTTTGTTTAAAGTTGTGTTTTCTCTTTTTTTAGCACACAGTGATGTTTAGATTTGTTTGCTCCTTAGAAGCTAGTGTAAACTGATGCAGGCACTCGCATAAGGAGTAGGAGAGGAGAGCAAATGCTTGATAAATTTGCTTAATTCTTCAGACTTATGATAGAGCCCATAAGGGCAACTTCACCACATGTTGTTTTCTATATTTTGTCTCCCTAACTGTGTTAAACAACCTTGGACATTCAGCAGAATTTATTTAAAATTTCCTATTGATTATAGTAGTGGTGTATTGCTGCTGACTCACTGCTTCAGGACCTATTTTCTCTCAGTTCACCGGTTTGTTTGCAGATTCCAGCCTTGTTGGGTTCCCTGGTGTATGTGTGAATGTTCATTGAGATGAGTGACATCTTGGTCAGGATTGTTTTCTTCCTGAAAACGTTTCAGCTCACCATAACGATGTAATAGAGAAAAAACTGGTCCAGAAAACTAGGATAGGCACTTTATAAAATAAAAATATAATAAGGTAATTTGTTTAACTGAATGAAAAAATAGTATGAACCAAAAGAAATGAAGTCCTCATTGGTAGACTGTGTTAGTAAAAAAATAGTCAAATGAATTAAAAATGTAAAAAAATAGCAGACTGGCTTCCATACAAGAATTATTTTTATTGCTTCAAAATGACCAAATACCTGGAACAAAATCGAGCAAATAAATTAGCATCAGATACCCCTGTAACACCCATAATTAAAAGTATTACTCATGTTGACGCAGCCACTGAAGTATCCATGCTTGCACATTTGAATGGAATTTGATTGCAGACAATATTATATTCCATTTTCTTACACTGGGATGGAATATAATTACTTCTTAAAAAAAAAACACTTAATGTCTAACCAAAAATCTTTATTTTCCATTAGAGGATAATAGAAAAAAATATCATCCACCCATTAAAAATTTGACATAATTTTAGTTGTGGTATAGATGCATGACATGCTACACATATTGTTAAAAACATTTAGAGCTTATAACTCAAAAATGCATTATTTTAAAATGGACACAGTGCACAGTGTGTAAGGGGTGCCCATGGGTATTTGCTCTAAAACCACAGTAACATTGTTCATCCAAACAGGCTAACCACCTCTTTAATGACATAAATTTGTTGTGGTTGACAGATTTTAATTTTCAGAAAGCACAGAGACAAGGCGGTTTTATGTAAAAAATGATGTCTAAAGCTTAGAGACATTACAGCTCTACTTTTGCAAATATTATGAACAAATCCTAACTTCTGTAATTTGACTGCTAAATCTTTGTTTCCACGACCTATTGTTCCTCTCACTTCAGTTTATTAGTACCACATATAGAACACCTCATTTTATTAATGCATTTTTAGTTATAATATAGTGAAACCCACAAAACAAAGTATTATGCAAAAAACATGAAGCATTATGTTTTATATACATTGTGTACATATTGTTACCTGGAGAGGGTACACAGTCCTTCAGTCCAGAATGTTACTAATAAGGTCACAATCAGCAAAACTGGTGTGTGTGTGTGTGTGTGTGTGTGTGTGTGTGTGTGTGTGTGCGTGCGTGTGTGTGTGTGTGTGTGTGTGTGTGTTTTAAATAAAAATACAAAGAAAAGGGGTAAACCAAATGAAAGGACAGATGATAAAAAAGAACTATCTTAAAAGGGGTGAACAAAAGGAGAGGACAAATGATAAAAGAAAACTATCTCAAGAACAAACCTTAAGTCTCTCTGGGTCAGTTGCAGTGTGCTATGACCTTGGGATGAACCCATTGTGCTCTGGTCTTAGTCTTCTTACTTTAAGAACGTACTATCTTTTGAGTTTAGTTCTGTAACAGTGTGCCTCAGACCTGCAGACTTGCCGTAGACTAAGTCTAAGCGTGTTTCTGGAGTTAGAGAAGGTGAATTAAGTAGGGTACCAACTTAGGCCACCTCATAAGCATACAGTGGATTATTTTACAAAATGAATTCCATACACATCAGACAGATTGTGGAGAACATGGAAAAAGTACATATGTGCCATTTAAACAATATGAAAACCATATTTTATCTTTATATTTGGACTGAAACATAGAATGATGCAGAATCAAATATATTTAACTCAATAGCACATAAAAAAACAAGCAATGCAATGAAATATTTATATTGCTTGATTTAAGAAACCCCCATGACCCTGTAGTTAGGATATAGCGGGTTGGATAATGGATGGATGGATGGATTTAAGAAATAGAAAAATATGGATCAACAAATATTTAATCATTTTTTAGTAAAAAGACACAAGACACAGAGTCGGTGTCTCTAATTAAGAAATTGCTTGGCCAACAATTCTGCAAAGTGTGCCTTAAAGGATGCACTGTATTCCTTTGTGTTGTAGAGGTATCTTTGCAAGCGTCCTCTAGATCTGATATAAAATATCTTTCACTTATATTTATTATATAGATTTTGTTCTCTACTGGACAGTTTGCACTGCAATTAAACATTCTATACAAATAGTGTCCAGCCTCTGACTAGGTATTTTAAATGCCTTCATGACTGTTAAGAGTAATTCAATTATTAGGAAAAGCTAGTCTCATAATGAATGACAAAGATCAACTGCTCTGTATTATTTACATAACTACGATATGGTAACTGATGGTAAATAGTGGTCCCTCTCTGAGATTTAAGCGAGTGGTCACTCGTACATTAGATTGGGAGGGTACGAGTAACTGAATATGTGTGTTGCCTGGAAATGCACAAGTTACCACTGAAACTGATTTGCACATGAGTTAAAGAGACACAATTATTCTTCAGACATAATTCTGGTAACATGTACCTCTCGTCATCATTACTCTCCATATATGGATTTTCATGTGCTCAAAGTGAATAATGTTTACAGTAATTTATTCAATCTAATTTAGTTTAATATTGACAAATATTTTTAATAAGTTCACATAAAGATTTTGAGTCTTCCATGGTGACATAAACATAATGGATTGGCAAAAAAAAGAATTGGACCATGTAATGTAAAACAGAATGTTTTGATATATAAATGCAGGACCTTGATTCCTTGTGAACAAATTAATATCCTTCTGAATGAATATTTTGATTTTCTTGATGTGTTTAACAAGAATCTTTCAAGAGAACTTCTCATGCATATCAAATATGATTGAGCTGCTGCTCTTTTACTTAACTCAAATGTAAAATCCATGCATTAACCCATTCCAAAACTCCAGCTATAGAGTAATATATAAAAGAAAATTTCTGGAATGGATATGTTGTTCCTTCTACCGGGTTTATACTTCATAGAGCAAAAGTAACGAGGCTTAAGACCCTGCATTGACTAAGAAGAGCTGAATCAAGTGAAAGAAAAAACAACTACCCCCTTCCACTTCTCTCATCATTTCTCAAACAAATTACAGATTCCAGTGTGTATTTTTTGATCGGAATAAGGGAAGGAGATGAATGTAAAACCGCATTTAACACCACTAATGGGCATTACAAATATAAAACAATGCCCTATGGGCTTGCCAACAAGCCAGTGGTATTTCAACTATTTGTCAATGACATATTCAAATACTTTCTTGGGAATTATTTGTTTGTTTATAGTAATAACATTTTGATTTTTTTCTAAAGATTTTACAAACACACATTCAACATGTTTTTGAGGGACTGAAATGCTTGAGAGCTAATCACTTATTAGTAAAATTAGAGCAATGTGAGTTTAATACTGATTGAGTTCAGCTTCTTGGTTATGAAATTACACTAAAGGGCATTACAATGGATCAAGCAAAAGTATCATATTTTAAATTGGAAAAAAACATAGAGTGTAAAGGGAGGTCAAGCAGTTTGTGGGGTTTGGTAACTATTACAGAGGGTTTTAAGGAATTTCAGTTTCATTATTTCCGTTATCAGCTTAACAAAGAAATACAAAAAAATGTTTGAACCTTTGAAACTCAAGAAGTGTTTTAATAATTGCAATCCATGTTTTCCACAGCCCCCATTCTGAGATACCCTATAATCTCTTACCAGTTTATCCTGGAAATCAATGTGTACATAATCAAGGTCAGAGTTATTCTGCCACAAAAGTATTCTAATAAAGATCAAGTGCATCCCTTTTCCTTCTTTTCTAAAACACTGACATCTGCACAGTTTTTGGCAATTAAGTTAGATTTAGAAGAACAGAGACATTGGTTGGAGGCAGCTAAACATCCATTTGTTATTTGTATGGATCATACGAATTTAATGTATTTATAGTCCGCAAAGTGTCTCAATGCACAATAAGCTCACTCTGTTTTGTTTTTCAGTCATTTTAATTTTGTAACTCCTAATCAATCTGGTAAGAGGAGTGATAAAGCTAATGCTTTATCTCACATATATGATGAAGTTCAATCAGAGCCAGCAAGTATTATTTCCCCTAACATTTCTTGGAGTGACTGTAACATCTTCCCTGTACAATTTAGAAAGTCTTATTCAGGATGCACAAGCTGTGAAACCTTCAATGTTTATATGACTTCAGGGTATTTGTTATATTCCCCCTACCCTGCTCAGTAAGGTATTGGACTGTACTGATGGTTCCAATATGTTTGGACACCCAGGAG
Organism: Erpetoichthys calabaricus; assembly: GCF_900747795.2. NCBI lineage: Eukaryota > Metazoa > Chordata > Cladistia > Polypteriformes > Polypteridae > Erpetoichthys > Erpetoichthys calabaricus. The sequence continues at coordinate 147,327,261 of NC_041401.2, read as the reverse complement.
TGTTACAAATTTTGGATGTCTTACAAAGATATTTCTGATGGGAAGGCATGGAAAAAAAACACCACTGACTATATTGCAGCATGTTGGGTCACCCTGTGGGTTTAATGCAGTCATTCTTTGCTGTACACTTCCATGGAAGGTGGTTACAATGGATTTTATCACTGACCTCCCTTCTTCAAAAGCATATTCAACTATCTGTGCGATCATAGGTCACTTCTCCAAGTATTCACAATTCATTCCACTTAAGAAACTGCCATCAACCTACAAGTTACCACAAATCTATCTGACACATCTAGTATGTCTGCATGGCTTTACCAGCTCTATCATTTCAGATCCAGGCTCAGTTTATATCTGGGTTTTGTAATGTGTTCTGTAAATTTGACATTTAGATATCATCCTCTGCGGTGGGCTGGCACCCTGCCCGGGGTTTTTTCCTGCCTTGCACCCTGTGCTGGCTGGGATTGGCTCCAGCTGACCCCCGTGACCCTGTAGTTAGGATATTGTGGGATGGATATCATCCTCAAGTAAATGGACAGACTGAAAGGGTGAATGGGGACTTAGACAAATTTCTTAGATGCCTGAGTGATTCCAGTCATTACAATTGGTTTGATTTACTAACGATGGCAAAATTAGCAAAACGCTCTGTATCATTCCATTTGAGTGCTTATATGGTTTCAGCCCTTGCCTTCTGGAGCATCCATCTATTTCCGCATCAGTACTGAGTGTTACTGAGTATTTTAACTCTTTAACACTAGAATCCCTGAAGCTTACAAAAAAACTCGAAATCCCGGCCCACCTTAAATCCCTTCACACCTCTCCATCAACATCTTTTACTTTGTAAATGTGTCGATGATGCACAAGCAGCAAGTAGCCTGCTGTCTGATCTCCTGCCTTGACAGAGCTCAACTCTTCCAGCTCAAGCCAAAGCTCCTTATCTGCTTGTGAGGTTCCTGGAGTTGTATAGGGTAAATATTACAGTATATCATTATTTGGAATACATGCATTTCATGTGTTTTCCGTGTCTACAAAGATCTGGGAAGTGTAGGACGAAAGGAAATGTGAGACAAGAAATACTAAACACATACCTAAAGCAGAAACTTTTTCCATGTACTGTAAAACTAATAATGACGTGAAGTGTATAATGTATGAGGACTTTAGTCCAAATATCAAATAAACACGTGCGCTTTTATTCAAGAATATAACCAAAGATAAAAAAAAGCCCGCCCATTTTACTTTATGGTGCCAAGCAGAGTTGTGCTGCGGTGCAGCAGTCTATTGGCCAGCGAGAGCGCTGTGAAGAAGCTGTCTGTTGTTATGGTTCTGCCTTTGTCCAGTCTGATAGAAGTCACGACACATTGTATCATTGTACAACAAATAGTTCTGAGCAGTCATCAACCACAGCACCAACTGTGGTCATCGCTGCTCTTGTGAAAAGAATGGAGATAAATGCCATCAACTCAGAGAGGGAGAGGCAAGTTCATTGTACCATGTGAACATCACTGAGAGAATAAAACTGAATAATAAATAAAGAGCTTTTATTAGTAGCCAAAATTTACACCGGGTATTACAGACTCAAATCAAATGTATGGTTTTATTATATTATAGTAATAATGATAATAGTAGCTCACTACAATACTACAAAATACAGAGCACCCGGTCTCAAACTTAGGACCTTTGGGTTATAAGGGAGTGGTTCTTACCGCTGCACCATTCAAGAATATGTACAAACTCTCAGTCGATTGACATTTGAGCTTGGGTTTTTAACTCATTGACAGCAACATGTAAATTAAATGTTTTTTTTTTCTTTGGTTATATTCTTGAATAAAAGCGCATTTTTATTTGATATTTGGACTAAAGTCTTCACACATTATACACTTCACGTCATTATTAGTATAACATGGAAACATTTTCAACTTTAGGTATGTGTTCAGCATTTCTTGCATTTCTTTTTATCCTACTCTTACCCAGATCTTTGTAGACACGGAACACACATGAAATTGCATGTATTCAAAATAACAATATACTGTATTATTTACCCTGTACAATTCCACGCACGCAGATAAAGAGCCTTGGCTTGAGCTGGGAGAGTTGAGCTCCATAAAGGAGGGGGATGGGACAGCAGGCTGTTTGCTGCTTACAATACAATACAATACAATACAGTTTATTTTTGTATAGCCCAAAATCACACAGGAAGTGCCACAATGGACTTTAACAGGCCCTGCCTTTTGACAACCCCCCAGCCTTGGCTCTCTAAGAAGACAAGGAAAAACTCCCAAAAAAAATGGAAGAAACCTTGGGAAAGGCAGTTCAAAGAGAGACCCCTTTCCAGGTAGGTTGGGCTTGCAGTGGGTGTCAAAAGAAGGGGGTCAATACAATACAATACACAGAACAGAACAAATCCTCAATAAAAAATAAAAAAATTTTTAGAAGTACAGAGCAGAATTTAACATTAGATGATATCACATAATAAGATTTGGATAATTTTAGACTCCTGGAGACCTCATCCATCAAGCTGCCTCCCCCATTTGGCCATTCCACGGCTGAAACAGTGTTGGGCCAGCCAATCCGATGAAAGGACCCCTCTTTCTCACAATTCCTGCGATCCTCCATCAGGGATGAATTTACCTTAGGCAGGCAAAACAACTTGGCAGGTGGGCCGTGACACCAATTGCCACATTTGAGTACCGAGAAGAGAAACAGAATAGGTGAGGGTTAGTATCCAATTCTAACTATCATGTTACTTATGTTTTAGTGCTAACGACTAACAACAGAGATGCAGTATGTACAGTTAATCAGCAGCTCTAGTCAGGATATGCTAAACTGAAGTAGTGAGTCTTCAGCCGGGATTTAAAAACTGAGACCGAAGGGGCATCTCTTATAGTAGCAGGCAGACCATTCCACAGTTTAGGGGCCCTGTAACTAAATCTCAACCTCCCATTGTTATTTTATTAATCCTTGGAACCATAAGCAGACCAGCATCTTGAGATCTTAATGTGCGCACTGGTTTGTAAGTCATGATAAGTTCAGACAAGTAAGCCGGACCTCGGCCATTTAATGCTTTATATGTTAAAAGAAGGATTTTGAAATCCGCCCTAAACTTAACCGGGAGCCAGTGTAAGGATTTAAGAACTGGAGTTATGTGTTCGTATTTTCTTGTTCTTGTAATAATTCTTGCAGCCGCATTTTGTATTAACTGGAGGCTGTATAAAGAACAGTTTGAACATCCAGTGAACACCGCATTGCAGTAGTCAATCCTACTAGAGATAAATGCATGAATTAATTTCTCAGAATCCTGTTTATTTAGAAAGCGCCTTAATTTCCTAACATTTTTAAGATGAAGAAACATGTTTTGGACAACTTTGTAATATACGCTTTAAATGACATGCTAGAGTCAAAGATAACTCCTAGATTGCGGGCTGATTCAGTAAAATTAATTGGGATTCCAACTGAGTTAAATGATGACAAAATATGATTATGATCAACGTCATTCCCTCCAACAATTAACATCTCTGTTTTATCTGTATTTAAAGACAAGTAGTTCTCATTCATCCACTCCTTTAATTCGCTAACACAACTAATTAAAGACAACATCGGAGAAACTTCATCTGATTTAAATGAAAGGTATAACTGGGTGTCATCTGCATACGAGTGAAAATTAACATTATGTTTCCTAATGATAGATCCCAGTGGAAGCATGTAAAGTGAAAACAGTAAAGGTCCCAGTACTGAGCCCTGCGGGACACCATATTGAACTTCTGTGTATAATGATGGAGTACTGCCAGCACATTTCTGTACATATTGGAATCGATTTGATAAATAAGAACTAAACCAAGCGAGCACGGTGCCTGTAAGCCCAACATCATTTTCTAGCCTGTGTAGTAAAATAGAATGGTCGATGGTGTCAAATGCTGCACTTAAGTCTAACAACATAATTACAGTGGAGTTTCCTTCATCGGAGGATATCAGAATGTCGTTTACAACCCGAGTTAGTGCCGTTTCTGTACTATGACCAGTGCGAAAACCAGACTGGAACTTCTCAAATAAATTGTAATGCGTAAGGTGTGAATGAAGCTGATTGGCGACTACTTTTTCTAGTATTTTAGAGAGAAACGGTAGATTTGAAATAGGCCTATAATTATGTAGTATGTGTGGGTCTAGGTCTGACTTTTTAAGTAATGGTTTAATGACTGACACTTTTAGTGTATCAGGTACTGTGCTATGCAATAATGAACTACTGATAATGTTTAGAATAGGTGCTGCAAGAACATTCATTGCACTTTTTACTAGTTTTGTTGGCACTGGATCTAGAGAAGAAGTAGTGGGCTTCATTTTAGAAATTAAAGTTAAGACTTCCTGCTCAGTTACAGGATTAAAATTACTAACGTGCTGAATGCAATGTGAGACAGGGTCTGCTAAGCTAGTATTTGGTTTGTAGTGTGATGCAGAGATCTGGGATCTTATATTTTTAATTTTCTCATTGAAGAAGTTCATAAAGTCTGTACTGCTAATATCTGTTGGTATTTTGCACTGTTGATCTAAATTTCCATTTGTTAATTTAGCCACTGTTCTAAACAGTACCCGAGGATTTTTATTATTGTTATCTATTAATGTAGAATAGTATTCTGAGCGAGCTTTAAAGAGGGCTTTTTTATATTTATCAACACTCTGTCCATGCAATTTGAAAGACATGTAGCTTTGTTGTTCTCCATCTGCGTTCCAGTTTTCGACACTCTGATTTAAGAGCTCGAGTGTTTTCATTAAACCAGGGAGAGCTTCTATGTGCTTTGATCACTTTTGTTTGAAGGGGAGCCACTGTGTCCAGAGCATCTCTCAAGGTCACATTATAATGTGATGTTAGCTGATCTAAATTGTTTTCCACATTTACATTTGATGTTAACTGATCTGAATGGTTTTTTTTGCAGTTACACTCGACTTACTCAAAGTATCTATAAATTTTGAAGCAGAATTACAATCTAGATGTCGCACTGTCTTTGTTTTAATCTGGGAGTGTGTTGACACGGGCAGGACTAAATCAAATGTAATTAAGTAGTGATCGGAAATAACTTCATTTAATGGAGTGATGTTTAAATTTTGAATTTCAACTTTGTAAGTTATAATTAAATCTAATGTGTGGTTATGATTATGAGTTGGACCTTTGACAATCTGACAAAATCCTACTGAATTTAACAAGTAAAACATTTGCTAAAAGTGTCAGTTTCCACATCAATGTGTACATTAAAATCCCCCATCAGTACTACATGATCATAATTTATAGCCAAATCAGATAGAAGGTTCCTAAATTCAGTCATGAACAATGAATACGGCTCAGGTGGTCTGTAGACTAGCACTATAATTGTGTTGGAATCTGTTTTAATATTTAAAATGAATGCCTCAAAGGATTTAAAGTTACCTAAATTTTTAGAAGTGATTTGCATTTTGTTACAATCAATTATTCCAAAGCCTCCTCCTCGACCAAAATCTCTAGACTTATGAAGGAACGAGTAGCCATCTGGTGACTCCTCAGCTAGGGGGACAGTGTCACATTTACTAAGCCAGGTTTCAGTGAGAAGACACAGATCAGATTTTTTACTTAATATAATATCATTTACCAAAACAGCTTTAGTGCCAAGAGAGCAAATGTTCAATAAGCAGCATTTAAAACTTCATGGTTGTTTCTGAACTGCTAATATATTTTTTGTTTTAATTTGAAGTAAATTTCTATTAGAGATGCCCCTGGTGGAGGGTCTGGTTTTATCCCTTGGTCTAATTATACACCTTATTTTTTGGTTATCAATTAATTTAAGGTTTGTATCAAGACTAAATTTACTGGATGCCCCATGACAAGGATTATGGGTAACAGCTTCAGGAAAGTAACAGGTGGGATAAACAACAGCCTGTGATTTAAGATCACATGACTGCAGCCTGGATGGTGCTCTAATCAGTCAACCAGGCAGTTTTGCTTTTGCTGTTCTACACATTTACAAAACAAAAGACACTGGTGGAGAGGTGTGAAGGGATTTAAGGTGGGCTGGGATTACGAGTTTTTTTGTAGGCTTCAGGGATTCTAGTGTTAAAGAGTATGTGGTGGCTGGTTAGGGAGAATCTAATGATGGAGGATTTAATCACGGAGCAATATGCTTGATAACGTTAGACAGAAAGTTTGGCTGGTGAATCATTATATCTGCCAAGCGTTTCTGTCCCATAAGCTTGGCACCAAGTTACATAGGTCTGTATGTAATTTAGAAGGCAAGTGGGATCAGTCATGTATAAGCTTGGTTTTTCAGCCCACTTTAAAATTTATTCAATATTTTATGTTCCCCAATTGAAACTGATGGGTTATTTGAAGAAGACTCTTCTTTCCCCGGTCTGTGGATGGTGTTGAAGAATATGAATATGAGTATGGGTCCATTCCAGTAATACTCATGTAGCTGATTTACTTCATAGATTTCTTAAACAATTCCACTACGAGTGTGACGGGTGCGTTTAGAGACCACATCCTAGATGGAGAACTCTGTTGTATTCTTTCTTCTGATCCTCACTCTCTGTTTTGTACTGATTTCCCATTTTTTGTGGTTAGTACAATAAGGCTGCTTGGGCATTCTCAAGGCTGCTGTACTTAAAAGGGAGCTATCACACCATCTGTAATGTATTAACTTGGGGGCATATTGGGTGTCAAGAGACATTGAAAAATCACCTGCAAAAAAAAAAAAAAAAAAAAAACAGAAAACAAGACAAATGAAAAATGAACAAAACAGTGCAAAATCTTCCCAAAAACTGAAAGACCTTATAGTTTAGTAGTAAATGTTGAACCATCTGAAGCGCAGCTTTAGAAAGTAAGGAGAAGGTGATGGAGTTTTAGCGATTTGCTGCCACAGTATGTCAAAATCTAGTCCAAGGTTTGCTGAGGCCTAGTGTTCAAGTTGACTTCTACCTAAAGGGGTAAGCAGGCTTTAGCTTTTGTATGTACAACAAACAGAAAATATCAGAAAAAAACAGTCCTTAATAGTCTTCCATACCAAGTATTAACAATGAGAGAGAGAGAAAAACATTAAAAAAGGAAAGAAAATATCTTTAAATATATAAGCACAAAAAAGAAGGATAACACAGGATTGCAACAAATCCAATCCACTATCAATCAGAAGCCAGAAAAAAATCTGCAAATTTACTCACGAAAGAATTGTACCAACTAAGAGTGCCAATATGGAGGACCTTCTTCTTCTTCTTCTTCAATTTAATGGTGGTTGGCAAACCAATTCATAGTGCATTACTGCCATACTGAACTGGAGTATTAGGCAGAATATGGGGAAAAAACACACTAACCATGATTAGAAATACATAAGCAAACATAATATATATCTTATATATATTAAATGCTCTCTGATAAGCTAGAAGACTGACCCTGTGCCAGAAATATGGAGGCAGAGGGTGGTCCTCCAGATAATCCATATGGTGAACCTGCCTCCTGAAGCTCAATCTTAAGGGGACAGGACACATAACTGAACACATTAATATAACACAAAACAAAATGCATACATAATCAAAAAAACAATATTCAGTACACAAATTAATTGATTGTGGTCTTCATCCTAGGAGAAGTTGAGGTGATCCAAGATTCAAGTAAAGAAGTACCTGGGCAAACATTTCTACATGTGGTCTATTAGGTGTGTTCTGTTGGTGGTGTGTTTAAAAGTAGAAGATGCCAAAAGCCTTAAAATGCTACTAAAGAAGATTTGCTGTATTTGGGGAAATAGCAGAGAGAAAGATTTATGCTAATCTAATGTAAGCTTAACATGCACCATGGAAGCAATTTTTATGAAAACAGTTGAGCAACACATATCAAGAAAAGGTTTATTAGCAAACAGCATGGGATCAGATGGAGAAGATTGTGTTTCACTAATGTGCTGGAATTTTATGCCGAAGGAACAGAAGCATACGATAAAAAGGGTGCATAGGATGTTATTTTTCTGAATTTTGAGAATGCCTTCAATAAGGTATCTCATGAGAAGCTAGGAATCAGACTAAAAAAGTGGGAACTCAGGATACTATGTGTAGATGGGTACAAGTTTTATGTACTGTTAACAAAGGGTTAACATGATAGAACTTGATTATATTCAAAGCAGTGTCCCTCAGGGATCAGCGCTGCTCTTTTTAATATACATAAATGATTTGGCATGAAATAAAAATAACATGATTGATAGGTTTGCAGATTATACCAAATTAGGAGGAAGGGCAGATAATCTAGAAAACTGGTAAATTATAAAATCACAATGTCCACAATGTGTGGAGTACAAATCAAGGGAGGTTATGTGTAAGTTATACGACACACTAGTGAGGCCTTCCTTAGATTACTGTGTTCAGTATTGGTCTCCATATTGCAAAACTGATATAACAGCTCTAGAGAAAGTCTCAAGAAAAGTGACTACACGGATTCCAGGACTGAGAGGAATGAGCTATGATGAGAGATTTGAAGGAGTTGAATCATTCAGTTTAAGCAAACAGATTACAAGGTAACACAACTGAAGTGTCTAAAATTATGAAAGGAATTAGCACAGTAGAACCATGCTGTTATTTTAAAATAATGTTTTTCTTCAAGAATACCGGGACACAGCTGGAACCTTGTTAAAGGTAAATTTTGCATAAATGTTATAAACTCTTTTTCAAACAATAAGCCATAATCATATACAGGTAATCCTCGAGTTACGGACATCCGACATACGACTTATGAATGGGGCCGCAGCTGCTCCTTCATCTGTCTGAGGAACGTGATGCAGGCTCCTCAGTAATTGCCGCTTCGTCATCTTCGGCCTGGGGACGCTGCAAGTGCTGGCTGGAGGGGGGCAGTTTTGCTGCTCGCACAGTGTAGTGTCCCTCGGGTGGCTCCGGTTGATGAAAGGGGCAGTGGGGGCTGCACCCCATTCATTCTCAGTGGGCGGCTGGGTGCACGGCAAGTGGTGACCCAGGGTCCATAGTCACCAGGGCCGCAGCTACCGCTTGTGTGCAGGACAGAGGCTTGATGGGGCGGAGGGTTGCGGTTCGCTTCCCGCCCACCACGCCGCTGCAGCTACTGCTCCTGACTGGATGAAGACTGGATGGAGTCCCTCGAATGGCTACCCCGTTCGTTCTCGGTGGGCAGCTGGTTATACTGCAAGCGGTGACTCGGTTGTGGCTGAATGGAGGTCATTGAGAGTGAATGGGGCGGCAGGGGGCGGCATTGTAGTGTGCCTCGGGTTGCTGCCTGTTGAATGGGGGCAGTGTTAGGCGATTCACTACCCGCCTTTGGCTGTACCTTGTTCATTCTCGGTGGGTGGAAGCTGCAGGCAACATACTGTATGCAAGTGGAGGTGACTGTGTGGTGGGCAGGCGGTGAACCGCCCCTCGCCGCCTCCACTCATTCTCAATAGTAAGCCTGCTTGCACTGCTACATACAAAGCAGGAAGTTGTCCGTCGTCAGCACAACAGGTGCCTTCCCGCCATGATAGCGTGTACAGCGCTGTGCAGAAGAGCTCATCGTAACCTTTTGTCTTCACCTTTCAACAATGTCTCTGAAACACAAATCTGATGCAAGTGCTGGTGATACAGTAAAGAAGAGAAAAACCATCACCATGGAAAATAAAGTAGAAATAATAAAAAGGTCAGAGAATGGTGAAACTTCATCATTCATTGGCAGAGCACTTGGTTACAGTTGGTCAACAATCGGAACAATTTTAAAAGATAAAGGTAGAATAATGGAGCATGTGAAAGGCCACACCCCAATGAATGCTACAATAATTACGAAGCAACGCAGTGGTTTAGTTATTGAGATGGAAAGGCTGTTGATAATTTGGATTGAACACCAAAATCAGCGTAATATGCCTATCAGTCTTTCTTTAGTGCAAGAAAAGGCTTGAAGCCTTTTTAATGATTCAAAGCTGCTCGCACAGCAAATGAACGCAATTTCAATGAAGAATTTGTGGCAAGTAGGGGTTGGTTCAACCTATGTGCTGCAAGTGATTTCCCCAAGATATTGGCAGATATTATTGATGAGGGAGGTTATTTGCCAGACCAAATATTTAATGCAGACGAAATTGGCTTGTTCTGGAAAAAAATGTCTGAGAGGACCTACATTTCCAAAGAGGAAAAAAGTGCACCAGGACATAAGGCATCAAAGGATAGGCTGACTTTATTAGTTGGGGGTAATGCATATGGGGATTTCAAGCTCAAGCCTTTGCTGGTGCATCACTCCCTAAATCCGAGGGCACTACATAATGTCACTAAGGCATCTCTTCCTGTTATTTGGGTGGCAAATAAAAAGGCTTGGGTCACAGTTGCTGTATTTCAAGAATGGTTTTTAAACCATTTTGTCCCTGCTGTTGAACATTATTGTTTGGGCAAAAAATTCCTTTCAAAATTCTCCTTCTCCTTGACAATGCCCCTGGACATCCAAACACTTTTGATGACATGCGCCCCATTGTAAAGGTGGTGTTTCTACCCCTCAACACTACATCACTACTCCAGCCAATGGATCAGGGAGTCATAGCCTCCTCTAAGCCCTATTATTTATGGAGGACATTCCTCACAAGATGTCAGGGCTACTCAAAATGATGAGATGACCTTAAGGGAGTTCTGGAAGAGTCATAACATTTATGATGCCATTAAAAATATTGCTGACACTTGGGTTGAAGTGGAAGAGACAAATATGAGAGGAATTTGGAAAACATTGTGCCCCTAATTCACACAAGAATTTCTGGGGTTTACAGATGATGAAATCACTGAAACCAGGCAAGCTGTGGTTGCTATTGGAAATCAGCTGCAGCTGGACATCAGTGAAAATGATATCATAGAATTACTTGACTCCCATGGCAAAGAACTAACTAGTGATGACCTTTTGGAACTGGAACAGCAGATGATAGCATTCAGCGAAGAAAACCAGGACCTAGGGACTCCAACAAAAAAAGTTTTCTACAAAAGAGTTAGCTGATGCATTTCGTCTCATCGAAGCAGGAATGGCAAAGTTAGAGGAGCAAGATCCTGATACAGAGAGGTTCACCAAAATTTACCAAACAGTTACCGAAGGCCTGAGATGCTACAAGGCTGTTTATGATAAGAAAAAGAAAAGCTCCGTGCCAACCTCCCTTGATGCCTACTTTAAGAGACTAGTCCCATCCTCTTCATTAAGTCCATCAAGTTCTACCAACATTGTTTATATAATAATTACCAAGTAGCATGGGAGACTTTATGACTTTATGGACATATTCAACTCAGTATTATTTTGGAGAATTTAGGTTAATAGTTTCTAAATTTATATTGTTCTAAGCTGCTTACTGCCTTGAACAATGTCTTGCATCTTCTGCATATTCTACTGTGGTGCTTCACAGAAACTATCACAAGTCTTTTTACGAATGTTATTAAATGTTACAAGATATTCTCTGGCTGGAGTGTTTCTCTGTTATTTTAATGTGTCAGTTTTAATTAGATTGTTCATCTTTATTTATCTTACTGTTTTCGTATTGAGTGTATTCTGTCTAGCTTTTGTGTGTCAGCTATAATACCACATTTTCCCCAGGAGATTAATAAAAAATCTAATTATTTAAGGGCCTTTAATTGTGAAAGTTACAGTGTTTAAACATTTTCTGGTAATGTCAACAGCCTGTTGTCTGTCTCTTTATGTGGAAAATTTCAGAATTTCTTTATTATAAGCAAAAGATTTTCTGATTTGAATTAAACAAGTTCAAAGCAATTCACAGTGGCAGTTCTGTAGCAGTGAGTCACCATGAATCATTTTGGATACACTGTCTGCAAGTATTTCAAATGATGTTCCTTTGACTCCAAGATCCTGCAAGTGGAAATATGCAACACTAATCTGCTTGCTAGTCGGTTGCCATGTCCCATTTATTTAGACCGTGTCATATCTCTTGAGTTAGATTCATTCTGGTTCCCTCTGATTAAGATACAATTGTGTTTATGAATTGAAAAACGTTTTGTTTGAACATGGCTCTCTCCTCACTAAATTTTGTTTTCTTTCTGAAAGTGTTCACATTTTGGTTTAGGGAAAAATCTCCAGCTATGACCCCATGTTTTATTTCGTTCTATGATTTTATTTAACATTTGCTTACTTGATTTCACTCTCAGTCAAAAATTACTGGTGATTCTGTTATTGTTCTGTTTTTATTTGCCTAGGGGGATCTTGACAATTGATGACAGCTTGAGAGAGGATAAAAGATGTCTGAAAGGGTTCTGCACCATGTGCTGTTCTGCCTTGGTTTTAGACAAGATACTACAATATTACAGAATAAAGTCCAAATATAAAACAGAAATAAAGATGTAGAAGTGATGAGGTTGAAGTTACTAAAAATGCTGAGGCATCGGAAGGTTTTAATTGGAAATGGATTTATATTTATGTTAGCTCATGAAAAAGTAAACAACAAAATTAGTGTGCAATGTGTGTAGCTGCGTCTTCCCAAAGTTTCCAAAATTCAGCAGCTCTAACTCAAAAAATGGGATTCAGCAAACGCCTGACGCGCAGAAATGATTCCACAGACAAAATATCTTCGTTTTTAAAAGTTTAGTTAAGTTTCAAAGTAAAACAGTTCACACAAAAAGGAAAATTAAAATAGCAAAAAAAAAGGAAAAATTATAATAAGAAAAATTTAGTTCTAAGCTTAATCTTGTTACATCTTAAATCGTTACTTATAATTTCTGAACCATTTCAAAGCGGTCAGAAAACTGTATGCTTATCCCATTTCTAACTTGAAAATGGGTCTTTCAAGTCCCTGTTTACTGGGACCTGTTCTAAACACAACAAGAACTTATTATCACACTGTTTCTCAGTTATAGCAAGAAGGTTCTATCTCTTACTAACTTATAGGGGGAAAAGACTATACCATTGTCTATGACTATGGAAGAAATTATATTCTATTCAAATTAAGCAAACATTAATATGAGTTTAACTCAAAACTTTAACTTTCTAAGATTGGCTCTTACAATGTGTTTAACTTCACAATTCCTAGGAAAGAATAAATCAAGATGTTAGTTTAGGTATTTAAGTTTTGACTTTGGTGTCGTTTTTCATGAATCTGACTCTTTCCGCTTGTTTGTGTACATTGTAGTGAATTACAAAGGAAGAGATTAACATAAGTTTTTGCTATCCTTTTAAGCCAACTATCATTTAGTTTGCAAATGAAAACCTGCAACATTTATTAATTAATTATTGATATTTTGTTTACTTTCATATAATATTGTTCTCTGAAAGAATGGCCCAAAGAGCTTAGAAATATTCACAAATATAAACTTGTTATAGAAAGTAAAAAAATGTTTAAAATTAATATACGTACTGTATATGTATACTTATTGAGCAATATAAATAACTACAGTTGAGCCCATAGGAATGTGACGCCTATATGCAGCAATTCAATTACTTCTTGCCAAGTCTTGCCTCATTACCACATAACCCCCTCAAGTAACAAGTCTTATTTTTTAAGTGTTTTTTCAGTGCATTTACAATTTCAAAAACAACTGCCACATGGTGAATCACTTTCTGTGAAAACCAAGTATGATAGCAGGCAAACTGTGAGGAATCTTTACATTGTTTTTACAAGAGGTTGACATGTACACTCTGTACTATAGAAGAAGAAGAATTGAAAATTGAAAATCCTCGTGTTCTTGCTATTTTTTTTGTCTTAGTTACATTTTTTGTGGGATTTAATATTTCAAATGCAAAATTAACAAGCTTCATTTTTGTGTGTGTATTTATATGTAACATCTTTGTTAGAGAAAGATTTTTAGGTATTTATTTTTTGTTCATTCTTAAGTGTGACATGCTGCCATTTCATAATTTCAGAAGGTAGTTAATGGGGTGCTAGAAAACTTTGCATGGTTGATAGGGACCATCTCCCAGTAGGCACCACAATTTACATCACAAAGATATAATTAAAAATTGAATCACTTATAAGTTCAACTGCGGAATTATGAAGAAAAATTTAAAGAGCTGAGCCTTTTCAGTTTAAGCAAAAGAAGATTAAGAATGTGACATGATCGAGATGTTTAAAATTATGAAGGGAATTAGTACAGTGGATCGCCATCTTGTTCCATGAACTTTGTCAAATGCTTGAATACAGTACTTTGATCAATTATTTTGCCATTTTTGCTTTATTTTGTCCGTAGGACAATATACAGGGACGGTCCCCAAAAGTTTATTTTTGTGGAGTTTCTTTTTTATTTCCACAATATATATATACATATATATATATATATATATATATATATAGTAATAAACAGACAACAAAAGCATAAAGGTTTCGGTTTTCCGGCCCCGTATACTGTAAAGTTTTGTAATAACGTTTTCAAGGTCAGTGATATTTGCATAAGCATACAACAGACAGTGTGCATATGATGACGGGGAACATTTATGGGGTGGGACCAGAAATAGATGAGTAGAATGCTGGGAAGGAACCGAGCTGCTGTATGGGAGCCATGACGTCATCTAAGGTGGACCAGGGGAAAAACGGTGGAATGCGGAAGTGGTGGCGCATGGTTAGGAGATTGCATGTAGACTATAGCTGTGTTGTTTCTGTCTTTCTGTGAAAACTTGGCGCGATATATTATGCTGCTCATTGGGTATTTACGCAGTTCCCTATGCGCACGTGCATGACAATATACAGTATATATATATATATATATATATATATATATATATATATGTACACTAGAAGGAGTACCCGGCGTTGCCCGGGAATCTAGAACTGGTGAATTTCCCAAATGAAAGAAACAGAACAGAAATCGAACAAACATTTTTCTGATTGACATTTTATTGTAATCTATACATATTAATAAAAGGCAAAGCCCTCACTGACTCACTGACTGACTGACTGACTGACTGACTGACTCATCACTAATTCTCAAACTTCCCGTGTACGTGGAAGGCTGAAATTTGGCAGGCTCATTCCTTACAGCTTACTTACAAAAGTTAGGCAGGTTTCATTTCGAAATTCTACGCGTAATGGTCATAACTGGAACATATTTTTTGTCCATATACTCTAATGGAGGAGGCGGAGTCACGTATCGCGTCATCACGCCTCCTACGTAATCACGTGAACTAAAAACAAGGAAGAGATTTACAGCACGAGTCAAACGCGGGAACGAAGGTAAATGACATTAATTTTTGACTGTCTTTTAATACTGTGTAAGCATACATATTAACACATGTGCAATTAAACGTGTGCATTTACGGGGTGATTTCTCAGGCTTAAAAGCTCGCCTTTTATCAAACGCGGGAACAAAGGTAACTGACGTTGTTCACTGTCTTTTAATACTGTGTAACCATACATATTTACACATGTGCAATTAAACGTGTGCATGTACGGGGTGATTTCTCAGGCTTAAAAGCTCGCCTTTTATCAAACGCGGGAACAAAGGTAACTGACGTTGTTCACTGTCTTTTAATACTGTGTAACCATACATATTTACACATGTGCAATTAAACGTGTGCATGTACGGGGTGATTTCTCAGGCTTAAAAGCTCGCCTTTTACTAAAAAGGTAAATGCAAAACTATTTTCAATCATTCTATGATCTGCTTCTCACAACTGAAGGCACCGTGGCTGATGGTAAATGACGTTAATTTTTGAGTGTCTTTTAATACTGTGTAAGCATACATATTAACACGTGCAATTAAACGTGTGCATTTACGGGGTGATTTCTCAGGCTTAAAAGCTCGCCTTTTATCAAACGCGGGAACAAAGGTAAATCACGTTCTTCACTGTCTTTTAATACTGTGTAACCATACATATTAACACATGTGCAATTAAACGTGTGCATTTACGGGGTGATTTCTCAGGCTTAAAAGCTCGCCTTTTACTAAAAAGGTAAATGCAAAACTATTTTCAATCATTCTATGATCTGCTTCTCACAACTGAAGGCACCGTGGCTGATGTTACGTCACTTGCTGTCCAACCATAAGCTTTCCCTTTTGGGAATCGAAGCTCTGAGGTTTTCTTTTGTTCTTAATTAAAATTTAAAAGCAATACTTCACCGCTGCTAAGCCCCTCTAGCGCTGACGTCCGAGGTTCGATTACCGTAAGCAAGTGCAGTGAGTGTGTAATTACATTCACAGCATTCGTAGTCTGATTCACAATCTGATTGTATGGGTGGTTACCTACCAGGTAACGCTTATACTTGGCCACCAAGTCAGGTCGAAGTGATCACTCGAGTAAAGGCAGCTTCACAAAAAAACAGATCCTTAACAAACTGTTATTAGTATATTTTCCCTCAATTTAAAAACGTTTTATTTTCTTCTTAATAAAAATTTAAAAGCGGTACTTCGCCGGTGCGAAGCGCGTGGATTTGACCAACTGACACATACAGACATATTCATGAGTGCAGGTACTTCGGAAAGAAAGCACCGTGTAAACCTAAAGTTTAAATTAAGTTCATAGACCTACAAAAGGTTGCCATTCATTTTAGGCAAGATTGCTTTTCTTCTGTACAACTATACGTTGCATTCTCAAGAGTGTGCTTGCACGGCTTCAGATATATATGTATATATATATATGTATGTCTATATATAAATATGTAAGCTTATAAGTACTGCCTTACTTCTCTTTAAGAAAGGAAGATGTAATGATACTTGATTTAAACGATTCCATGTCTTCCTGGGTTTGCGTAGCTTATTGTCAATATCTTTACACCTGTTTTTAACACTTATTTACTGAAACGGGCTTTCACGAAAAAAGTTAGGGCTTTGCTACAGGATACACCCTCCACAAGTTAAGCAAGTAAAAATAAAATATATATTTCTGTTTTATTTAAACCTTTTAAGTTCGTATGCATAGCCCCATTTGGCTGTTTAATTTTTTTTTTCTTTCTTCAGTAATATTTAATCTCCTTAAAGAAAAAGAACATATCCATTTTACTTTTTTTGTACTTCTTTAGTAATATTTTAGTGTAAAAGGATAACCAGTATTTAAACCTTTTATGTTACTTTATACATTTATTTTACACAATGTTGAAAAATTAATAAGAAAGCTACATATTTTGGCAGCTGCTGCTTTCATTTTCAATGAAATTAAAAAAGCTCTCCAAGAGAAAACGTCAATGAAGAAGAAACAGCTTGCAGTGTTGCTGTCGTATATATATATATATATATATATATATATATATATATATATATATATATATATATGTGTACGTGTATATGTATATATATGACAGCAACACTCATAACAATGACAACACAATTACATTGACAATCATGTTATGTTATTTTTAAAATGTTTCCTTTACTTTTTCATAACCTCTTTAACACACTACTTCTCCGCTGCGAAGCGCGGGTATTTTGCTAGTAAGTAATATAAGTGGTCATTTTAGAAGCTTTGGATACAGTATATTTTTTGTGATGTCCTGGGGTTCCAAAAATGAACAAATTGTGAGGATTGCCCACTGTAGAACATGTAATGTAGAGCTGTCCGTGTGAAAAGCATGGATTTTCCAAATTGATGTCTTTAACTTGGAGTGATTGCCCTTCAGCCTTAGTAATTCACACAGCAAAATCCAAAAGAATAGGAAATTCTAGCCTTTTGAAATCCAAGGGTAAATCATTCGGAATCAGTGGAATTCTTTGTATGAAAACATGTTGACGTCTTGCTCAATGTTTGAGACGGCCTTGAAATAGACTTTTTTGAACAGGAAATTGTAGACGTTTGAAATCAAAGGGTAAATCATTCAGAATCAGCGGAATTCTTAGTATGAAAACATCTTGACGTCTTGCGCAATGTTTCAGATGGCCTTGAAATAGACTTTTTTGTGGCATTTTAAGTGGACTTTCTAATGCCATGACTTTTTTTTGGTGGCATGGGTATATTAGCGAAAAGCAGGACAATTATAATGTGTCACATGGTATTACGTATGGAATAAGCACCAGAGTGAGATGAATGTACGTTATTTACAATACGTCAGAAAGCAAACAAATAGCACCAGTCAGTCAGAAAGACCAAGACTGAAATCTTACTGTGAGTTGGATAGCGAGCAAATAGCACCTCAAATATGCAAAGCCAGTCACACGCACTGGGTCGTTCACGTTTTACAGTACATCCATACGGCAGTTTCCTTTCACATGATGAAAGCAGTCGGTTTTCTCATACTTGGACACTTCTGCAATGTCTTGGCAATTTAAAGAAACATTGGTAAAGAGGGATGCACAGAGACCAAACGTGCTGCTAGATGACACCGCCGTTAACATTGGAATTCTTGGTATGAAAACATCTTGACGTCTTGCGCAATGTTTGAGACAGCCTTGAAATAGACTTTTTTGTGGCATCAGAAGTGGACTTTCTTTTTTTTTTTTTTTTTTTTTTTTAATATTTTTATTTTATTAATTTTCGTTGTAATCATTCCATACAAACAGATCAATTTATAACCCAACAAATTTGAAGACTAATCAAACCCCACCCCTGAGAAGGAGAGCTTAGCTAAAGGAAAATTGCTTTAGGCTTTTTAATAAGGCAACATTAAACAAAAGAAAGGGAGAAGTAAATATCTATGTAAATAAGAGATGGAGAAGGGAGTTAAATGCAATAATAGTTATATCTCTTATTCTAAAATAATATTGATTAAATCCTGCCATGTTTTGAAAAAATGTTGTACAGATCTTCTAACTGAAAATTTGATTTTTTCCAATTTCAAATAATATAAAACATCGGTTTCCCACTGACTTATAAGAGGAGAATTAGGATTCTTCCAATTTAACAAAATAAGTCTGTGTGCCAAAAGTGTAGTGAATGTAATCACCGTTTGCTTGTCCTTCTCCAATTCAAGTCCATCTGGAAGAACACCGAACACAGCTGTTAATGGGTTAGGAGGGATTGTGATACCAAGGCTGTCTGAGAGGCACTTAAAAATTTTTGTCCAAAATGATGTTAGTTTAGTGCATGCCCAAAACATGTGACCCAGTGAGGCAGGAGCTTGGTTGCAGCGCTCGCAGGTTGGATCCTGCCCTGGAAACATTTTGGACAGTTTTAAGCGAGACAGATGGGCTCGATATATAATTTTTAGTTGAATAATTCTATGCTTTGCGCATATAGAACTTGAGTGAATTCTCTGCTTTGCTACCTTCCACTCCTTTTCTGATATGTTGATTAAGAGATCTTCTTCCCAATGTCCTCTTGGATCTTTGAAAGGTAGGGACTCTAATAAGATTTTATATATTGCAGAAATAGTGTTTGTTTCCTCGAAATTGAGCAGTATTTTTTCCAGCATTGTGGAGGGTGCAAGGTGGGGGAAATCGGGCAATTTCTGTTTAACAAAATTTCAAATTTGAAGATAGTAAAAGAAATGTGTAGCTGGGAGGTTGAATTTTGAACGTAATTGTTCAAAAGATGTAAATATGTTGTCTATATAAAGATCTCTGAGCATTTTAATCCCAAAACTTTTCCAGGTATTAAAAACTGGATATACTTGCGAAGGTTGAAAGAGGTAGTTCTCTTGCAGAGGTGCCACTGATAAAAGATTTTCCATCTTAAAATGCTTCCTAATTTGGTTCCATATTCTGAGTGAGTAAAGCACAATTGGGTTATTAGTATATTTGCGATAACTTTCATTTATTGGAGAGCAGAGCAGGGAATATAAAGAAGTACTACAGGATTTTACTTCTATTGTGGACCAAGCCTGTGTATGTTCATTTATTTGTGTCCAGGTTTTTATGGCTTGTATGTTTGCTGCCCAGTAATAAAACTGAAAATTAGGTAAAGCCATGCCACCTTCTGCCTGAGGTCTTTGTAGGGTCGCTCTTCGGATACGTGGGTGTTTTGAGTTCCAAATGAATGAGGTTATTATTGAATCTAACTGTTTAAAAAACGATTTATTGATATATATTGAAATGTTTTGAAATAAAAAGAGAAGTTTAGGAAGGATATTCATCTTAACAATGTTAATTCTTCCGGCTAGAGTGAGATGAAGGGTTGACCATCTATGCAAGTCTTGCTTAATTTTTTCCATACAGACGCCAAAATTTTGTTGATAAAGAGCTTTATGTTTACTTGTGATATTTACCCCTAGGTATTTAAACTGATCTGCTATGGTAAAAGGTAGGGTGTCTAATCTAATATTATATGCTTGTGAATTCACTGGAAAGAGTATACTTTTATTCAGATTAATTCTAAGACCAGATATCTTTTGAAATTCTGTTAGTGCTGTTAAAACAGCGGGGACAGTGTTTTCTGGGTCTGATATATATAGGACCATATCATCTGCATATAGAGAAATTTTCTGTTCCAGTCCTTCTCTGACAATCCCCTTTATCTGATAAGAATTTCGGCTGTGAACCGCCAGTGGTTCAATAGCGATTGCAAACAACAGTGGCGACAAGGGACATCCTTGTCTGGTACCACGTTCTAGTTTAAAGTAGTCTGAGCAAATGTTATTAATACAAACTGAAGCTTCTGGATTGGTATACAGTAGTTTGATCCAAGCACAAATATTCGGGCCAAACCCAAATTTCTCCAATGCAGTGAAAAGGTAATTCCATTCAATCATGTCAAATGCCTTTTCTGCGTCTAATGATAGTAATATCTCTGGGGTGTTTGATTTTGCTGGTGAATATATAACATTAAACAAGCATCGGAGATTTGAAGATAGGTGTCGGCCTTTAATAAATCCAGTTTGATCTTGTGATATTACCGAGGGCAGCACTTTCTCCATCCTTCTAGCTAGGATTTTTGAGAGTATCTTAACATCATTATTCAGGAGTGAAATTGGTCTATATGATGCACATTGTAACAAGTCCTTATTTTGTTTAGGAAAGACGGTGATTAATGCTTGTCGAAATGTTTGAGGTAGTATTTGGTTGTCTCTAGCTTCTGTAAATGTTGCCAATAAGAGTGGAGCTAGCTGAGTGGAGAATTTCTTATAAAATTCTACGGGGTAACCATCAGGGCCTGATGATTTCCCGCTTTGTAGTGACTTTATAGCGTCTAGTAATTCTGTTAGCGTTAAGAGGTTTATCCAGTTCCTCAGCACTTAAAGCATCTATTTGTGGTATTTGTGAATTATCCAGAAATGCATTAGATTGTGTGTTGTCTTCTTTGGGCTCAGTGGAATATAAAGACTTATAGTAATCTCTAAATGTGTGCATTATTTTATTATGGTCGATGATTTCTTCTCCATTCTTGTTGGTGATTACTGGTATTGCATTGTGAACTTCTTGTTTATGAATTTGTTGAGCTAAAAGCTTATTAGCTTTTTCTCCGTGTTCATAGTAATGCTGTCTAGACTTATAAATAAGTTGTTCAGTTTCTTTAGTTGTTAAGATGTTAAGTTCTGTATGTAGGGCCTGCCTTTTCCTGTGGAGAACTTCATTTGGACGCCTGGCTTGTTTTTCATCTATTCTAGTAATTTCATTTCTTAGCTCTGACACTTTCTTGGTTTCTAATTTATTTCTGTGGGAAAGATATGAAATAATCTGTCCTCATAAGAAGGCCTTTAGAGTTTCCCAGAGTGTTCCTGCAGAAACCTCTGTGGACGTGTTTGTCTCTAGGAAGAAGCTGATTTGTTTGGATATAAATTCTGTGCAGTTCTCGTCTGCCAATAAAAGAGGGTTAAGACGCCATCTGCAAGGTGAGTATGAGGGTCTTATTGATTTTAGCTCCAAGACTAGAGGGGCATGGTCAGAGATAACAATTGTGTCATATTTGCATAATTTAATTGTAGGCAGGAAATTATTATCTATAAAAAAATAATCAATTCTTGAGTAGCTATAATGCACTGGTGAGTAGAACGAATATGTTCTTGAGTTTGGGTTAAGAAACCTCCAGGGGTCTGATAAGTTGTGATCATTCAAAAACTGTGTAATTATCTTTGCAGTATTAGATGTCGTCCCCCCTGTCACAGGAGTCCTATCTAAGAGTGGATTTAAAACACAATTAAAGTCCCCAGCCATTATAATTTTATGAGTGTTCACATTGGGAATGGATGCAAATAGATTTTGCATGAATTCCTTATCATCAACATTGGGTGCATAAACATTTATCAAAATCATTTTACTGTTATATAAGTTGCCCATGACCATCACATATCTCCCTTCAGGGTCTGACACTACATCTGATGCTACAAATGGAACTGTTCTATGTATGAGAATTCCCACCCCTCTAGTTTTCTTTATAAAGCTAGAATGGAACATTTGGCCAGTCCAGTCTTTTTGTAATCTGAACTGATCCTTGGTTAGTAAGTGGGTCTCCTGTAGAAATACCATTTTAGAGTTTAAGCCTGTTAGGTGAGAGCATACTTTCTTTCTCTTTAATTCGTGATTCAGGCCTTTAACATTCCAGCTCACAAAGTTAACTGTCCCATCATGGAGACATTGATTCTGAGTTTTTAATGTCATTTATAGTTTTAATTGGTATTATGGCAGTTTTAATCTTAGTTTCAAGATTCCCCATGAGTTATTGCATTTTAGCCTATTGTTGCATTGATATTTATAATTATAAGAATTACAAGAATAGATTAGATATAACCTGCTCTCCTTCTCTCCCCCCCTTTATCCCCCCACCCCCCCCATTTTGCCTCCCCACATGAGGCTAGATCCCACTTCGCGATGTCCCAGTCCTCTGACATACGAAGAGACAGAGCACGTCCAAAACAAAACAAACCCCACCCTGCAGCGGCGTTAGAGAATTAAAACAGAGATATCTTTTGCAGTTAAATTCTTAATACTATCTGCCGAAGATGTTCTCATTAACAATATTTAAGCTTGAAATAATCTTCAGCGCTTTTAAGTTAAAATATTAAGATTAAAAAAAAAAAAAAAAGAAAACAACCCTGGGAATGATTTTAAAAACTAGTCTAGGATAAACCTAGTAATTCCTACTGTAATAGTATAATGGTAATAGTATAAATAGTAGAAAAAGCAATAAACCAAGGGTATGAAGTTAAACAGTCTACTTTAAGGTATAGTAAAATAAAAAAAATAAAAAAGAAGAGAAAAAAAAAAAACAAATCCTACTTTAATTACTTCCACATTTTCACACTCACGTCTATAACTCTATAACTCTGATTAAAACATAAACATATAAAGTCCAGATAAAGAAAAAAAAAAAAAAGATATATAATTATAATACCAGTCTCTTTAAACATGGATCCAGAGAGCAGATCATAGGTCCTTCCCGTGCCTTGATAGAATATGGCTCCTTATTAACTTTCAAAAAAGTGTCGGAAACAGCTTCTTTAGTTCTTTTTCAGCTTCTTCTTTGCTTAAGAAAATATAATGTTGATCTTGAACTTCCACTTTCAGTTTGGCGGGATACAAGAGGCCGTATTTGATATCGGCTTTCCATAGCAACTTTTTAATGTCGATGTAGGATCTGCGTTTTGCAGCTGTTGATGGTGAGAAGTCGGAGAAAAATACGAATAAGATTATTTTCGATTATAATCTCTTGCTTGCGTCTGAGAAGTGCCATCACATCAAGCTTACATCGTAGTCGCTCAAAGCGGACAATAAAAGACCTAGGTTTAAAGGCGCTTGGTATCTTTGTGCGATAAGCCGTGGCTATCTCAATGTCGAGTTTAAAGTCATCTCCAATTATTTTAGACAGTAATTCTACTGCAAATTTCACAGGGCTTGAGCTTTCTCGTTTCTCAGGTATACCCTCAATTCTTATATTATTTCTTCTGCACCCATCCTCCAGGGCTGCAAGTCTGTCTCCAAGTTTTTTGCATTCCGAGTTCGCAGCTGTGGTTTTTTCATCGGCGTTAGACGCCAGTTGTTCCGCTGTTTCCACTCGAGCCGTGAGTCCCTGCTTAACGTCTTCCAGCTGATCTGAAACGTCATTAATATGGTCATCAAGCATTTTCAGTTTGGAATTAGTTTCTTCAATGTGTTCCACTAATTTCTCCAATATGCCTTTAAAGTTCACGTCAAAACGTTTAAATAGACGCGTTTCCTTGTCTTTGTTATCCTTCTTGAGCTCAATGGTCACCTTCTTAAGATCATTCGTGTTATCTTTCTTAAGCTCATTCATGGCCGTAACCATGGCAGTGGCCAGTGTAGCGATCATCTCTTTCAGTTCGGACAGTTCGTTTCGGCTTTCGTGCTCCGCGAGTGGAAATGCAGCTCCTGTTACAGCAGGCGCTGCAGGCTCGCGATGAGTAGATGAGAGCACATCCTGCAGAGCCCTTTCTAGTCTCGAATGATCCTCAGAAATCGGCGATCCATCACGACCTGTATCACTTGCACCTTCGCTCCCATTTTCACTCTTGACTGGAGACGATACAATGGAGCGGGGTCCCAGGAATTCTGCGCATTCGTCTGCCTGTTCCAGGTCAGTCTCCGTGAGGCCATACCTTGCACTTGCACTCAGGCCGGAAGTCTGTCCAGACTTTGATACAGCTTTAAGTTTCTTTTCCGGTTCTTTCTGACTTTTCTTCTTGTTACTCATGCTTGTATATTGTAGTGGAAGTTCCTTGGTCGGGTTAAATACAGGATACCTCTAAATAATATGAAATACGTGGGAAAATAAAGCCGCTGCTAGCGGAGCTCTGCTTCAGACGTCCATCTCCTATAAACGGACGAAACTAACTTTCTATGTAATGTCTTTTTTTTGGTGGCATGGGTATATTAGCGAAAAGCAGGACAATTTTAATGTGTCACATGGTATTACGTACGGAATAAGCACCAGAGTGAGATGAATGTACGTTATTTACAATACGTTGGAAAGCAAACAAATAACACCAGTCAGTCAGAAAGACCAAGACTGAAATCTTACTTTGAGTCAGAAAGCGAGCAAATAGCACACAAATATGGAAAACCAGTCACACGCACTGGATGGTTCACATTTCACATCCATACAGCAGTTCCCATTCACGCAATGAAAGCAGTCGGCTTTCTCATACTTGGACACTTCCGCAATGTCTTGGCAATTTAAAGAAACATTGGTAAAGAGGGATGCACAGAGACCAAACGTGCTGCTAGATGGTGCTGCCGTTAACGTCCGTTGTAACGTGCGGCCATCTTGTCAATGATAAGTACGGGGACTTTTTGCTAATGTTGTGTCGATCAAAAGGTGTCCTGCGCTTGACCAAGGACATTTTTCCCAACCAAACATACCCCATGACCTCCTCCTGGTCACAAAGTACAAAGTAGCCCCACGCCCAGTTTGGTGGCGATCGGACGCCCGGTGCAGATTTGTATGACAGACAAACAAACATAGACTCTGCTTTATATATTAAATATATATACACACACAAATATAATGTATTAATGTATAATCTAGTTACTTTTGCACATCCAGTTAATACAAATTAATCTTTGCATTTTGATGTTGCTATGGTTGTTAGATGCTCAAATGTGTGTGCATTCATTCAGCTTTCCTGCTAGTGATGTGCAAACTAAGCTCAATTCAATCCGCCTTGATTACGGCAAAAATGAAGAAATGTTCAAGGATTTTAGTGAACTCGGTGATATGCATTGAAGTCAATGGGGAAAAATGATTGTGCAAATATAGTACACTTTATATAAAGAAATTATTTATTCTCTAAAATGTTAAGATATATGTCACTTTCACAGTTTTCAAATAAAATTACAATGCCCTACAAAATGGAACATGTAATTGAATTGGTTGGTGCTGCAGACATCTGGGTACAAATCCCGGCATGATCACTGTCTGTGTCTGGTTTGAAACATTCTCTCTGTACCCTGGGACTGAAGGTAAGTACTGTTGGAATAGATTTTTGGCTCAGGGCCTGAATTTACCAAGTGTTTCAGAATTACACTAGGAACTGCACTAAAAGTCGGACTAGGGGAAGAATTTGTTCAGCTTCAGAATAGGACATGAGATGTGTTTATGAAATGTCCTACACTTACTCCCAGCTAGAAATAGTTTGCATTTGAGAATGAATGATGTCATGATTATACGGCAGCCTGAGCCACAAAGTGGTACTCAGGATGACATTTTGTAGTTTCCTTGGAAATCATAATGAAGGTTTTGTAGTTTTCTGATACTAACACTATGGCTTCACCACAAATATAATAATAATACAAGAAAAAATAGTGTAGGATATTGGGGCAAGCTGCATGTAATTGTTGCCGCTCCACAACAAATCATAAATTATATGATAACGAGCACCCAGACTGAGACACAAACACTGATTGGAAGCTAGCTCAATATCGGACATGTTTATTTAACAATGAATGATCCCCAGTTGTGCTTTCAGAAGAATCACCATCCTGCTGTTATGGCCATGGAAAGCATCTCATAAAGTCACAGTAATACTGAATCTAGCCACAGCAATGAGTCGTGTTTTCTCTTCCAGTGTACTGTAGTTCACAGTGGAGCTCTCAGTGATCTGCTTTATTTTTCCGCAAGCTTCTACTTATCCAATGTCCCAGACGTCTGTGTCTTCCTTCTGGAACCTTCTCAGGCTTGTAAACTGTAATGCAAATGTTCCAGGGTTTTATGGAATGCTAAGTTACACAGTGTAACTGTGTGACTGTTCATTGTCAATCACCCGTCTTGCCCCACTTATTTTCAATGTAATATGTGGGCTACTACAGTACAGTTTGCATTCATAACTACTGTGTGTTGATACTGTGAAATCGCTTGCAATTTTCATAAGCATGCTCATCCACACTTGGGGCAATCATCTTTATGTTTTTCATGAATACAGCTTGCTTTACCAGTACCTCACATGGAGTCGTAGGGAAATGTATAAATCTACGTATTAGCTCACACATTATAAGGGTGCAGAGTTTGAGAAAGAGCTGGTTGTGAAATACCCAAACCATAGTTACTGCAAAGTTGCACATTACATGTAACATTGTACTTTCATTTTGACTCAAAGCACTTGGCTGCTTTGCATAGATGAAGTGATCACATATAATATAAAAAAATTTGTTACAAATATTATTCCATCTCTATCAAATTGTTACATTTTTATGAGTTTATTGTTGTCCAGCAAAACATTCCTCCTTTCCTGTGATAAATATGCCCATTCTCTGCCTGAATGCTCTCTTTTGGCAGCTTCTTGTGAGGAGTTTCCCAAACTAAGCAAATTGATAAAATGCTTTTACTCCTGCTCCTAAGAGTAGGACCAAATTTTTGTCATTCTGAGATTTTTAAGCGAGTTAGGACTGATTTCCTACTCTCGGCCACTTGATAAATAGAGGCACACGTTTTTTGGTACATTTGTACTTATTCCTTCATATCTCTGTGAGAAAACAAATCACTCATACACAATAATATTAACAGCAAACAAGTAAAATTGTACAGTGCATCCGGAAAGTATTCACTGCGCATCACTTTTTCCACATTTTGTTATGTTACAGCCTTATTCCAAAATGGATTAAATTAATTTTTTTCCTCAGAATTCTACACACAACACCCCATAATGACAACGTGAAAAAAGTTTACTTCAGATTTTTGAAAATTTATTAAAAATAAAAAAATTGAGAAAGCACATGTACATAAGTATTCACAGCCTTTGCCATGAAGCTCAAAATTGAGCTCAGGTGCATCCTGTTTCCCCTGATCATCCTTGAGATGTTTCTGCAGCTTAATTGGAGTTCACCTGTGGTAAATTCAGTTGGTTGGACAGGATTTGGAAAGGCACGCACCTGTCTATATAAGGTCCCACAGTTGACAGTTCATGTCAGAGCAAAAACCAAGCATGAAGTGAAAGGAATTGTCTGTAGACCTCCGAGACAGGATTGTCTCGAGGCACAAATCTGGGGAAGGTTACAGAAAAATTTCTGCTGCTTTGAAGGTCCCAATGAGCACAGTGGCCTCCATTATCCGTAAGTGGAAGAAGTTCAAAACCACCAGGACTCTTCCTAGAGCTGGCCGGCCATCTAAACTGAGCGATTGGGGGAGAAGGGCCTTAGTCAGGGAGGTGACCAAGAACCCGATGGTCACTCTGTCAGAGCTCCAGAGGTCCTCTGTGGAGAGAGGAGAACCTTCCAGAAGGACAACCATCTCTGCAGCAATCCACCAATCAGGCCTGTATGGTAGAGTGGCCAGACGGAAGTCACTCCTTAGTAAAAGGCACATGGCAGCCCACCTGGAGTTTGCCAAAAGGCACCTGAAGGACTCTCAGACCATGAGAAAGAAAATTCTCTGGTCTGATGAGACAAAGATTGAACTCTTTGGTGTGAATGCCAGGAGTCACGTTTGGAGGAAACCTGGCACCATCCCTACAGTGAAGCATGGTGGTGGCAGCATCATGCTGTGGGGATGTTTTTCAGAGGCAGGAACTGGGAGACTAGTCAGGATAAAGGGAAAGATGACTGCAGCAATGTACAGAGACATCCTGGATGAAAACCTGCTCCAGAGCGCTCTTGACCTCAGACTGGGGCGACGGTTCATCTTTCAGCAGGACATCAATCCTAAGCACACAGCCAAGATATCAAAGGAGTGGCTTCAGGACAACTCTGTGAATGTCCCTGAGTGGCCCAGCCAGAGCCCAGACTTGAATCCGATTGAACATCTCTGGAGAGATCTTAAAATGGCTGTGCACCGATGCTTCCCATCCAACCTGATGGAGCTTGAGAGGTGCTGCAAAGAGGAATGGGCGAAACTGGCCAAGGATAGGCGTGCCAAGCTTGTGGCATCATATTCAACAAGACTTGAGGCTGTAATTGCTGCCAAAGGTGCATTGACAAAGTATTGAGCAAAGGCTGTGAATACTAATGTACATGTGATTTCTCAGTTTTTTTATTTTTAATAAATTTGCAAAAAGCTCAAGTAAACTTTTTTCACGTTGTCATTATGTGGTGTTGTGTGCAGAATTCTGAGGAAAAAAATTAATTTAATCCATTATGGAATAAGGCTGTAACATAACAAAATGTGGAAAAAGTGATGTGCTATGAATACTTTCCGGATGCATTGTATATTTGTAAAATAACACTAATTTTATTTTTGTGAAATAATGCATATATCTGTGAATGTCAGGTACAATCTACAATACCATATTTTTAAACAAATATCTTACTGCAGAAAAACTGTTGTGTTTGAGTTTGGAAGATTTGTGTGCCCAGTTGGACAAAGTTTAAATAAGAGAGCGACAGGGGTGTGTGGACTGTTTTGTACGGCTGCTTGGTCATTTTTAATGTTTATTTGCATTCTCCTGCATTTGCATTTTGTTTTGGCTCGAAAGTTGGCAGTTTTGTGAAGTTTGACATGCTGTTGCTAGCGACAATGTCAGAGGTCATGAATTGATTGATGTTAGTGGTTACACAGTATAAAGGTTGCACATACCTCAAAGAATTTCTAAAAGTGCATTCATGCATTTAAAAGATTGTCAAGTTTCAACCTTCACATTGGTTACAACTTTCATTTACATCCATGTCTTTCTCTAGCCTGCATGGCTCTTCATAACAAGTCTTTAACGTGGGAGTTTTATTATATCTTTCTACTCAAAACCAAAACACAAAACCAGACTTGAAGTCTAAACAGTTTCTCACAGGATCTTTCATACAAGAGGTTTTAAAGTTTGGATACATTTCACTAAGCATGGCTGTCACTTATACATGCTGATGTCACGTGTCATGCAACACAGGGAATATGAACAGTGATGAACGCATCCCAGACAACAAAATAACAGTACAAATGAAAACCGCCATACTCACAGAAATCAATCAATTTCACAAAAGCCATAATGCAATAATTTTACAATGATATCAATAAAATGTACAGAAAAAGAAAAAAAAAACTTCATAACATTATAAACACAAAAGCACAAGAGGCAGACAAATAACTAAAGCATTCCTGACACATAATATTCTCAAACCTACTTGCTTCACTTCAGGGTTATGGGAGGCTGATCCTATCCTAGCAGCATCCAAGAACAAGGAACCACCCAGCGTTGATCAGGGGACCAATCTTTTGCAAGGATACCACAGAATGTAAACTTTAAAATCTTCAGCTAATCATATAGCCACACCAATGTGGTCAATATACTTGCCACATGTCATAGCCAGCCAGAGTACTGATGCTGAGGGTGCTGTGGGCCAATTCCATGAGATCATCTGTAAGTACTTTGTCTCAGTTTCTTCTAAGGAATAGTTTAAAAAACTTGAATCTGTTAACTGAAGCAAAACATAGGACTATTATCAAAAACGAAATAAGGGAAAATAAGAGTAAATGAAGACAAAGCCATTTTCATTGGAGGAGAGGAATTTGAGCCTCCAGGGGATTCCAGAGGAATAATCAAAATGAATATCTGTGTGACCTTGGCCAAGTTACTGTCCATCCTGTCTCAGATATCTTACAATAAGATACAGCACATGCTAGTGTGCATGATTCTGATGTAATCATGCAATGGCCTATTGTTTTGTGATGCCAAGGGCTTTTCAGCCCCTCTTACATTTCATTCCATGGTCCATGTAGCTGTAGCACAAAAGCGCTAAGTGAGAACCTGTCACGATGATTATCACAAATGCATTTTAGACAAATAACTAACAGATGTCTTTGCAGTTTGAAGAGCCAAGCAAGCTGGTCTAAAAACAGTATGCCATGTTCAAGTAATACAGTATGTTTTCAGTTTGGATTTAAATGCTGAGGCTAATGGGGAATCCTTTATAGTTGCAGGAAGTTTAGGGAGGCTCTATCTTCGGTAGTCATCGCTCCCATAATAAGGCCATTGTTTTGTGATTGTAATGTATTTTTTGGAGTGTTGTAGTTAATAAGATCTTTTAGCGTTAATGTGTTAAATTCAATGTGATTAGTATCATAACAGTATTCTCCTTCTTGAACTTGTTCAAATTTTATCATTTTAAAGTATGCCAACTTAACGTACCATATATAACAGATTTGTTTCCTGTTGACAAACACAGAACTGAATACTGACTGCTAAACATTGCAGATGATTGTAAAAAATAATAAAATTTATTTAATAAAAATTTTTAATAAAAATTGTAAAATATTCAGTTGCATTGCTTCTTCAGTTCAATAATATTTATTACACGTATTTTAGCAAATATTAGAGCTGTGAGTCTTTATGGGTAAAAGTCGCCAGGGATTTTACAAAATGTGCTGTCTCCTGCTTTTTGTCTTCCTATAACTGTGTTAAAAACTTGCAGACACAATGGAATGTTTGTAATCTACTTTCATGCCTAAATGTGTGGGCAAATATGCTACAAACTAAAGCAGATGTTCTTGCAGGATTTCTCCGTAACCCGAGGAATCCATTTTATTTTTACAAATTTTCAAACCAAACAGTAAAACACTCTCCTACATGGTTCAGTATAAGAGTAGGTAGCTTATAATAATATGTGAAGTTTTCAAAATCCTAATAGATGTAAGCCTTGGTCTTATCAAACCATTGAATTTCTTCCACCCTGTCTCAGAGTTTAACATATATCTTTTGACCTTTCCCAACAATGGTGTTCCTTTCACTGCTTTCACAAATTTGTTATATAATTCTGTTTTACTTTATTACTAGCTATATACAGGGTGTGAAGTGGGCTGTAATGCAGCAGAATGGAGTACCAGCAATTCTCATTTTTTAGCAGTTGAATATTGGCAGTGAGTGGGGCGTACCAGCCTGCATCACACATTTCCAATGCCCCTTCCCCACTCTTACCATGGAGTTTGAAACACCAAGGCTCTTTGATACAATGTTACTGTTACATTGAGCACTCGAAACACCAAGGGGGACACTTTGATTGAATGTTAGTGTACTCTGAGCTACATCCCTTGTATGAAAACATGCTATAGAAATGAAATGCTGCTGTTGTTGTTGCTCTAGCTGTCCTTGAAACACCAAAGTATTGATCGAGTGTAGTTTATCTGAAACAGATAGTACATTCACTTATGTATATCCACTTCAGACACTGGCTATATAACATTTCAGCTGTGCAGGACTTGTTCCTTTTGGTAATATGATGAGGTAGAATAGTTATTGAATTTTTATGTCTTTATTTGGAACCTTCAACTTTTTTTGAGTGTTGATATGTATTGATTTCAGTTTTTGTTATCCAGACATTTATTTGAAAAATAGTTAGACATTATATTTATTTCATGTAATTTTTGAACATCATCATTGACTGGTTCATCTACATTCTGACTGTGCTGCCACAACACTGCAGATAGTTCGATTGACTGTAGGTTCACAGCACATGACATCATCATTTCTCTACTATAAAGGCCACATTAGGTTTGCAGTTTTTGCTCCACGTGTTGGCATGTACTTCTCAAATTATGATCTCCAGTTATTGAATTTTTAGCTTCTATAACAACTATGTACCACTTTCCACGTGTATCCCGTCTCACTACATCAGTGTACTACAAGTTAGCCCTATTTTTGCATGTACAAAATGATTTTGAAGGATTGATTGTTGTATGCAGATACACAGATATTTCAGTTTTTGTCTTTTCTTTAAAATAATGATACAGATATTCTTTGAATGTTCCTTTCCTTTAATTAGTTTTTTGTTAATCTTCAAAAGATTTCATAGACCCTAACATACAAGTGAGCATGTTCGTAACTGGCTTGGTGCATTTTTATCACATTTCTTTGTTTTGGTAACACCCTATTTTAAGCACTGCAGAAACACATCAATTACTCAAATATGCTTTGTAACAAGACCTAAATAAAGGCTTCTTTTGGTC
The DNA here is from genome assembly GCF_900747795.2 of Erpetoichthys calabaricus. NCBI lineage: Eukaryota > Metazoa > Chordata > Cladistia > Polypteriformes > Polypteridae > Erpetoichthys > Erpetoichthys calabaricus. The sequence continues at coordinate 147,294,698 of NC_041401.2, read as the reverse complement.
TTAATAATACTTAGAAAGAATCAGCAAATTGGACATTCGTCTTTGTGCAGTGTGACATATTAAAAGTTTGTGATACACTGGTTAAATGAACTGTAAATAAGAAGTATTTATAGGTCTTATACTGATGAACACAATATCAAGAGAGGTATATCTCTTTTAAGCCACCTCTGACCATTCCAAAGTTCAGTTATTTTAGTAGACCACATTGCGGAGATGAAGGTATTGTACTTTATAACTTCTCCCCACCTTCCCTTCTACATATATAACATCAGGCAATTGTATAGAGTAAAAGACAAGCAGTTGTTAATTCACAACTTTAAACACTGTATTATTCATAATATGCATAAAATAATAACAATAAGCAAAGTACATTTGAATATTGGCAACCACACAACCTGATAAATGCTGATGTGTAGTTTCTTGTGGCACACAGACTTGTTAGTTACTTAAAATGTCTCTAGTTAAGTCATCATTTTTAGCCAGCTTTCTTCAGAACAGGGCGCATGCCTGTCTCAATATGGTTCTCAGTGTGGTCTTCTTTTCAGTCCATAGTATGTGAGATGCTTCTTCATCATGATGGTGTGAGATAGAGAGGGAGGGATAAATCAAGCTAATTGATTCTCTGTAAAGCTCTTACACCAACAGGGTGTCATGGTATAGAATGGCCTCTAATTCATACCAATCCCAAACAGCCATACTTCAGACCAATGGGGGCACACAATACCTTTCTCACCTTCCCCCAAAACCATTTGTTGAGCTGATGCTTGCCAGCTAGGTAGTCTGCCTTTCCTGTGAGGGTTGACTGAAAGAGTCCTGTTGAGAATCACTTGCTAAACTGGTTTTAGGCACTTTCCCCAATCTTGTCATAAAATTCACTATTATGGTTAGTTAAACATCAAACTATTGCTGTTCCTATCAATGATATAACACTAATATTACATTGCTTTGTTTAAGTTACAAATAAAGACATACAAAATATTTATCAACTTATATTCAAATTTCACACCACAGCAGTGAAGAATGAAATACTTCACATGAAACTGAATTTTCTACAAAACTCAGTGTTTCATTTTGCAAAGAAAACACACAAAGCAAATGACATTTCACTTCCAGTGAAATTTGTGCTAAGGACACAAGAAGAAAAGTGTTTAGTGCCTGCCTAGAAGTGCTCCCTGCACTAATTCTGCATGTGTCTGTCATTTAGTGGTTACAGATCTTTAGTGATTCCTTTCTCGTCACATCTACACATTTTGTTGAGCCATCAGACCTGTTTTATAATTGTTGTGGTAGTACATTGCCCAGTTTCCCAGTTATGATGACAAGCCAGATGATTGTAATCCTAAAGATGCATCATAGAAAGAAATGAAACTCAATGGTCAGCAACATTCAGAGTGTAGATATCCTACATTTCCTCTATAGGAATCAAGAAACAGGAAATGTAATGACAGGGAGCGTGTTTTAGTGTCATTGTGTAATAAATAAATAGAATGCCATATTTTTTTTAAAAATGCACTGTGCCACTGCAATGTTGTGAACAAGAGGCATAAATAAAATTGATTTGACTGGTGTGCTACAAATTTCCTGTGTTATTCAGCAGTGGATTAAAAAAAAACAGGAAAAAACAGAAGTGTGAACAAGGCTGTAGGAACAATTGTCCTTGTTTTTCAATATATAAAAAACTTCAAAACCCCAAAAAATCCCTATCAGTGACTTTTTCATTTTGCAATTAAGAAATTGGCTTAAAATAATTGATTTTCGTGTCAGTTTTTGCAAAATTGTAAGCAAAATGAAATTTGGCTGTTTCATTCATCACTAGTTATAACCGACCATGGATCTTCCAGAGTTTGATTTCATCCAGGAATGCTGTTCTCTGGAGTTTTCATTTTTCTCTTCTATGTATGTCAGTGGATCATATTTAAATCATGCTTAGGGATGTTATATTATCATGATTTGTTTATATTAGCCATTGAAACTGCCATGTGTTAAAATGAGTTTAAAGTAATTTTTATTTTGATGGATGCAAATATAGCCTGACTTACTGTTACTGATTTATAGTTGTTAATACATACATTGTGTTTGAACATACAGTATAAAGAATGCTATAATAAAGTTGAATTGAACTGGTGCAACCCTGCAGCATGTCTTGATTTGTTGGGTTGTCTCAAAGATAGCTGTGTTTAACATGAATTAATTTGAAAAACCTCAATTTCACTTTCTGTATGTGTGCAACAAATTGCAGAATATGGTTTCTTGCACCAGAGCATTCTGCTCTGTGATGTGATACGCTAAAGAAGGTTAAAACCTAGGAATCACTTTTTACTTTGAAGTTATGTCAGTTTTGTGTTGATCACTCAAAAAAATTACAATTTTATATTAAAACAATGTTTGAAAATTGTGTACATTTATATATGAAATATTTGCACATTAGTAAATTTATTGATTGGACTACAAATATTAGCACTGAATTATAGCATGCTATAAACCAGTTTTTCCGACTACGTTTAATAATGCAAAATTAGCATAAAAATTAATTCTGTTCCCCTAAAATAATTACTTTTTCTATTCCAGGATACAAAATATTATTTATGCTGTATAGGTTTTTCTTCCTGTACTGTTTGTCTTTTCATAAGTTTTCAAGCCTTTAAGTTGCTTGACTTTTTTAGATTCATATGGAAAAGTTAAAAGAAGTAGAACTTCCACAGTTCTTGGCTGACCAAAAGGTGACTGCGATATACAATTATCAGGTTACAAAAGTTAAAAACTGTAAAATTAAAATGATACCGTAGTGCAGCGTTTGGGGCTTTCTTTCACTAGAAATAAAATGTAGACAAGTATCACCATTTGGATATTTTGCTAATACAATTGAAATTAAGCCAATGCTTGACTCCAATCTGATAAAAGTTTAATGTACAGCATGTATTTAATTAGAGACTACTGAAATGCAAAATGTCTCCTCATTGAAAAAACTGGTTGAACTCCAATAAAAATATTTCATTATAGTGCTTTGTTTTCTTTCTTCTAAGGGTAAATGTATCAGCTTTCACCGCAGAATTAGCTTTGCATGAGTAGATAATGAATGACTTACCATGTGTTTGACTGAACTACAATTTTTCTTTATACCAAAAAAAAAGTATGATTATGGACATAATTTGTAAACTACAAAATTTAAAAGGATTAAGAAAAACAAATTGAACAATCACAAACATATTTCTGCTGCAAACCAATTGTAAACGTTTCTTGAAGTAAGCGTCAAACTTTATTCAAAACCACAAGATGCATAAATAATACACTCTAATATGAACAGGAGGCTATCTATTTACAGCATTTATTTCATAATTTACTGTGATATAAACCAAAACATGACTAATAGTGATGTATATAAATAAATAAATAGATGGCTAAACACACAGATAGTGTTATAATTTTCAGTTATTGAAAATTTTTATCACTACTTGTTTTCAGGTCTTCAACAAAAAAAATACATTTTAGATTTGGATAAAGATATTCAACTCCAACTTGTACAATGTGAAAACATAATCACCCTCTAGTTATATCCACACATTTAAAGTTATAATTAAGATAAGGTTATTGGACACACTCAAGATTAAGAATCCTCATTTAATTTGAACCTTTATGATGGTGCGGGTCAGCTCCATGCACCCTCTTCCATTTTGGGAGCCTCTTGAACCTGACACCGCCGACGGTCATGACTGGGGTAAGCTTGGCAGATGAGGACACACACACAAATCAAAGGGACAGTGACAAGTGCTGTAGCGTTTTTATTAAAATAAACAAACCAAGTGTTCAAACAGTATAGTGCATCCAAATATTCAACAAATAAATAATCCAATTAAAAGAAAGTGTCTATGTGGAGGTTGAAATCCAATCAAATAAATATTCCTTTAAAAAAAACGAGATTAAAACCAACAGTGCAGGAAATTGTCTCTTGAAACACGTATCCTAGTGCAGTCCATTAAAATCACCGTCTCCCCAGCTTATCCTTATGGACCTTGCAGCTAACGAGGTGCCTAACCAACACTTAGCCTTCTTTCTTCTGCGGTCCATAGGTCTGGGTCCTTTCTGCTTTCATGGCCACACAGTAAGGCTCCCGATCCAGACCTAGGCTTGGGTCCTTCCTTCCCACAGACCAAGGAAAGGCTGAGCCTCTTTTGCTGACTCCCACTGCCTTCCCGGATTTAAGGTGAGCTGCACTCCTCCTGGTCGCTTAAATTGTTCAGCTGAAGCAAACCATCATCACAGCACCGAGGGTCAGCCACACACTGTCCTTCTGGGGCTCCCATCCTCCTAGCTGTCTGTCTCCTCATCACTCCTGCACCAGCTCTTCACTGTTTCCTGCCTGCTTCACACTCTTTTCTTTAACCTCCATTATTTTCTCTTTCTCTTCTCTTTTTTTTCCCCTCTAACACTTATGTTTCCCTATTTAAAGTGGGGTGAGGTGCAGCTGTGACAATCACAGCTCCAGCGCTAATTTGGGTCACTGGCGATCCTCCACACATTACAAAGCCTCACCTGAAGATGCGAGTGTCATTGTTATTTATTTTTTTTAAATCCTCTGTACCACACACCATTCATCACAACCTTACAGTCACTATCAAGTTACCAGCACAAAAGTTCAATAATCATACAATCAAAAAAAGTACCTGAAGAGTCCAGAAAAAATGTTGATACCTATCATCTGTATGGAAATCACTGCAAACCCATTTCTAATATTGTGTTACTTCACTAAACAACAGTAAAAGCCATAACCTCCAAATGTAAATTCCTTGGGATAGTCATTAATCTACACAGGTATGGAGATTCACTGCTGTACAAAATTATCCAGGAAGTCACAATGGATTCTAAAAAACAAAAAACTGCGGGCTTCTCCAGACTGAACAAAGGGCAGTGTTCATGATGTAACAAACAGAAGGACTGTGGGCAAAAATGGGCTTCATTGGAAGATAGCAAAATTAATATAAATGCTTGTCTCTCATTTACTAGCAAGCTCTTGTGAGATATCCAAGACTTCTGGGAGACATTTCTATGGACAGATCCAGCAAAGTGGAACTTTTAGTACAATATTAAGTGCCATTATGTCTGGTAAAAATCAAACATAGCATTCTACAGCAGAATGATACTAACAGTGCAACATAGTGGAGATGGGGGTCTGATGGTGTGTGTATGCTTTGTTATGTCAGAATCTGGATGACAAGCCATAAATGAATGAACCATGAAAGCTGATCTGTATTAGAAAACTCTGGCGGAGAATATCTGGTCATCTGACCAGGAGATTAAGCTTTAGCATATTTGGGCCATGCAGCAACATAATGATCCAAAATTCATGAATTGGCCTAGTCCATGTCTTGGCTTAAACCAAATAGAGATACTGTGCCAGGACATTAAATAAGCAACCGAATTTTGAAAACCAACCAGTGTTTTTGAATTAAAGCAGTTCTGCAGGGAAGAACTGGTTAAAATTCTTACACAGTGATGTGAAGTACTGATATTGAATTACAGTCACTGTATGGTTCTAAGAGGTGTAGCAAACCAGTTATTAACTATAAGAGGCACTTTATCATAAAGTGCTAGATAGTATCGGACTACTTTGTTCATTCAATAAATGGCATAGCTAAAAAAGTGTCATTGGTCAAATACCCTTTATCAAAAATAAGATTTCAATTTAAGACCTGAAAACATCCAGTGCAATTATTATTAAAAGTATCTATTGCAAAAATGTGCAATTATTGTGGAAACTAAGCAGGGTACAAATACTCTTCCACAGTATTGTATGTGTGCCTGTGTGTGTTAGTGTGTTTATATATATAAATCTAGAAGATTGCTGGTTCAATCCTGTTACTACTAGAAGGAATCCTACTTGGTGGGCACTTGAGCAAGGCCCTTAACCTGAAAATTGCTTCAAGAAGTCTGTACAATGACTGACCCTGTGGTCTGACCACCAAAGGTGATGCAAAAAAAAGACAATTTCCCCTCGGGTATTAACAAAAGTAGATATCTATCTATCTATCTATCTATTGTGAAGAAACAAAGTCACACAGAATAAACTTTTGGGGTTTCCGCCCCGGTTTACTGAAACATAAATTGAGTACTGTCTCCACAATACAAGGCAAATGGTCACACTGGACAAAGTATAAAGCAAACAGGGGAACATTTATAGAGAGGGACAGGAAATTGAATTAGAGATTCTGGGAAAACTGAAATGCATGCTGGAATAAAGACATCATCATCTTGTGACTGGAGGGTAGACGGGAACCTGGAAGTATGGCTTCTTTTTGTTTACTCCGGGCTTTATTATGGTGGCGAGTCCTTGCTCTGGCTGATGAGACGAGAAGAGAAAGGTTAGTGCACTGCCTCTGTCCCTCGGCATGGGTTGTCGCGATGTGGTCTGAGTCCTTAAACTGCTCCCCATGCGCTTGTGCGTGACACTATCTATCTATCTATCTATCTATCTATCTATCTATCTATCTATCTATCTATCTATCTATCTATCTTTATATACAGTGATCCCTCGCTATATCGCGCTTCGTCTTTCATGGCTTCACTCCATCGCGGATTTTAAATGTAAGCATATGTGAATATATATCGCGGATTTTTCACTGCTTCGCGGATGTCTGCGGTCTACAGTACGTGTGCTTCCTCAGTTGATTTGCCCATTTGAATTCAAACAAGGGACGCATTTGAATTCAAACAAGGGACGCTATTGGCAGATGGCTGAGAAGCTACCCAATCAGAGCACGCGGTTAAGTTCCTGTGTGCTGCTGATTGGCTCAGCAACGGAGTGCTGCATTAACCAGGAAGTCTAATCTCACTCATTCAACATTAATGCACGTTACTGCTAATGCTTCAGGGTTGCAGAAAAGGTAAAAGTTTTGGATATGTTGAAGGAAGGAAACAGCTACACCGCTGCAGGACACAATTACAGCATCAATGAGTCCACGATTCTTTTTATTTAAAAAGGAGGAAAAGCATATAAGATCAACGGCCGCAGTGTCCTTTAATCAAGGCGCAAAACGAGTTGCAAGTGGACATGATAAGGCAGTAGTCTGGACGGAATCTGCTTTAGGGATTTGGATTGAAGAGTGATGGAAGAAGAACAACGGCGGTGCTAAACAGTCGCCTGAAGAGGCTCCTTTAGAAGAGCTGTAACGCTATCCTTTGTTGTGCAGTAAAATTAAACTCATCGTTATCGGACAAGTGTCATTGTTGGTGAGTAACATAATTAATTATCTACGTACAGTACTTATTACATGTACAGTAATCCCTCCTCCATCGCGGGGGTTGCGTTCCAGAGCCACCCGCGAAATAGGAAAATCCGCGAAGTAGAAACCATATGTTTATATGGTTATTTTTAGAATGTCATGCTTGGGTCACAGATTTGCGCAGAAACACAGGAGGTTGTAGAGAGACAGGAACGTTATTCAAACACTGCAAACAAACATTTGTCTCTTTTTCAAAAGTTTAAACTGTGCTCCATGACAAGACAGAGATGACAGTTCTGTCTCACAATTAAAAGAATGCAAACATATCTTCCTTTTCAAAGGAGTGCAAAGCAAGCAGTCAAAAAAAAAATCAATAGGGCTTTTTGGCTTTTAAGTATGCGAAGCACCGCCGGTACAAAGCTGTTGAAGGCGGCAGCTCACACCCCCTCTGTCAGGAGCATGAAGAGAGAGAGAGAGAGAGAGAGAGCCACAGAAAAACAAAGTCAAAAATCAATACGTGCCCTTTGAGCTTTTAAGTACGCGAAGCAACGTACAGCATGTCCTTCAGGAAGCAGCTGCACACAGCCCCCCTGCTCACACACCCCTACGTCAGCGCAAGAGAGAGAGAGAGAGAGAGAGAGAGGAAAGTAAGCTGGATAGCTTCTCAGCCATCTGCCAATAGCGTCCTTTGTATGAAATCAACTGGGCAAACCAACTGAGGAAGCATGTACCAGAAATTAAAAGACCCATTGTCCGCAGAAACCCGCGAAGCAGCGAAAAATCCGCGATATATATTTAAATATGCTTACATATAAAATCCGCGATGGAGTGAAGCCGCGAAAGGCGAAGCGCGATATAGCGAGGGATCACTGTACATAGTTTAGTGTCGCTGTACACACATTTTACTGTATACAATTTTTCTTGCATTGTACGTATTTATTGCTGGTGGCCTGTCTGTTGTAATGGCTGTAACGTATTGATATCAGAGACGCTCGATATCTTTAAAATAATATTTAGGTTTTACTGTATGTAACATAATTTCAACGAATCTTACCTAATATCTAAGAGAATACAAAGGGTTTATGCTGTATAACTGTGCGTGAAATGTTTATAATAGTGTGGGAGAGTTTATAAGGGCTTAAAATATATAAAAATAACCATATAAACATATGGTTTCTACTTCGCGGATTTTCTTATTTCGCGGGTGGCTCTAGAACGCAACCCCCGCGATGGAGGAGGGATTACTGTATATAGTAACAAAACACACAAAAACAAAGTCAGAGGGTTGGGGACTGTCCCCATTTATTAGTGTAGACTGATACAATTGGTCTTTACAGACTAATACAGAAAATGGTAGACATATATATAATGAAAATGCAGGAAGGGCTGTAAAAAGAAAGTGGCCTTCTGGGATCGGAGTGACATCATCTGGAGGTGGGACCTTGAGGAGTGGAACCAGAAGTGACATCATAAGGTGTTCTTTAGTTGGAAGTGATTATTGGACTGGTTCTTCAGTTGGACTGGTTCTTCAGTTGTTCTGCGGGTAAAAGAGGAGAAAGAATTAGGGTACAGCGCCACCCTCTGGTCTGGCAGGTGCATACAATTATTTGGGCCCGTAAACTTTCTCCCAGTCACACACACACACACACACACACACACACACACACACACATATATATATATATATATATATATATATATATATATAGTATATGTAAAATATAAAGCACATACAATTGATACAATAACCTACCTATTTGGTTCTAAAAGTGTTGAAAATATTATAGCATACCATTTTTCACTTTTAAGGCAATTGTAGAGATGATAGTTTGATGAAAAATTCATGACAGCTTTAGCAATAAATCAGCTCAAAGTATCAATCTGTCTGTCCATTTCAGCCTGTACTTTTTCCTAAGGAAGCTAACAATGTAGTTTTAAATGTTTAATAATCCTGTTCACAAAAATCAGTGAAAATGCCAAAATAACACATGAGATTAGCCTACAAACACACTTAAATAACACCAAAAGTACAGTAAAAATGTAACAAAATATTTAAATTATCAAAAACAAAGTTGGAAAAAGAAACGTTATAATTTTAAGTTATGTTATAGGCACTCTGCCAACTGCATTAAGCACATTGAGGGAGTAAATCATTGAAGAAGATAATATCTTAGCTGATGGTGATGGAAAACACAAACAGTGTAATGCTATAAATCTGTTGAACTTCAACAGACCTAACAGAGAGTGCTCCTGATATACTGTATAAATGGAAACATATAGCATACGTCCAGGGACTGGAAGACTGCACTTCATACACTGTGGTCCATCAGCACTGATTCAAACAATCCAGCAGGGTTCACTGCTGTTGTTTCAGAAGGCCAATAAAAACAAATGATCGCAAAACTTGTCTGTTCCATCTTGGACTGTATGACCAGTTCATGCCTACTTGGATAAAGATATGTAACAATAGTCCCTTTGTGGCTGTCTTTATCCCTGAACAATTAAATACAAAATTGTGGCTTCACTATGAAAATTGGCCATGATTGCTTTCTTTAAGTATTTGGAGAATGACTCTCAGTAAGGCGCAGTGGCAGCGCTGCTGTCCCATAGTAAGGAGACCTGGGTTTGCCTCCCGGGTCCTGCCTGTGTGGAGTTTGTATGTTCTGCCTGTGTCAGATTAGGTGAATAGGGGACACTAAATTGACCCTTGTCTGTGGTTAGTGTATATGTGTTTTCGCTCTGCAATCGACTGCTGCCCTGTCCAAGGTTTTGTTCCTGCCTTACGCCCTCTGTTAGCTGGGGTAGACACCAGCACCCCCATGACCCTGTTCAGCAATAATCAGGTGAGACAATGACATGACAAGACTCTCAGTAAGTTTGCTTAAGTGAATAGTGTTGCTTGTCCAGTCCAATGCATTGTTTAGAAGAATGTTACCGCCAATTGCAACTCCATGGTGATCGGACCCACTCTTTAATATAAAGTTAATGTTTGAACCACAAAGAAATTTGTTGTGGGGATGCAAGGTAGGCAATTCCCACGTAACATTCTGCAAACAGATTCTTAAACTAAAAAAATGTTTTACATATTACTAGAATTGCCAGGGAGAAAAAAAGATATGAAATGACCTGCATAAGGCACATTTCAGTAATTTAAAAGTAAAGGTGACAAAATGGAAATATGGAAAAAAACAGAAGCATGCTTGTTCATTTCATTGTTTTTTTTTGAGTGTGTAAAAAGTTAAAGACCAATTTCAGTTAATATGTTTATTTAAAATAAAATTAAAAAGAGAATTCATTGTTGCTTCATTTATATTATCTGCTTTGAAAAAAGAATGTAATGTAATGATTAAAAAGTTAGATAGTGAAGCCAGTGTCAAATTATACAACTTGTAGTTAGAGGGGATGTCAATCTTGACTACTTTTGTTGCTGATCTCATCAATTACACAATAACAGAGATTGCATGATATTACAAATGACTCTGTGACAACTTTCCAGCACAGTTTCCCATTTCCAAAGTATCACAAGTTTGCCCCTTTTTCTAACAGCCAATCACATGCTGTCTGACAGAGCTCATGCCTCATGAATGCTTTCCAGGTACAGTGAGTCCAGCTGCAATCTCAGCTTTTTTCTTCTTTTTCTCCATTCTGTTTTGATACATACAACACAAGACATCAGACAGACAGGACTCTCTTCTGTTTACAAGGTCTAAAACACCCACGTTTCTTATTCCTTTCCCAATTTATCATACGCAATTTACTTTCAGATGAGTACTCATTTGTTGTCAGCTCTCACATACACTCAGTCTGCCTCTACGACTTAAGATAAAATCCAATGTTTGGAATGAGTCGTTGGGTATGTCAGACTACATGACCTGCAGTCACAGAAGTACCTCTGACTCACCGATTATATGAATGAAATGTGCAACAGAAAATTGCTTGAAAATTTGTGTAATGTAACATGGCCACAAGTCTCTCTGTCTGTCTGTTTACCGTATTCTCTAGTCACCTTAAGTCACTGCTTCAGTAGGAATTGTAGAATGGGAAAACAATATGACTTAGAGCTAATTACTGGTAAACGTTTAGATAAATAAATTATAAATATGGATTGGTAAAATGTAAAAATGCTATACTGCTTTTTTAGTATGTTACACTGAATTTATTTATTTAACATTGTTTTTGTAATGCATAAAGGAAAAAAATAAACGCAGAACATTTTATAGTACTTATCATAAATTGGAATTCATTTCTCTGAAACAGTAAAATAATTTGGGACAAAATAATGATAAATTGTCAATTTAATGTAATTTTGTCTAATTATTTGTGAATTTTAATTCCAAGTTTTGATAACTTACTTTAATTTTTGTTAGTCTTTTATATTTACTTTTGTCAATAAAGGTTATGTAATTAATAATGTAATTATTAGGTGATTTAAAGTATGTTAGAAATAGGATAGGATAGAAAAAGGAACTGTCTCACTCCACTACCCATATGTACACTCCAAATCTACTAAGAAGAACAGCCAATTCTGCAGATTAATAATGAACAATATGAATGTGATATCTTCTGTTAAGTAATGAAAATGTAGTTAAAGGAGCCAGGAAAGATGTTTTCCACAGGCCTCTGCCTTCTTCTGTGATAAACAGGTTGACCTCTTCGCTTCAATTGATGATGATGTGGAGATGGTATCAAATGTGAATTTAGGTCTTACTAATTGGGATGAGTGGATATTCTTTTTTTAAATGAGGTGATAGCTGGTTGGATTTATTTAGCTACAATAACCCATTTCCATGAATTGCTTATATTTTTCTTTGCTAATTGTAACTGAATTTGCATTACATAGAAAGATCTATATTTCTTTAAAGACTGTTACATTAAACTGGACATGTTATTCTCTGCAGGTCTCAGGGGGCCATGTCTGCCCTATCAGGACTGCTATTCTAATCCATTAATCATTCTTTTGATGAGAAACATACTCTTTTGAACTTAAAAATTAATGTTAAACATACAAGTGTACTTACAAATGCTTGTGAATGCCCAAAGAATTAAATAGGAAATTTTTCTTGATTGAAACTTGCCCAGATTGATTATTTCTTGCAGCGGGAATTCATTATTACATTAGGTGTAAGCTTGTGTGCACAATAAAGTTCATGAATACTGTATCGTCATTGAATAATACAGAGCTGTGCAAAAAGAATTTAAAAGACCTGAACAAGCTTCAGATCTGGGCGAACACTTGGAAAATGCAGTTTAATGTAGAAAAATGCAAAGTGCTACATGTGGGCAAAAGTATCATCAATTATAAATGCAAGATGAGAGACACTGTCAAGCAGGACGCAACCTCTGAAAAGGATTTGGGGTATATGGTGACACAACATTTTCATTGACTAAGCGATGTATGGAAATAATTAATTAAAATGTTAAGTTATATCATAAAAACTGTTGAATATAAGTCAAGGGATGCTATTCTCAAACTATATAATACACTAGTAAGACCGCATGTGGAGTATTGTGTGCAGTTCCAGTCACAACGGTACATGAAAGAACCCTCATCGTCATCTGTTGTAGAATGTATTTATTTGAAAACTATCAGTGTCAGATCAGGGGGAGTGTGAATGTGACTGAGAGAATAAAACTGATTTAAAAAAATAACACTAACTTTTACAAGTACCATAAATTTATACCGGCTGTTACAGATTCAAATCAAATTTATGTTTTTATTATGTAACAGTAATAAAAATAGCATCTCACTACTCAGAATGGTAAATGTTGAGGACCCTGCAATTGAACCCACAACCTCTTTATTATGAGACAGCGGTTGATACCGCTGCACAAACCACATAGACATATCTACTTTCTACCCTAAGCCAACTGCTTTTTCTACAGTTATATTCTTGAATAAAAGTGCACTTGTTTTGTTATACTTGTACCTTTTGTGAAAGTGTTTGATATTTGGACTTCAGTCATCACACATTATATACTTCATGTCTAAATTTTGTCAATTACTACTAAAACATGAAAAATGTTTCTGTTTTAGTTATGTGTTCAACAATTTCTGCCTCACAGTTCCTGTCATCCTACATTTACACAGATCGTTGTAGACACGGAACACACATGAAGTGTATGTATTTCAAATAACAATATATTATTTACCCTCTACAATTCTTGGAACCTCACACCCAGATAAACAGACATGAGCTCTGAAAATCTTCTTTGCAAGTTGAGCTCTGTCAGTGTCGGTGGGGGGGGGGTTGGGGTAGCAGGCTGCTTGTGCTGATCAACACATTTGCAAAACAAAAGACGGTAATGGAGAGGTGCGAAGGAATTTAAGGTGGCTCAGGATTATGAGTGTTTTTGTAGGCTTCAGGGATTCTAGTGTTAAGAAGAATCTGGATGAGGTATTGGGAAAGAATAGTTATTAGCTAAAGATACAAGCTTGATGAACTGATTCGTCTACTCTCATTTGTCTAATTTCTTATGTTTCAGAGAGCATTATTTTTATGGATATTAGAAAGTGCACCCCAACAACTTTGGTTACCAATAAGTTTGAAAATAAATCTAATCACAATCACAAACTAAGGGAGCTCAACATACAATGAGTTATCATGTTGTCTCTCTCTCTGCTTTGCTACATACGTGTACATGCTGCACCTGCTGTGGTTTTTGTAGTCTTCAAACTGCTTTGGTGATGCTCTATTCTGGTGTAAAGTAAGTAATTTTACCACATATAACATTCGGTTAGTATAAGATTTGATCAAAATGTATTTATTATGACTACAGCATAAAACAATGTGTGTTTTGTCTGGTTGTATATTTGTGTTGTTCATTAGTTAACTCTAGTTTTTATATTGGAAATTCATACAGACAAATGCTGGCCACAGAAATGCAAATGCAATCCTTAAGGTCTGATTTAGGAAATTGATCAGGATTAAAACTTACAAAAAGCATTTTAAGGAGAAATGAAACACATTTTACAGTAAGAAGTGTATAGGAGTCCCTTTCTTTCCACCTTTGTTCTCCCAAGTTGGGGTTTTCTGTGATTACAATTATGATAATTGGTACATTATATTTTTCTGTACTCAGGGTTTTAAAAAAATGTTAGGTACTTTATTTATTTTTCCTTACAGATAAATAATTTTGAGGTTTGAGTGTGACAAGTTTTGCTTCATGTTTAAAAAAAAAATTCTTACATACATTAATTACAAATTGCACTTAAATCTATTCCTTATAATTATATGATTTTAATGTTAAGAATCTGCTTTTTTATGTTTCTCAAAAACACTAAACGTGCATTTTGAAATAATCTACGGTATAGTATAGACAATATACATTTTAAATTACTTATATTACTTTAAATTACTTATACAGTAATCCCTCCTCCATCGCGGGGGTTGCGTTCCAGAGCCACCCGCGAAATAAGAAAATCCGCGAAGTAGAAACCATATGTTTATATGGTTATTTTTATATTGTCATGCTTGGGTCACAGATTTGCGCAGAAACACAGGAGGTTGTAGAGAGACAGGAACGTTATTCAAACACTGCAAACAAACATTTGTCTCTTTTTCAAAAGTTTAAACTGTGCTCCATGACAAGACAGAGATGACAGTTCAGTCTCACAATTAAAAGAATGCAAACATATCTTCCTCTTCAAAGGAGCAAACAAATCAATAGGGCTGTTTGGCTTTTAAGTATGCGAAGCACCGCGGCACAAAGCTGTTGAAGGCGGCAGCTCACACCCCCTCTGTCAGGAGCAGAGAGAGAGAGAGACAGATAAAAAAATCAATACGTGCCCTTCGTGCTTTTAAGTATGCGAAGCACCGTGCTGCATATCGCTTCACAAAGCAGCTGCACAGAAGGTAGCCAACGTGAAGATAATCTTTCAGCATTTTTAGACGAGCGTCCATATCGTCTAGGTGTGCGAACAGCCCCCCTGCTCAATCCCCCTACGTCAGGATCAGAAAAAGTCAGCGCAAGAGAGAGAGAGAGAGATAGAAAAGTAAGCTGGGTAGCTTCTCAGCCATCTGCCAATAGCGTCCCTTGTATGAAATCAACTGGGCAAACCAACTGAGGAAGCATGTACCAGAAATTAAAAGACCCATTGTCCGCAGAAATCCGCGAACCAGCAAAAAATCCGCGATATATATTTAAATATGCTTACATATAAAATCCGCGATGGAGTGAAGCCGCGAAAGGCGAAGCGCGATATAGCGAGGGATCACTGTATACCAATTTTATTATATAATACGCTACTATAGCAGTCCGTTTGTCTGTCCAGGATTTTAAATCACCTGTAGCTTGCAAACCGTTTGCCCTATTGACCTGAAATTTGGTACACATATACTACATGACGTCTACTATCAAGGTTATTCCTGTTTTTATTTATTTTTTATTTTATTGTAGAATGAACTCTCGGCAGTGGCCAGCAGGGTGGCCGTGTGGCATATGTGTACGGGCACTGTTCTCATCACTACCACCTTTGCCGTCACTTCCCCTACCTCTTCATATCTTAAATCATTCTTGAGGCAGATTGAAGACTTAAGTGCCAGCTTAAGTGAAAAATTAAGGGAAACATACTAAGTAATTGCAACACAAACACTGACTTCATCAGTTTTAACGTGAAAAGATGCCGATGAAAAAACAGAAGAAGCAGACCGGTAGGGTGGAGAAAAGAAGAGCTGCTCAGGAAGCAGCAAGTGCATCAACCTCTGAGCAAACGAATGCTAAATGTACAGAGAAAGAGTATGAAAACTATGAATGCTCAAGTCAAATGTATTCCGTGCAGTGTGCCGTTACTGGTACATTATAAATAATGGGACAACAGCGTTTTTCACCTTTTGACTAAGTGAGCATTGGAATATAAATATGTTAAAAAATTAAAAAGTCTAACTATAAAATCTTCCCAAAAGTCTACAAAGACACTTAACCAAATCTTGACATAACACATCTATCATTTGATAACACCAGCTAAATGCTGTAGGGTCTCACCATTCATGTCACAGTGTGCAGCCATCGTATGTACCTGGGAACAAAAAAGAATGAAAATAATTGAGTAGTACACATCAATAGAGCAGTCAGAATTAAGGAGATTTTCCTAAGGAATTGTCAGAAATGGGAGTGAAAGCCAGTTCATGAATGAGGAACTTAGCAATTGTCAGAACACAAAAGGACTAGGGTAAGGTTGAGGCTGATACAAAATCAAAATCCGAATTGTTTGTAGTGCTCAAGTTGTGATCGCTTTCCTTTAAAGTTTTAGGAAGTTTTAAAGTTTGCATGGTACCTTACGCATACTGCCATCACCTATAGCATAATAAAAATACTGTTATAGGTCAAGGGGCATGTGCATTGTTAGCAACCACATAATATCATCGTATATAGATAGATAGATAGATAGATAGATAGATAGATAGATAGATAGATAGATAGATAGATAGATAGATAGATAGATAGATAGATAGATAGATAGATAGATAGATAGATAGATACTTTATTAATCCCAAGGGGAAATTCACTTACTCCAGCAGCAGCATACTGATAAAGAACAATATTAAATTAAAGAGTGATAACAATGCAGGTATAACAGACAGACAATAACTTTGTATAATGTTAACGTTTACCCCCCCCCCCCGGAATTGAAGAGTCGCATAGTGTGGGGGAGGAACGATCTCCTCAGTCTGTCAGTGGAGCAGTACAGTGACAGAAGTCTGTCGCTGAAGCTGCTCCTCTGTCTGGAGATGATACTGTTTAGTGGATGCTGTGAATTCTCCATTATTGACAGGAGCCTGCTCAGTGCCCGTCGCTCTGCCACGGATGTCAAACTGTCCAGCTCCATGTCTACAATAGAGCCTGCCTTCCTCACCAGTTTGTCCAGGTGTGAGGCGTCCCTCTTCTTTATGCTGCCTCCCCAGCACACCACCGCGTAGAAGAATGCGCTCACCACAACCGTCTGATAGAACATCTGCAGCATCTTATTGCAGATGTTGAAGGATGCCAGCCTTCTAAGGAAGTAAATGAAAGCACCCATAAAAACAAATACACAAAATGGGGAAACATTTGATAAAGACAATCAAAAAATTGTGACAGATGATGTCACAAAATAAATAACAAGAAGTAAAACTTCTCAAATTACATTAATAAATTCATAACATGTTCCTGACAGGCATGATTGTATTGCCTGGCTCAGTTACTGTTTTCATTATTTGTGAAGGTTATCTGCAGGTTCTCTCCCAAGTCCCAAGAGCTACATGTTTGGTTGATTCTAAACTTGAAATTGCTCCAATATAGGTACTTGTGTTTTATGTTGGGCTGCCATTCCATGAAGGTTACTTCATACATTGTGCCAAGTTCTGCCAGGGACAGATCTAATTTTCATCCTATATTGGAATAGTCAAGTTTAGAAAATGAATGGATGAAAACAAGCAAAAATAACAATCCAACTAGAATAGTACTAACTGGACATTTTTTTGCAGAAATTCATTTGTTTTATTTTTAATGTGATTTGATTTTACTGAAAGATTTTTTTACCGTAAATGCCATTTTCCTGTCAGGTTCATAGTGAGTGAGCTGTAGTTTGTCACAGAATTAACAGGCAGAAGGCCAGAATTCTGTATTGGCTGTGGATTCATGGTAATGTTGCCTATGATATCATGGCAAAGATGGCCATGGAATGGCATTACACACTCACGACGCACCCTGATGATATCATCAACATGAAATGTTGTAAACTCCAAAACACAAACAAAGAAAAGAAAGGAAGCCAAAATAAATTCCGAAATCAAAGAAAAACGTTGGTAATAAATGGCAAAGAAACAACACCCCATAAACCCCGATATCCTGACAAAAACACCATAATATTATTTATGCAAGGATAGAGCTAATAATACTCTAATTATATGTTCTTTTATATCTCTTTGGGAATTGGCACTGTGCTGGTGATGACAGTCAAATGATTTATCTATATGTGTTTATTAGTGACATTATTGTGCTATCTTTTTGTTTTCTTTAGAAAACCGATGCCACTTTCTGGCACAGAAGCAAAGAGTTATGTCTCATCCTTCATAGAGAAAGATTAAACTGGGGAACAAGTCTGACATTTCCCACTTTAAAATTATATTGTAATCTGCTATATGGATTACATTCAGATTTGTCTCCAATCTTATATGAGCGAGTTTGGAATGTAAGAGAAAATTGGATTACCAAGACGTAACCTCGCATTTAAACCCCACACTAACCAAAATCGAATCCAAGTCTCAAATGCTTTGCAGACACTATGCCATCACGTTACCCTGCAATTCAGATAGACTCTTAAAAGTTGACTTTATTCACAAAAGCATGGGAAAGTACCATCACAATCAAAACCAAGCTGAGAGTGAAATTATATAAGTAATGAATACAGTGCTAGTTTTTATACTGTATATTAAAAAAATGTGAAAGTAAATCATTAAAAGGAATGTCACTTTTTCCTTTAAAATATATGTATGTTTAAAAGTTTGATGGAAGGAAGGTTTCCCAGTTCCTGTTTTATACTAAAACAATATGACGGATGGCTATAATAATTTTCTGATGGTTCTGTCATGAAAGTAAGCTTAACACATGCAATAAGCAGCTATCTTTAAAATATGAAGATTTATTTCATCCTGTTACTCCATTTGCGAAATACACTTTATTAAGTACACACCTTGCTAGTACCACATTTTTGCCTTCAGAACTGCCATAATTCTTCACGGCATAGATTCAACAAAGTGTTGGAAACATTTTGATCCATATTAATAAAATGATAGTATCACGCACTGGCTGAAGGTTTGTCAGCTGAACATCCATGATGTGTATCTCCTGTTCCACCACAATCCAAAGGTGCTCTATTGAATTAAGATCTGGTGAGTATGTGGAAGCCATTTGAGTGCGGTGAACTCATTGTCATGTTCAAGAAACCAGTGTGAGATGATTTGAGCTTTGTGACATGGGGCGTTATCCTGCTTGAAGTAGCCATCAAAAGAAGGGTACACTGAGGTCGTAAAGGGAATGATATGGTCAGCAACAATACTCAGGTAGGCTGTGGCATTTAAACGATGCTCAGTGGGTACTAAGGGACCCAAAGTGTGACAAGAAAATGTTCCCCACACCACCACCACCACCACCAGCATGAACTGTGGATTTGGTGAGCATGTGCGAATCGTAGCCTCAGTTGCCTGTTCTTTGCTGACAGGTCTGGCATCTGGTTCAATATCTGACGTGATGTGTACTCAGAGATGCTCTTCTGCATACCTCGGTTGTAACGAGTGGTTATTTGAGTTAATGTTTCCTTTCTAGCAGCTCAAACAAATCTGGCCATTCTCCTCTGACCTATTTCATCAACAAGGCATTTTCATTTAGGGAACTACTGCTCAATGTATATTTTCCCTTTTTTGGACTATTCCCTGTAAACCTTCGAGATGGTTGTATGTGAAAATCCCAATAAATCATCAGTTTCTGAAATACTCAGACCAGCCCATCTGACAGCAACAGCCATGCTATGTTCAAAGTCACTTAAATTGACTTTCTTCCCCATTCTGATGCTAGGTTTGAACTACAGAAGGCCATCTTGACAATGTCTACATGCCTAAATGCATTGAGTTGCTGCCATGTGATTAGATGATTAGAAATATATTTGTGTTAAAAATCCGTTATACATGTGTACTTTATAAAAAGGCAGGTGAGTGTATGCAAAGACTCACAATGCCCCAGTTTATGTAAACTAGAGAGAAATAGAGGCAACACACAGAAGCATAGCTATAAGACACAAAAAGGATTGATGACTGTATATGCAGCATTAATGACCAAACACTAATTATGTTGTTTCAAAGTCAGTCTTCCCATTCATTTTTTACCAGTGAATATCATCCTACATTTTGTTTTCCTCATAATGACGACATGCTTCTTTAAAATTATTCTATACACGTGTAGCAGGGAAAGCTAATCTGTTTGAGTTAAATTTGCAGTATATACAGTTAAGTATATAAAGTAAGTCATTTTAAAAGGCGCTACATTGAGTAAATTATTTGATTTTTAAACAGTAAAATTTAAAATTGTTAGTGAATGCTATTGACCAGTTGTGTATTTTGGTAATTTTGTCACACCCTTGTTATATACACAGTACATTTAAGTACAAAGGATGTATGTAGTTTATTATACTGTATGTCAAGCTGTTTATGCTGTCAAAATAATGATTAGTTTTCCTTCATTGTACAGGCAACCTCTGTCTCAATAAAAGAGGAATATATGAAGGGTATAGCTCAAGAGGTATTTGCAAAGCTAGTTGCAGAAAATGAAAATAAATAATAACAAAAAAAAAAGAAAAAATGTTCAGTAACATGTTATGTCTTGCATTTCAAGAATCACCCCAAGAATTATTAAGAAATTACAAAGTGTAAATTAATCAATATCAATAAACCATTGATGTTTGGTCTGGGGAGAAATTCTGTGTTTATTCAGTGCTGCTGCCTGTTGATTTTGGGTCCAAATAAATAAATAAATACATGAGTGTATAAAGGATACCAAATCAGATTACAAAAATGAAGTTTTAGACAAAAATGGTTCAATAAGATCACTGCTAATATAATCATCTGCATTGAATCCCCATGTCAGCACATAACTGTGGCTAAAGGGGCACAAAAGGTGGATATCAAGGGGTCATTTAGATGTTTAAAGAGCTTAGATATAATTTCTTTTACAGATAATTATTTAGTATTTAGTTTTATTACAATCTGATGTCTTTTTAAATCAATTAAACTTTAATTTTTAAATATAATAGGACTTTAATTTTTAAATATAATAGTTTTTTTTAACTCTGTAGGAATTAGTTTTTTCTACTCTGTAGGATGTCAGAATTTCTTTTTTTTATTGTAAATCTTTCTTATATTGCTTGTTAAATCACCTTTGTGATTTATAGTGCATTACAATCCGATTTGAATTTCTTCATCCACTCATTTTCTGAAGTCCCTCATAGTGGAGATAAGCAGCACTGTGTACACGGCAGGAGGAAATCATCCTAATCCTAATTTATCCTAATCAGTCAAGATTCAAGAAAGGCCACTGCTCTCTATTGTTGACACATTACAGCAGGCCAGAAATACCAACATGCCATCTATGCTCTTCCTGCTGGATATCTCCTCTGCCTTTGACACGGTCAACCACCAGATCCTCTTTACCACCCTCTTTGACCTTGCCATCACTGAAATTACCCTCAAGTGGTTTCAGGCATACCTCTTGTGCAGATCCTACCATGTGTCCTGGCATGGAGAGATGTAATGGGTGAACCATGTGATCCCTGTGGTGCCCTAAAGATTGGTACCTGGCCCTTTCCTCCCCTCCATATACACCTCCTTAGCTGTATCATTCCCATGGTTTCTCCTATCATTGCAGTGCTGATGATGTGCATCAGTACCTGTTATGCCCACAAGAGGACCACACAGTATCAGCTAGAATCTCTACATATTTCACTGATATTGTAGCCTAAATGAAGGCGGACCTTCTTGTTATCCCAGGTGGTTTGTCCATACAGCACCAAATCTCCATTCAGCTTGGCTTACTATCACTAACACTCATCAAGTCAGTATGCAACTTTGGGCTGGTGACTGATGACCAGCTATCTTTCAGAATCCATGTTGCTGCAGTCTTGCAGATTTATTTCTGTACCATGTCCACAACATCAGACTGAACTTGACAGAATATGCCACACAACTGCTGGTCCAGGCTTTGATCTTGTCACGGCTGGAGTAATGCAGACCTCTGCTGGCTGGAGTATGTATCACCAAGCCACTGCAGATGATTCAAAATGCAGTGAACATCTGATGTTCAACCAGCCAGTTACTCCTCTCTTCAGATCACTACACTGGCTTCTTGCAGAAATACATATTAAATTCAAATCCTTGATGTTTGCCCACAAATAGTCAGTGGGTTTGCACCTATATGTATGGAGACAGTTCTGAGGTCCTATGCTCCTCTTTAACCAATCAGCTCTGTTATTGATTGGTGTATGGTGATGCCACCTCTGCATGATATCAAATCTCACTCCACCTTCTCTTCATCTGTAGCCCTTAGCTGGGGGAATAAGCTACCCATCTCCATTCATATTGCTGACTTTCTGAATGTATATAAGAAGTATTTGAACCTTTGTTTAGTGAATTTCTACCTGATATTAACTCTTAGGTTTTATACAGTAATTTGAGAATTGCGAACACTTTGTATTTTGTTCTGAGCTCTTCACTTGTGATGATCAGTTTTGTAACCTGGTCTTGTAACAGTAGTTTCTCAAACAGTCCCCCAGACTGATGTTTACTCAGTTATGTTGACCTCATTTGTAACTCACTTTGGAAAAAACCATCTGCTAAGCAAATAAATGTAAATATAAAAGAGGGAACCCTAAATGGGATGACATCACTGAAAGTTGTGAATGTTATTTCTTTGATTAATGGAATAAAAATGATGAGCATTGCTAACATTGAATAATGCTTAATACTAATAATAATAATTCATTTTATTTTTAAGGCACTTTACATTAGTAGTAAATCTCAAAGTGATACATAAAAATATTTAACAAAGACAAAACACGATAAAAACAGACATAAAACAACAATAAATAGTGGCATTCTTGTTAATATGCTTTCCTAAATAAAAAAGTCTTTAGCTGTTTTTTAAAACAGCCCACAATCTTCTGTGTTCTCAAGTTCTCTCGTAGGGCATTCCAGAGCCGTGGAGTTATGACTGCAAAGGCTCAGTCACCCATTTTACGAAGTTTGGTCATAGGGGGGCAAAGGCGGTAGGTATTTGCAAAACGGAGGTTTCTTGTAGTGGATTGTAGTATAAGGAGTTCCTTAAGATATTGTGGAGCATTTCCATGGATACACTGGTGAGTGAACAAACAGAGTTTGTATTCAATATGGAGGTGAATAGGGAGCCAATGAAGTGACGGAAAGATTGGTGAAATATGCTCATATTTCCGCACTCTCATCATGATCCTTGCAGCACTATTTTGAATTTGTTGGAGCTTTTGAAGGCTCTTGTTGGATATCCTGATGAGGAGTGCATTACAATAGTCCAGCCTGGAGGAGACAAAGGCATGAAACAGCTTTTCAGCATCACAAAGGGAGAGGCAAGGACAGAGTTTGGCTATGTTTCGGAGATGAAAGAAGGCAGTTTTACAGAGGTGATGGACATGTGTATCAAATGACAGATGGGAGTCTAATTTGACACCCAGATTTGTAACAGAGGGGGAGAGGGTAATAGTATGACCAGAAAAGGAAATACAATTTACAGAGGAACGAAGTTGATGGGGCATACCAATTAAAAGAGCTTCAGTTTTGGTGCTGTTCAGCTTAAGGAAGTTCTTGGACATCCAGACCTCAATCTCATCCAAGCAGGAGGAAAGGGTTGATGGAGTTGTAAGAGAAATCGAATCCAGTCTCACATACAGTAGAACTGCATATCATCGGCATAGCAATGGAATGAAACTCCATGCCTGCTGATGATGTGACCCAGGGGTAGCATATAGATGTTAAAAAGGGTCAGCCCAAGGACTGATCCTTGTGGGACCCCATAGGTGACAGTGTGGGTACGAGAGTGTGCGTCCCCCAGGGCCACATACTCAGCCCTATCTGTGAGAATGGACTCAAACCACTCCAGAGCAGTGCCAGAAAGTCTAATTATATGGTGGAGACGATGGAGAAGAATATTATGGTCTACTGTATCAAATACAGCTGTGAGATACATTTATCGCATATTTTTTTTACATAAGGACAAAAATCTGAATTTTAATGTAATTCCTCATAGTTTATTACTTTCACTTGTCTAGGATAAATATATGGTAATGATCTGTATACAAAAATATTTAAACTTTAAAGTTGCCATTGTTCATAATAGTGAGTTCCAGAGTTTGTTGCCACTCCAACAGTCACACTTATTCCCACCTGATTAAACCTTCCTTTCTCTGCACCATTGACCATGCTCGATTCAGACAATCATCAAGGCTACCAACCCCCCCCCCCCCAACTAAGCAGAACATCCCCTGTGCTACGATGATCATTCAAATGACCCCACTTTGGTAGGTTGTGAAAACACACATATGGGAAAAAGTGGGTCACAACACCAAATAGGTTGAGAAACACTGATTACATTTTATTTTGTATTGCACAATCATAAAATGCTCCATAATGATATTCCTAAAGCTAAAAGAGAAAATCAGGAAGACACATCTCACCAACTGGAAAATAAAAGTGTCATACATTAAAAAGTGTTGGCATTAGAAAGGCAGCAAGAGCTGGACATTCAATGTAAAAGCTGAAACATAATTACCTAATTTGGGCATTGACATTATAGCCATGAATCCAGGTCTATCTTTAACCTTGGTTTATCATTTTTCTAAAGTGCATTTTTCAAAATTTCTAGGGTAGAAGATATTCCAGATAATGTATTGCAGATGTTTATAAAAATGTCTGTGGTAGCTAAACCAGCTGTTATATGCATTTTTCAACAGTCTAATTTCCTGATACAAAAATTAGGGTTGTACATTGGTGATTAATTCTGAAAGGTATATAATAGCTTCAGCTTCTTTTCTGAAAAAAAGAGTTAAAATACAGTAATCAAAAGTGATTACTATTATTGATTGCATATATTATACTTGGAATGTTTTAATACTGTATATACTCAAGTATACTGTACTGGATCTGATCTTCCCATCTACAGTATTCATTTTTATTAACCACTCTGTTATACTTTTTGTAGTTTAAAAAAATACATTTCTGTTTCATGGTACATTTTTCAAACTCTAAAATAAATAGTGTAAAATACAGCTTCATTATGTTATTTCTATCAGTGGAATCTGACAGAATGTCTGTCTTTAAAATGAAACATCTGTGAAAAACACAACAGACATGCAAATGCCAAATAAAATATGAAACTGAATGATATTATGTGCCAGGAAAATTTGTTAGTGGGTTTGGGTTAACTGCACGGGTTTAATTTCATTTTAAATGTAATGTGATTATGTTTTTGGCTTAATCAGAGCTCATCACCATATTTATGTTGCTTAGTTATATGTGTTTACAAAATCACAGTATACTAATCCAGTAATTTCTAATCAGGTTAATGTTTGAAGTAAATTAAATTGCTTATGAAGAGTCCACTATTTTTGCTTTTTAATGTTTATATGTAATTGCTATGTGTACATATCACACCAGTTTATGTTGTACTATAACTGCTGGAGGATCACAGACAGCTGATGAGGTTTAGATTAGACATACAGCAAAAAAGACCTGTTTTTATACTCTGCTTCTGTCCTCTTTATTTGAATTGCAAAATTAAGTTTTATATCATGCTTTTAACAAAATAAGAGGGGCTGTGCTAAAGTTGGTAGTAGAGACAGACAAAAATATCCATTCATTCATTTTTTAAACTAATTTTATCCAGTTCAAGATCTCCACAGACCAGGGCTCAAGGCAGGTACCAACACTGGACCTGAATTTCAAATTTACACAAAACCAAACTGCACCCAGTGCTTTCACTATTCTGTAGAAACTGTTTCACAACATCACTAAATACCAGTTGAGATAAAAACCAGTATGTCTACCTGACGCTCAGCTGTAAATTGCTATTATATAAGTGTATGTTTTCTTAAAATGTTTTGGTTATGACTATACAATGCAAGTGCAATTGCAAATTATAGAATGTTTCATAAGCAGCCAGTTAAGAAACATCACCAAGTAATAAACATTTAAGATTTATGCATTGTGTAACAAAGCTGAACCAGACAAAAGTAAAACATAATATTTCCGAGTGTTGTAACTTTAAACAGACACAAATTCAGTACTCTGCTTGTATTTCCAGTAAAAGAAGGCACTTTACTGATAAGATATTCTACTTGTAGGTCAAGGTGTCTTCTGAAGCAAAGTACAATTGATTTTAAAAATGAAGACAAATAGCACAATGCATGACACCTAAGGAAAAAGTAGCTATAATTCTCAAGAACCAAAGAGAATGGCATGATTTGGAGGCAAAGTGCAAGTCAAAACTTCAACGTAGACAATTGCACAAACAGAATCACAAAGCCAAAGTAGAAATTGCAAACAACGGAAGGGAAAAAGCAAAACACTGAAGGGACTGGATAAGGCAAGGCAAGTAGTCAACTTGTATTTCTATGACCCATATGTCAGGAGGGCAGGTTGCCAAAGATAGAGGTAACTGACAAAAGTCATTGCCATAGGCATAACCAAAGGCACAACCTTCCTTTTGGCATGACTTTAATAACTGAACTAAGCTCCTCTTTGTAAACTGTCAAGAGGTAGAAGTACAATACAAAGAAAAGAGGCGGATGAGTAATAGTTCTAAAGGACTCAATCATAAAATATGTCAAATCAGTTATTTAGACAGTAATACATTCTTACAATTGTCATCAATGAGTTTGTATTCAAAAACAGCAAAGGTGAACGTAAAAGAGAATGTTGACGTAAGAAAAATAGTAGAATCTTTCATCTTGAATAGGTTTAGATTTAAAAATATAATTAATAACAACAATTACAGGAAAGTTTTTTCCCTTAAAATTAGAATTAGATAGGGAATAAGGAGAATTATTTTTCCTTAGACAGACCACAGGTATGAAAGTGTATTGAACCAAATTATCTTTGCGATCTTTCCCCTGAAGACACAGCATAGCAGCAATAGTACAAACTGGAATGTTTAGTAAATTGGACAAAAGCAGGAGCAAAAACATTGTAGGCTGAAAGCAGGGTTGGTTCATTTCTTGCATTTGATGTAGCCATTATATTCTCTGACGTCCTGTGAGATCGTAATGGAAAACAAAAATTTGATCAAATGGAATGATGTTTTAAAAAGGAAGCAGAAGATGTCATAGTCTTATGATTTAGGCATGAACATGTAATTATTATACTGAAAATAAATAGGCATTAAAGTAGAAAATAAAGTAATTGACTAGTAGAACTCCAGGTACTCACAGCATGATGCTTGTCACAGTTACTTCACATATTGAGGAGTCTGGGGAAGAATTTTTGCCTGGTCTCTCATCCTCTTCTCATGTCTGTATGGGTTTTTTGAGGTACTCTGGTTTTCCCCTTATAATGCCTGGGTTGCCCACACCTGGCACACTCTATTGAAGCAGGGACATCAATAATCGCAAACTGAGATGGACTGAGCCATGAGGAAACATAATACAGTAAGGGATGATGCATCAAGTGCTTAGTACTTTTTATTACCAATAGTGTTCCAAAATCAAATAATCCATAATAAAATCCAGTGTCATGGTGGAGGATGAAATCTCAATCCATAAATAGGTTAAAATCAACAGGTAAAAAAACACAGAAACTGTTCTTTAAAATCAACACTGCGCCTCTTCATCTCACACTTTACAGTCTCCTCAACATGAGGAGATGTCCTCTGACAGGCGCAGTCAACCCTTTAAATACAGCTAGTGTCCCTGTTGGAACCCCTTGATGTCTGAGAGCACGACACAAGCCCTGCTTTTTTTTTCTTCCACCATCCCTCAGCCTCCAGCGGGAGCCCACTCGCAACGATTGATCATTCCAGCTCCTTGGGCATTCAACAGGAGCGACCCTGCCTGCTCAGGGCAAAATTCCTGACTGCCTCCTCCTCTCTGTAGCAGCAATGGCTAGGGCCATGATCCTATCTCTCTGAATTTTCTTATCCTTTCTTTTCCTTTAGCCTCTGTCTCTGACAACTCGATTATACTACTGATCAAGCTTTCAACTTGCCTTGATGCTGAACCCCCGGCACAAGTCCAGCTCCTCAGACTTGCCTACAATCACAGATCCCGGGTCGCATTGGTTTTATTCTAAAACCTGCGCACTGCCATGAACACCTAATGTGCATCACTACGCCTCAACATCTTAAACATATGTCTATTTGGTTAACTGGCATCTCTGACCTTACTTACCCTGTGTAAGTTGGACTGTGCCCCTGTGATGAGGTCTACGGTTTGTTTCTGATTTACATCTACTGTTGTCATAATACGTGCCAACCTCACCTCACTGCTGCCATTAATTTTAGATTAAATGGGTGTGAAATTTTAAGATTAGTTGGTACTTCACAGTAATTCTGTATTATAAGGTTGAATTTGAGATATAGAATATGCATTCCAAATCTGAAACAGCATTGCTGCATTCTTAAATATCAAAGTTGCTGGTAACGAAACAGCACAATATAAATAGAATAGGACAGACTATTTACAAAATCTCTGTCCTTATGTTTTAAGTCTTCTAAAATTTATACAAAAATATTTTTGGTGTAGATGCTATAAGTGTGGCTATTCTATATAATAAAACTACCAAAGTTAACACAGATAAGGACATGTTTGTATTAATTCTGATGTACTATAAATTATTAAAAATATACAAACTGAAATTTAAATATTTCAATAAATGCTGAAATTTTTTTTTTAATGCTTGTCCTCATCCAACATTATTGTCTTTTCTCAGTAATTCTGGCCTTTTTCTACAGATGGTTAGCAGCTTGCTTGTTTGTTTTTCTTTCTTCTTGTTCCCCCTCTGTTTAGTGCTTTGAGGCATTTTATGGAAATCTAAGGTTACACGTTTCCCTCAGTGGCCTTTCATTACGAAGACATTAATTTACCTCTCAACTGTAGATTATCTACGCTGGATTATCTGTATTGATCTTGGCAACACTATTATGTAGGAATAGGAATGAACTGCAGTTTGAAACTAAATATAGATTGTGTTTTGTTTGGTATCACATGTTTGGATAATAAAAAAAGAAGATGAATGTGACAAAGATTTTTTACATTACATTTTTGGTCAAATAAAGCTGTGTTAAAGTAAATGTTCTTCCAGAGTGCTTTAATATTGTGTTAATACTTATATAAGAAGCAAAATGTTACAGCAAAAACTAGTGGCATCTGTAATCAACTGCATATCTTTAAACTATCGCCTGATTTTTTTTTTCTCTCTGTCTTTCTCCTTCAATTTGTTGTTGTGCAGTGGCTGTCATGGAAAATTGATTCCCTGCTGCAATGCCACATTGCATTATTTACCACAAAAGTGCTTGTAGTATTTCAGGAATGTACTTAGAAAAGTATTCCAGAAATAATTGCTAAGTGGTGCATAAAGCCCACGTTCTTATTAGTAAGACCAGTAGTATCATGCTGGCCTTCAGTCATTTGGCTCCTGTGTGCTTGTATGCCTTATTCTTAATTTTGTGGTATATTTGATAAGATCGACTATAAGACCAGTCGATCTATGTTCCTACCCTCACCTATGGTCATGAGCTATGGGTAGTAACCGAAAGAACGAGATTGCGAATACAAGCGGCTGAAATGAGTTTCCTCCGTAGGGTGTCTGGGTTTTCCCTTAAAGATAGGGTGAGAAGCTCAGTCATCCGGGAGGGGCTCAGAGTAGAGCCGCTGCTCCTCCACATCAAAAGGAGTCAGATGAGGTGGCTTGGGCATCTGATCAGGATGCCTCCTGGACGCCTCCCTGGTGAGGTGTTCTGGGCACATCTAACCAGGAGGAGGCCCCCGGGGAAGACCCAGGACACGCTGGAGGGACTGTGTCTCTCGGCTGGCCTGGGAACACCTCGGGATTCCCCCAGAAGAGCTAGAAGTAGTGGCCGGTGAGAGGGAAGTCTGGGCATCTCTGCTCAAGCTGCTGCCCCCGCGACCCGACCTCGGATAAGCGGAAGAGAATGGATGGATGGATGGATTTGATAAGATAGCATCAGAGGGCTTAAGTCAGTGAGCTGATCAACAAAAGATAGCTGGTGGAAGAGCTGGAAGAATCAATAGAAGATGTAATCGGTAGTTCGTTTATCAGATATTGTGTAGTCTGCATTACAGTGATATCACAGGCAACATTCAACATGAATAATGTGCTTGCTTACTGATATTTTAGTTTTCTTATTTTAATACATCATACATGTATGTTACGATAAATATAACAAAAATAAACAAATGGACTTTTCAGAATTTTTATTTGTGTGATTGGTGTGACTTTCTGCACAAATTATACTTCTGTTACAATTCAGGATATTTCTATGGGCCAGCTATGTTTCCAAAGTGTTTTTGTGATGTATACATGTTAATAATTGTGTTCAGTAGGATCGCACACAGAGTTGCAGAAACACAACTGTACAGGTCAATACTTGCTTATTTAATGTTGTCCACATGTTGTCGTGGGATTTTTGTTCCCGTTTATGCTGGTTTAATTCAACTTCCTAACTTTTTATATTGATTGGTAATACTAAACTGACCCTTTTATAATTTGGTTTGTGTTTTCCTGTGTGGATGCCCTGCAATGGAGTGGTACTCGAATCCAAGGCTGGTTCTTGGGTTGAATCTGATGCTACCAGGCATGGCTTTGCTTTTCCAAGACCTTAAAATGAAGTGTATGGCCTCAGACAGATAGGTATATTCAGCATTAATTCATTCTTGTTTATCGTTAATACAAGTCCGACCAACATGGTGCATGTTGGGTGGACATGTAAGCACTTCTCTGTACTGTGGACCCCTGAGAATGCTTCTACTATTAATATTTATACCCACAAAATTTTGTAAATGTTCCGCACAATATTTAGAAATATTTGTAAAAAGGGTAACACACATTTTAAACTTTGTTGGCCGTATTACTTATTAGATTTTTGGAATATATAAAACAACCATATTTTCATTGGGAAAACACCGTTGGTTTGTTTTGTACAGGTGTTTTTCAAAAGCATTCATAACTTTTAGACATTGCTAGATTCCAGATATTGCATACATGTCTTCATTCACTGTCTATTTCCATTTTAAAATCATACGTTCTAGAAGAAAATGTTTAAGAACAATTGTGTGCAGATATACTAAACCAGGGGTGTCCAACTCCGGTCCTGGTAGGCC
The DNA here is from genome assembly GCF_900747795.2 of Erpetoichthys calabaricus. Lineage (NCBI taxonomy): Eukaryota > Metazoa > Chordata > Cladistia > Polypteriformes > Polypteridae > Erpetoichthys > Erpetoichthys calabaricus. The sequence continues at coordinate 147,263,597 of NC_041401.2, read as the reverse complement.
GCAGTGGCTGCAGGTTTTCATTCTAACCGTCTTCTTAATCAGTGAGCCGTTTTTGCTGGTGATTAACTTGTATTGCCCTCATTTGAAATGACATGACTCAGACCCCCTTAGTTGTTTCTTTATCGTTAAAGAGCAGCCAAACAATAATGAAACACAAAACAAGCCACCACATGACCAGCTCACCTGAAAATCAAGAAAGGTGAAAGTCTCGGCCATGTTGGTATGCTCAGGTCACCAAAACATCTTTATGGTGGTCTTAGAAAAAACAGAAAATCAACAGTCTGCTGTGGCAGAACGAAAGCAGCGACAAGTCACAACATTCAATAAAGGCTTTAATTAACAGCAAGAACTGACTTCTCATTAAGAGACTGGTTGGAGTGAAATTGTCTGGCGTTTGACGCTCCAATTTAGCTGGTCATCTGTTGGCATGTTTCACATCTCGTTTCTGTTTGGCTGCCATTTAATGAAGAAACAAATCAATTCAGAGGACTGAATCCTTAAAAACAGAGATATTAAAATGGAGTTAATTAGCAGTTAAAACTGCTTGCTGATTAGGAGAAGGGTTAGAATGAAAACCTGCAGCCCACCAGGACCGGAGTTGGACACCCCGTACTAAATTTAAAAAGTTGAATCATTCTATTTGAATGAGCATTCAGATCCAACACCTTAACTCCTTATGGCCTTTGGCTAATTACCTCTCTTGAGGTAGATGTGAACCACGATTGTACACTGGTTAGTTTGCTCATTCATGTTTCCAGCACAACACTTGTGGGTCACCTGTTTCTGAAACAGATTTTCCATGGTGTTGATATGTCAGAAGCTCGACGTAGCTACTGAAGGATAGTAACCTTTTTACTTGATGTTCCATTTAAAGCTACTCACTCTTTCAAATGCTGCCCCTCCAATGTACAAGTGCAGTTTGACCAGCTCCTAGGTTTTGCTGACATTAAAGATGAGATTATTGTCCTGGCACCCACTAGGTCAGCATGCGGAAAATGAAATTTATCAAACCATGGTCAAAAGAAAACAAAATAATATTATACTTCACAAAATCAAACTTTGGTTAAACTAATCCAACCTTCTGTGTTTGTGTAGCTAAGAAAAAGAAACCACACCACTGTCATAACTGGCATTTTCAAAGCTAAGCTCTAACCAACCGAGCTAAGTGATTTAATAATTAACATACTGGAGTTTGTTTTTTCAGCATTATCTAGAGCCTTTTCCAATAATCTGCCATAACAGCTTTCTAAAGTGATTTATTATCCATTATGCCATAGTCATGCTGAGTGTTTTGTAAAGCAGAGCAGACCTATCATGTGTGTAATCTACCATTACTTCTATATCTAAAAGGTTTTTTTTGTTATTGCAAGTACATTGATAAACGCATCAAAGAAGCGTCCTGGAAAGCAAATATCATAGCATCATTGTTTGGAAAAAGTAAAGTCTCATGGTTTCATTGCTCAGTTTCATCTTCTCATTATTTATTTTGATATAAAGGGTAATTTTTTCAACAGCGTATTGTTAGTATTACATTCATTTTAGAGGTGCTTATGTTCAAAATATCTGAACTGTGTTCGTATAATCATCACGTGATCTTTTGTTTTGTTTTTTTTAAAACAATTTTTAGTTCAAATGATTGTTTATTACAATTTTTTGGCACATATAAGTTAACCAGAAAAAGCAATAGTTGTCAAAGGATCTAAGAAAATACAAATGCAAAAGTTCACTGATGACACTGCTATCATGGGCTGCATCAGGTGTGGGCAGGAGGAGTATAGGAACCTAATCAAGGACTTAGTTAAATGGTGCGATTCAAACCACCTACACCTAAACACCAGCAAAACCAAAGAGCTGGTGGTGGATTTTAGGAGGCCCAGGCCCCTCACGGACTCCGTGATTATCAGAGGTGACTGTGTGCAGAGGGTACAGACCTATAAATACCTGGGAGTGCAGCTGGATGATAAACTGGACTGGACTGCCAATACTGATGCTCTGTGCAAGAGAGGACAGAGCTGACTATACTTCCTTAGAAGGATGGCATCTTTCAAACATCTGCAATAAGATGCTGCAGATGTTCTATCAAACGGTCTTGGCGAGCGCCCTCTTCTACGCGGTTGTGTGCTGCGGAGGCAGCATAAAGAAGAGGGATGCCTCACGCCTGAACAAACTGGTGAGGAAGGCAGGCTCTATTGTAGGCACAGAGCTGGACAGTTTGACATCCGTGGTGGAGCGATGGGCGCTGAGCAGGCTCCTGTCAATCATGGAGAATCCATCGCATCCACTAAACAGTGTCATCTCCAGACAGAGGAACAGCTTTAGCGACAGACTGCTGTCACTGTCCTGCTCCACTGACAGACTGAGGAGATTGTTCCTCCCCCACACTATGCAAGACTCTTCAATAAACAGTAAACGGTAACATTATACTGTACAATGTTATTGACTGTTATACCTGCTTCGCACTCTCCACCTTGCACGTTTTAACTTGCACTGTGTTTTTATCACTCTTTAATTTAATATTGTTTTTTATCAGTATGCTGCGGCTGGAGTATCTATCTATTGTCACAGGAGGCTGGGGGTGGAACCCAGCTGGGATGCCCGGAAGGACCGGAGGAGGGATTATGTCTTCTCCAGACTGGGAGGGGGCAACCGCCCTGGTGGCTTTGGGGACCACGGGAACTGAGCTTGGAAGCTCAACCCTATAGGGCCCCATGGTCACCACCAGGGGGTGCCCCGATGCCTGAGGAGCCCTGGCCCTCAGTACTTCTGCCACACCCGGAAGTGCTGGGGGGAAGATGACCAGGGACACCCAGAGTGCTTCTGGGTGCGCAGCCAGTACTTCCATCACACTGGGGAGTGCTGGCAGAAGCTAATCGGGAGGCACCTGGAGCACGTCCGGGTGGGGATAAAAGGGGCCCCCTCCCTCCATTCAATGGCTCGAGTCCGGAGGACGAGAGACAAGGTCTTGGAGGAGAGGAGATGATGCAGACCAGAGAAAGAGAGGCATTTGCAAGAAGGCCTGGACTTTGGGGGAGTTTTGGGGGTTATGTGCACTTGTGTAAATAATAGTATTGTAAATAAACATGTGGTGGTGCTTTTAAACATGTCTACCTGTCTGTGTCTGGGTTGTCTTCCACACTATCTCTATCTATCTATCTATCTATCTATCTATCTATCTATCTATCTATCTATCTATCTATCTATCTATCTATCTATCTATCTATCTATCTATCTATCTATCTAAGAAGTGATACTTTGGATTTTTGCATAATTCACTTTGTCCACAAATGTTTGGGTTGTTTTTTGTTTATTTTTCCCATACCATGGTATAACACAACTTATGAAATGGAGTTTTCAAAAACTAATTTGACTAACCTGCCCAGATGAGGCTCACCTAAAGTCAGCCAGGCCCCAAATATTACCTTCTGGGTTCAATTGGAGCAGGCCTCAAAAAATGGGAACTGGCTAAAAAATGCAAAATATGCACATATATATCAAAATGCTTGTGAACAAAAACTGGGACAAGGTATGTTTATGAATATGAAAAATTGAAAAATACAGGAAATGATCATCAGAGCAAAACCAGACAAAATGAGATACCTATAAGGTAATCCTACAGCAAGCAAATCCAAAGACACCATCCAGAAATCAACAGGAAGCAAGAAAGTCACAAAACCCAGTAATTCCAACAAAAACATCAATACTCACGAATACTGCACAATAAATGAACAATTGATCTTCTTCCCTTGAGCCTTCTCAGCTGACTTAAATAGCCAGAAGGAGGGCTCAGGAATGGTGATGTCAGAGTGGTTCTGCCTCTTTGAGCTCCACCCACAAAGAACAAGAAACATACTTCTAATTAAGCTTAAACAAAATGTACACAATTAACCAATAATAAACAAACATGAATGAAATACCATAAAAATTATGAAAAATATCAAAAAAACACATAAACATATGTTAATACATAACAATGACAACTTTCTCTGTCCGTAAGATAATAGATAGACTAGTACTGTGTGCCACTAATGGCACTGCTTCATTAAAGAGAGATAGAAATGTTATAGATGTGTGACATAGTAGTTAGAACTGCCACCCACCTGGATTTACGTTTCTGCCCTGTCACTGTCTATACTCCTACATCCAAAGTTTTGTCTTCTTTTTATGTGAGTGTTTGAAGGTTCCCTCCTGGCCCCTGTCTTTATATTTGCTTTTTCTTGCACATCCCAAAGACAGGCAAATATCTTTTGATTGGTAACTCTAACTCATCCCAGGGATTTTGACTGGGTATAGCAATGGATTCCAATGCTGTCACATGCTCCCCAGAAGTTGCGATTTGTGACATCACCGTGACATGATTATATCAAATAACATTGCATTGTTTTTAATTGTCCAGCATTAGGGATGATATGTAATGAATTTCATGATGTGTAGTGGTTGTTTTCCCACTTTTAAAAGCTTTTTGAATAGTGCAGGTTCTTTTTATTTCTGTTTAGTTCTTGACCTCAGCTTCTTTCTGATTTTTCTCTCATCTTCTGAACCAAAACCATTCTTTTCTTTTTTGAACATTTTCCAAGTATTGCCGGAATTATTCAGTTCCCCGTAACCCTGTAATGGCATGGGTGATTTCAGAAAATGAATAGACTGAGTAGCATAAGCCTAATGTTTCCAGGATGCTTCATTCGTGACTGGAATATATATAAAAATGTTTTTACTCCCACTCACTGAAGTTTGGTGCTGTCATCTTGCATTGGCTCAACAGCATGACATGCTTCAGTGCATTTTGGCTTGGTCATCAATCAACATTTTATTTGCCTCCATCACAGAATTTGTGTTATTGTCTTATAGGTGGCAAAGTACAGAACTTTATGTATATGTGAGCTTCCAGTTCACGACTGGAGAATTTATTCAATCACTGCGCTACTGGGCAATTTTCAATTAATTTTTGCATTTCTTCATTGCATATAAAGCCTCGTTACTTGATTTGAGATAAAGCCTGCATTTTCTGAAAAGGTTGACATCTTTGGGAAGTCATGCAACATCTGTAATATTTAAGCATTAAATGCAATGGAGCAAAATAAGCCAGTGTTTTTCTTAAAGAGCACATACTGTTTTCAACTAGAGCAGACTTGATTGAGAGTATTTACTGCTTTGAATAGAGTTTTTTGTTAAATTTGGCAGCTAATTTATTCCATATGTTGCTGAGCTGTTTATAAACATATACATCTTCTGAATTCCCACAATGTTGACCTCCACCGTAAAGTTTTGGAGCCGAGATTACTTAATACTGACTAGTTAAAAACAGCAGATCCAAAGTATCTACTGATACAGTGAATAGTTATTTGCATCCGCCAAATTTTACTGGTAAGGGGAAGGAGCCTTGGTTACTAGAAGGCAGAAATTTACTAGGACATAGTAAAATTAGTACTTCAGTTAAATAAACAGTATGTAATGTATATTATTCAAACATTAATATACTTAAATCTAAAGTTTTAAAATTGACCTTGTGTCTTTTACTTTTATGTGCCAACTTTGTGTCCTGTTTCTTCCTAGTCATTGCCAACGGACTAAAGAAATGAGAAAATGTTATTTGCAGTAATTAGTCAGCTCAAGGAACACCTACGCTGCTTTATGCCAACAAATTCTCCAAGCAGCCTGTCAAGGCAGATTTGCATGACAGATAGAAATGTCTTCCAAACCTCAAACATAATTATTCATCTTACCTCTAATCCCCTGGAAGGTGAGAGAAGTAATCACTGATCAGTCATCACTCTTTAGACAGCCGCTTGATGATTCTGAAACCAGAAAATAAAACTTATGATGTTATGTTCTCATCCGCCAACATTGCACTTTGTTTATTCTTTGCTATACTGGGTTCCTATAGAGTTGGAAAAAATCTTTTTAATCTAGTTTTAATGACAAAATGTGTGTTTATTAATGGAAATATGAAAAGGAGTGTAATATGAAAAAAGTGAACTGCAGTAAGTTAACAAAATGGAAAAGCATACTGTAGCTTTTTAGAGACTCATTTTATATAACCACAGAATGGTTTTGAGGGTAGTGGACATTTTAGTATATGAAGATGCAATATACTATGCATTTATAAAAGAATTTTTAATGTTTCTTTTTTTTTTCTTTTCTTTAATTGTTTATGGCATGCACACAGTAAAAGATTTAAACTGAAAGTTCAAAGTTCAGCATTTCAAAGGCAAGAGTAAAAAATTAAATAAAGTGCTACTTCTTTAAAGACTGAGAAATACAAAATGCAATAAACGTTGGGAGTTTTGCTTAGTATTTTAATTCTGATGATGGAGGAGGCACACAACTGAACGACGCGAGCTATTCGAGTTTTCCTGATAAACTGTTATTTGTACTATGTAAAAATAATGGGGGACAGTAGTGTTGTACCATACGAAATACATAAATTGGGGGTTCTTTTCCAGCATATTTGTGTCAACATGTTCATCTCATTTCTGTAAAGGTTTTGTCAGGGTATTTTGTGTTCTTTCAAAATTAAAAAAAACTGCATTTTACAGTAGGTTGATTATCTTTCCATCAGTTTTATAAACCTGTGTATCCAGTGCAAAGTGAGTGAAGTTGTATTATATCTATTATTTTTCTTTATCTTCTTAATCCAGTTTTGTTCATGGAGAACCAGTGCATTAACAAATGAAATGGTGCAAGGCAGAAATTGATCAGAGAAAGGCTGCATTAGGTTGAGGGAATATTTGGTGTGTTATTAGTGAGCATAGCCTTGCAGTGGAATGGTGACCAGTCCAGAACTAGCATTTTGCCCTATGGTTGATCATGCTGAAGTAGGCTAAACCTTGATGAGATCCTGTAAAGGAAAAAGACAGGGATAAACCTGATATCCTTATTTCATTCATTGATATTCTGAAGAGGCTTGTTTCAATATTGGGTTGGGAGAAGCCAAGCCTTTCTGGGAATTATTCAATATAAAACTCTTTATAACACTAGAACACATGCTTCACTCTAAATCATAATGATGTGTTCATTTGAACCCTAAATCAATATTAGTAAACAACTTCTTTATTATTCATTTCTAAGCATATATTGTAATGTAACTTAACATAGCGCATCCGCAGCTCCCAGTTTTAGAGCATTCATTTGTGTTAAGGCATTCATCCTGATTTGGAAGAAATTGTTGTCAAGGTGTTTTTTTAAGGTACCAAAGAGACGGAAGTCACTTGGTGTGTGTTACAGGCTACGACGTGGATGGTCCAACAACTCCCCCACAGGCGCCACAACAATTCACAAGTCGTGTTTTTCAGACTTGACTACCAGTACATAGACTTATATCAAATTGTAATCTATTAAGAAAATCACACCTGAAACATGACCATATGACAACAGCTACTGTATTTCTTTTCAGACAGGTCATACAGATGTTAGGTTTAAAGTGAGAAGACTTTATGTTACTTTTTGAAATACCCTCATATCAACACTTAGCTCATTTATAGCCACTTCGACTACATAAAAAATCATAGATATTTGTCATCAATCCATTTCTAAACCCACTTAATCTAGTTCAACATCACTGAGAAAAAGGTATTTAAAAAAGAAAAAAACCTTCTTATTTATTTTAGTTTACAGCAAGGGGTCCTCAAACACGGTCCTCGAGAGCAGCAGTGGCTGCAGGTTTTTGCTCCAACTCAATTGTTTAATAAGAAGCCCTTATTGCTCAAGTAACACTTCTGCTTCACTTTAGTTTTCTCGCTCGTTAAGACTTTGAACCCTTATTGCTTATTTTAGTCTTTAACAGCTGTATTCTTGGTTTTTAATTGCTCCTAATTAGCAATAACATGCAAATGACAAAAGAGACCAGCATTTCTCCATTTAGCTTGTTACCATTTACACCTGTGTGTATTTTTCATGCACTATTGGGTTTAATTAAATACTTGGAAGGAAAGTGAGGAGTAAAAAGTGAAGGACTGAGAATTACTCATCCATTTTAGCCTTTAAATCATTTGGATGATATCCTTACAAAGGGGAAGAAAATCTGGGATATGAGAATTACCTGACATAGCAGATTTAAAGCACTAACAAGCCATGACATTAAATTATTGGTAAGAATTGCTTTTTAATTAAGCAACCAGGGTAGAACAAAAATTTGCAGCCACTACAGCCCTTCAGGACTGTGATTGAGGACCCCTGATTTAGAGTATATACCGAAGTGTAATATAGCATTAAAAATGAGTACTTTTAACCCTTCTTATCATCAGCGATTCACAAAAAATTTTAAAATTAGGTATTTATAGGAATGACTAAGCATTATTCAATATCATGCCTTAGTTGCACCTAAAGATGTCTGTTATGTGCATGCCTATTTAGCTAATGTAATACATTAAAGACACAGTAGTTTCCTCAATAAATACACAAACAAGCACTGATTTATTAAATTTTTTGACAAACTCTTTGTTTACTATGTGTCACACAAGCTTGTCTGAGGTTTGCCTTCTGGGCTTATTTGAGGTAAGTACTACCACTCCAGGACATGAGTGGGCGCTGTTGCTGATGGTATTATCTCCTTTTTCTCTCACAGATCCCAGAGTGCCACTGACTCCGCCCCTTCTGGTCCCACCACTATAAAACTGAGGCACTTCCAGCAAGTTTCCTGTCATTCTGGAGAGAGCAGACTGCAGAACGGAGCTCCTGCCTGAGTATGGACCAGACTAAAGAGCTTTGAACCTGGCTGATTTATTTTATTACTTTACATTTTGTCTACGTGCCATCAAGAGCCTGTTTAAGCTGTTTGGACTTGGCAAAAGAATAACAGGGACAACTATGTTGGTCCCCCAAAATTTCCTCTTGATACAGTGATAATCTGATTGGAGTTAAAGATGATTTATCACACTATTGCATCCACCACACATCCCAAAGAGAGCATAGTACATTAGTATCTATTTGGTTATAGTTTTCACTTTGTAAGTTTTTAAGCTGGTTTGAGGTAGTTTGCATTGCACTGCTTTGAAACATTAAATGTTTCCTGTGTAATTATTTCTCTGAATCTTATCTAAAATCACCAGGTTCCAAAACTTATTAAAATAGTTTTATCTTTTTTAATGACAGAAAGTTTATACAAAGTTTTCATCTATTACCTTTCCTGATCTCTTTAGACTAATAGCTTTCTTTTCAGTCACATTTTCGTTTACTTTTTCAATTGCATTCATTTAATAATTTTGAAAGCTGCTGCTGTGTTTTACAGTTTTTACCAGGAAGGCAGTGTTGCAGTTCTTGTTAAAACAAATAAGTAGTATAACAAATGGTATATTATGTTAAAAAAATAACATTTTCACTATACTACACTATAAGTAGCATTATTAGTTTCAATATATAACATGGATCCTCCATAATGAAATTCTAAAGGAAGAACAACTCACAACCAGTCAACTAAGCCTCAACTATTTAAACCTGGCAAAAACTCCCTCCACATTTGTTTGTCTTTCCTGTAGCCCCCCTTTCAGCTTCATCACAATTCTGCCAAGGGTTTTCCACAGAGCTAAAAGTTCAAATGGGAGTCTGGTATATTCTGATTTGCCATGTTTCTGAAGTAAATACCTTGTTATTCTTAAAGAAATAACAGGAAGCTAGATGGTCCTAATGTTTCACTTAATTATGTCCTATTCCAAATTACAAATTGCATTACTTCACACAGATGTATAACAGGAAAATTTAGAAAACATGAACATAAGAAATTTTAGAAAAGAAATTAAAGCAAGCAGTCCATCAAGACTGTTTTTAGAAGCTTTCAGCTTTGTACTACACGACTGAACAACTGGCTCCTCATTGCCACTAGCCTTTGTGTGATGAAGTGCTTTTTGATTTTTGTCATGAATGCATTTTCCTTTCATGTAGGCTTCTCTCTATTTAGCTGGAAGTATTCTGCTGGAACAACTTTACTATTATTTTTATGAATTCTGAGGATCTGAATTTGATCTGAGCAACACAGTGGTTCCAATTCCAAGTCATGAGGAATTTTCCCATTCATCCAACATTAAAATGGATTTTTCCCTCGGGTATCCTGTCATATCCTAAAGATGTGCATTTTAGTTTAACTGGCAACTTTGAATTGGCCTCATGGACAATGTAATAGTCAATGAAAGCCTGAAAGAATTGGCAGCTATGTGCATGAAAATATGCATTTGAAGTAAACGGTGTGTCACACTCTGTCAAAAGGAATGCCGTTAAGAGAGCTGATAACGAAGGGCTACAGGAGAAGCAAATTTCAGCACTCAAACGAATAATTAATGAATAATTAAAGAAGTGTAACATTACTATCTAAATGGAAATGCAAATGTGCCGTGACACAATAGCGTTTTAACACACTTTATATCCACAGACCACAATGCTTATTCAAACTCTGTTTGCTGTTATTATGTCATATTGTGATGCAGTAGTTAAAATGACAGAAAGATATAGTAGCAGACAGTGGCACTTCCAAGAACTTGTGGAGGCCAGTAGCTGTGGTGGTCTAAGTGTGTGTGTGTCTGCATGTCTCCACTGTCAAAGCGCAACATGCAAATTAATTAGTATCTTCAGTTACCTTGTGCTGTTAAGCCCCTGAATGGATAACAGCAATTGTAGCTTTATATTTTCTCTCAGAGTCAAGTCTCTTGTTCAGTATCTTTTTTTCTCTCACCCTACAACCCCTGTGGTGGTTTAAAACACACGGAATTGAGGAATTGGGAGGCAGGTGTTTTAGAAAGAAACCCTATGGGTGTAGCATTAGTGGCACAGAATTTCGCCGCTATTCACTACACACTTTTTAACTAGTTGTTCCTAGATGTGTATTCTTGTTTGAGAATCACATCTGGTCCCATGGGGCCAGCCTCTTTTTGCAGTGTATGGCACTCAGTTTTTTAAATGGATAATATGATTAATATTTGTCTGTTTAAAAAAAAAATAGGTCCTTAATACATTTTACTGGAAAATGAAGATAGCCCCAAAGATGACATGAATTCCAACAGACCTGCAGCTCTACACACTATTTGTGCTTGAAGAGTCTAGCTTAATTTTCAAAGAGCATATATTTACTATTTTATACAAGGATCAAGCAATGCATGAACAACGTGCTGGTCAGGAAATCTAGGAGAACCTCCACTGATGTTCTATACAGTTCAGACTTGGAGGAGTAAATGCTTATCTTGGTACAAATCAACCCTGGACAGGGCTCTGGTCTGTCACAGAACAGGTGCACACTTGGGCTAAATTCAGTTTGCCTTTAACACACACCCATGCTAATTTAGAATGTGGGAAGGAAGCCCATAAAACCATGGGGAGAATGTGCAAACCCCTTACAAGCGTTGTCCAGGTAGGGCTAACTAAAAGATAGCTGCAACAGACTTTATCTAATTTTATGCTAAAGTTAGCCACTCTACGTTTCCATTTATTGACACTTTAACTTTTAAACTTGCATAACATACAGAATGCTCAAATGCATTTAAGTCATGTCAAGCTAAGGTTTTAGAAATGGTACAATTAATATTTGCTGGCTTGAGAAGAGAAAAAAAGCGCAGTCACACAAAACATTAAATTATTATCTTCATAATACAAAAGTCAATTATACCTAAAAACTACCATTAGTCTTAAAACAAAAGACTGAGGTGGGTAATGTAGTCCTGAGGGATCAAATGAGATTTGAAAAAAAAAACATTTGACAGTTGCTTTCCAAGAATTTCTGTTTGTTTTTTTTTAAAGTATTTTTATATTGCCAGTAGGTAAATGTAATATGAGACGGTTGGAACTGTTGCACGACACAACCACACCTTACTGGCACTAAAGCTGATGTTGTGATCAGTGTTGTAGTTCACCTTGACAAACAATTGAGTTCAGAAACTGGCTTCTAATTTAGGATTACTATTTTTGTTAGATGTTAAGAGAACTGTACAGACATGCATTGTAAATAAGAAAGAAATAATCTGTTAACTGACAGTTTGTGTCATTTCAGGAGTAAAATCTCTCCAGTGCTTTGCAGGTTCGTTTCCATAACAGAGAGCTCCCCTAAAAGTATTAGGCATAAAAAAGATATAATATCTGCTCTTTAATTAATGGATTTGCTTTTTTCAGCATCTTGTTGTATCATTAAAGGTCAATTTTATGTTATTTGGAACAAAGGTGTCTGCGTATCTGTTGTGTGATTCTGATACTTAAGTATAACCAAGTAAGGTGGTTGTTCTAATTTTGGGCTGAGTCTTAAAGATTTGGATATTGATTGACTCGAGCATCAGGCAAAGTATACCTGGCATTTGTGCGATGGGTTAAACAGTGGATAGGGGTTTGCCCAGCAGGAAGCTGGCACTGAATGGGGGCAGGAAGATGGCTTACAGGAGGTTCCAACTCATGAGTGGACACCATGATGCCCATTTAAAGGAGGGAGCTCAGAGGACTGAAAGGAACAACAACAACAACAACATTTATTTATATAGCACATTTTCATACAAAAAGTAGCTCAAAGTGCTTTACATAATGAAGAAAAGAAGAATAAAAGACAAATAAGAAATTAAAATAAGACAACCTTAGTTAACATAAAAAGGAGTAAGGTCCGATGGCCAGGGTGGAAGTCAGCTGTTTCATGCCAGCCTTTTAGGTGGCATGTGTCTCTGAGTGCAAGGAGCCAAAAACTTCCTAATGACCTGATTCACACTTTTTTTTTCAATTTATTTATAACATATACATTTTTTGATAATATTATTTCTGCTCTTTTTTGAAGACCGCACAGATGGCGCCATTTTATGATGTCCTTTCATTGAATCTCTATTATGGTTTACGGTTGCCATTTGGGTATCAAAATGTCTGATGTCATAATGCCTCCAGTATAAAACATGATGGCACCTGCATCAGTAGTGTCCCAAGCTTTTGGATTTGTTTCTTATGATTCTTACACTTGTTCAGTTACTATGGATTTTGACTCATTACTAACATTCATTGAATCATGAGTTTTGCCTCACTTTTTTTCATCATAATCAATCTGAATTTCTATCAACAACCTACATTAGTGCATTTTGATTACTCTTTCACTTAATCTTTTGTCTTTGTCCAAATCTGTCTTAATTTTAGTGTTTTTAGGGCACCAAGGGCACCTGTCTTTTTAAAGGGCTCATAAATACTCAAGTCTAGTTTGATATTAGAACATTAGAACACTCTAGACAAGAACATGCCATTAAGTCCAACAAAACTCGCCAGTCCTATCCACTTAATTCTCCTAAACTAACATCACGTCTAGTTTTGAAAGTCCCTGAAGTCCTACTGCCTACCACACTAATTGGTAACTTATTTCATGCATCTGTGTTTCTCTGTGTGAAGAAAAACTTCCTAATGTTTGTGTAAAATTTACCCTTTACAAGTTTCCAACTGTATCCCCATGTTCTTGTTGAAGTCATTATCTCAATCCACTGTACTAATTCCCTTCATAATTTTAAGTACTTTATTCATGTCACCTCTTAATCTTCATTTTCTTAAACTGAAAAGGCTCAGGTCTTTCATGTCTCCTCGTAATCCACCCCCCTGTAGTCCTGGAGTAAGCCTAGTCGCACTTCTCTGGACTTTTTCCAGCACTGCTATGTCCTTTTGGTAACCTGGAGAGCAAAACTGCACACAGTATTCCAGATGAGGCCTCGCCAGTCTGTTATAAAGCTTGAGCTTAACCTTCTTGGACTTACAGTATACTGTACACATCATGCTATATAACCTAACATTCTGAACACTGTCTGGCAGATGATAGTGTGGAGTCCACTACGACTCTTAAATCCTCATCATAAGGTGTACTTTGGATTTTCAGATGCTCCATTGCATATTCAAACCTAATATTTTTACTTCCTATGTGTAATACTTTACATCAGTGCAGTGGTCTCAATGAGCGCCTGCTCTGCCAGGACTTTTCACTTTAGAGTTTGCATTCAGGAGACTGGGGCTAGGGATCACAAGTGGGAAAAAGAGAGACCGGGATAATAAATAAGTGTGAGTAAGATTGTCGGGGAGAGAGACAGAGAAGGAGTAGTTTGTTGTACTTGAGAGGCAGTTAACTGGTTAAGCCACCCCACTAAGCAGACACGGTTCAACATCGATTAATTTTAAAGCCAGAGAATCTGCAGGTTTTGTTGTTTTTGATTCTCTTTATTTTTTACCTAGCATTTCTTTTACAAAAATATATATTTGGCCTTGTAGTGGAATGTAAAATGAGTGATATGTAGGATATAACTTGATAAATATTTTGTATGTCTTTATTTGTAATGTTAAAGAGTCAGGAAACTGGACAAAGCAGTTTTCTACCCCCACAGTTACAGTGATGAGGTAAGCACGATGTGGGACACAGTGTATGACCTAATTGCTTGTTATAACCCTGTGAATGACATTCTATAAGTCTTTACCTGCAGGGAGGCCATAAACTGCCTAGCTGTTATGAAGCTGGTCTGGATGACTGAAATGTGACTGTTTATGCTTGGCCATTCTGTTCCACAACACCCCATTGGTCCAGTCATACCAGAAAAGGATTGGATGAACCATGGGAGTTACTTACACTTTTTGGTTCGGGATTTGTGATAGGAATGGTGTAAACTGGTCATTCTGCCTTTCCCTCTCTCCTTGAAGAGAAGACCACCTATCTCTCTCTTACTATTTTTCCATTATGAAGACAACTCTATCTCGGCAAACATATTAAGGCAGGCATGCAGCCTGTCTCAATACTCTATTCAAAGGCCCTATGTTAGCAAAGACCAAACCAGACAAAACATAAGATTGAAACCCGTCTATGGACAAAAGATGCACTGCTACTTAGGTTTAAAGGTATTTTGAGGCATTTTGGTAAAGTCTACATAACAAAATGTATAAAAGGGTGAAGTAGAATCACATTGGACCCTACACGACAAAACAGACCTCAATCTGACATTGTTCTGGGTGTAGAGGTTGGCTATGAGAGTGTCTGAGCAGACAAAGTGTGTCTAACAAGAAACAGCGTAGAGAAAGACTTCTTCCTACATAGTATCATTGGTATGCTCAAAGGAACATATTTGTGAAGCAATGAATATACACGTTTTCGACTGTTGTGAAGTCAGTTTTGTTTTAAGTATTCATTCACTCCACCATCAGTTATACCTCTGGAAGGACTAGGGCACTAACTGTAAAGCCAGCAGGATAAGTTTTGTTCTGCTGTTGAAATCTTTTGAGACAAATCCTGTCTCCCAAGCAGCTCATGTTGAAAGCCCACCACATCAGAGAAAGCAGAAATGAAGTAACAATAATACAGTACAAGACAAAACACAGAATGAATGTACTCAACAAACAGGAACTAAAACTGACCATTTACTTGGTAAAGTATTATCTGAAGATATATAGTTGAACTCTTCAAGTGACTGGTGCTCTGTTGATAGCCATTTCCAGCTTTGAACTCAGTGCTGCCATGAAAGGCTCTGGCTCCCCAAAACTGTGAATTGGCAGAGATAAGAATGTTATATAATTGTAAACCTACATTTTTTTTCTCTGAAAGCAGGAATTTGCAGCAACTAACAGCCTGTCTTCACAGCACATTTCTTGTTTAATAATCTAACCCTTTAGGCGGGTGATTGTATTTTCTGCGTGTAATTCAGTATGTTTGTATGTCACTGTTAAATGATCCTATCGATCCTCTTCTGAGTTGGCAAAAGTAACAGTAATGTTTAACTTTGACTAATGAATATGCATTAAAGTAAACTGAGAAAGCTGGCTAAAGTAGTCAGTCATAATTCTCTATATGGAATGATCAGTAAAGATAAATATTATTCTTACCACTTCAGTTTGTAACATAAACTTGAATGTCATCCAGAAATTATATATAACAAAGCCTGAACAAAAAGAGAAGTTTAAACAGAGAGCATACTTTGTAGATTCATTTCACAAACTATCCTGTCTCTCAACAGCTATAAATTATAGAACTGGTACTGACAGAGCCTTGTGTAAATCTCACCATTTAAGTCCTTTACCAAATTTGTATCCTTACAATTTCCAAAGCAGTAAGGACAACAAAGATGAGATGACTAATGTCCATCTCACTTTCAGCACCAGCTAAGTGGAGTTTCTGTTGTGCCATCTGCCATTATGATTGTGAAAGTAGTTGAATAGGCAACCAGGTTCACACTAAAAAAGAGGTAGGCATAGTGCCTAATGATTGTGTAAGATAATGTCTGGTTTCTGTAGATTTAAAAGTATACCATAATAAACTCCATCCATCCATCCATTGTCCAACCCGCTGAATCCGAACACAGGGTCACGGGGGTCTGCTGGAGCCAATCCCAGCCAACACAGGGCACAAGGCAGGAACCAATCCTGGGCAGGGTGCCAACCCACCGCAGCATAATAAACTCCTTTTTTTATAATTACTTTAAACACTGCAGTCCTTTCTCCCATTTTTACCAAACAGCAGATAGCTGTAGCCTCTTTGGGATCTGGACTGAGCAGGACAGAGAGTAAAAATCAATAACTTATAAGCACAATATTTACAAAACAACTGAAGTACTATAATCATATAAAACATTAAATGGTTTAGACTAGGGGTTATCAACCTTTTGTCTTGGACTGCCATTCCCAGGAATTTAAATGTTTTGAACTATAGCCATTTTTGGTCTGAAGGTGTGTCACACACATAAGGATAGGGAGTTGCTTTGGAGAGTACGGGAAAGAATACAGGAAAGATTTTTGTGTGACCCCACCACTAATGCAGTTTCCATTACTTTTAGAGTGGAAAGAACGCAGCAGAGGTTTCTAAAGTCATGTATGGTCTGGAGGTCACTAGCCCCACCCCTTTCCACTTCCTCGCATAAAAAACAGTGTCCATACAGGAACTTGTAGTTCATTTAGGACCACGCTTCCGAAAAAGATAAAACTCTCTTTCATAATGAGGAGACCTGACAGATTGAACAGCTGTACACCTACCCTGTACCTTGTTCAACACCTACTTTGTTTTTATTTTTGTTTCTTGAATTAATGGACATTAAACCGGTTATTCCATGGAGCCACCTTTTTCTGCTTATTTTACAAGTGATATTAAAAATTAATCTTAATTAAAACATCTAAAAATTAGAAAGACAGAAGCTTACATGCTTTTAATTTACAATAAAAATCAGAGCTTGAATTTCATGTGTGGCAGAGAGGGGGACTTTACCTAGGGTAACAGCAAATGGGAGGACACTTTACTGTTTTAGGGGGATTTCAGCATACGGTTTATAAGAATAATGTGGTCATTGTGGAAAACCTGACTTATCTTATGTGGAAACCAGGGGCACGAAGAGCCGCCCTAGCCCAACACAGACAGGCAGAGACACAGGATTTTAACACACAGCACACGATTTTAGTACTCTTCCTCGTGGGAACCACTCTACTTCATTTCCCATCGTTACATCACCGATCTAAATTATAATTCAATGCATGTTCTCCCCGTGTCTGTGTGGGTTTCCTCCGGGCACTCCGGTTTCCTCCCACAGTCCAAAGACATGCAGGTTAGGTGCATTGGTGATTCTAAAATTGGCCCTAGTGTGTGCTTGGTGTGTGGGTGTGTTTGTGTGTGTCCTGCGGTGGGTTGGCACCCTGCCCAGGATTGGTTCCCTGCCTTGTGCCCTGTGTTGGCTGGGATTGGCTCCAGCAGACCCCCGTGACCCTGTGTTCGGATTCAGCGGGTTGGAAAATGGATGGATGGATACACAACAGGTTATCTTCTGCCACTTCCCATCTCCACTCCCACTCTGGCAAGCTCTGTCCTCTTCCTCCCGACTCTCGCTTTCCATTAGCAGTGGCAGGCTCCCTTTTCACAGATCCTGGGAATGTCGCAGGTGATTCATCAGCATTACCTGGAATCACCCCCAGGTGTGATGGAAATCCGTTGCCGGACTCTTCAACTCCCCCTGGTGGCTCCCATGGTTACCTAATAGGGCTGCATGAAAGTCTCACTCCCGGTCTGTGCTGGAGGAACCCATGGTAACACAGCTGCCCAGGAGAGCTGTCCTCCAGTATCTCAAGGGAGGTAACGCCCCACAAGTGTTCTCTCCGAAGGTCCTTCCATCCCACTTGAATCTCAGCCAGACAATGAGCGTGGCCTCCCGTCACACTTATTATATGCACAATATAAGTTAATTCACTTACAGTATATGTCCAGCAACTGAAAAATATATATCATTCATTTTCCACAGTTTCCCAAGGCTGGGTCACGGGGTAGCAGTATTAGTAGTGAGACCCCTATGTCCCTTTCCCCAGCCACACTTGCCAACTCATACTGTGGTTTCCCAAGGCATTCTCAGGCCATCTGGGACATATAATCCTCCCAACTAGCTCTGGGTCTTCCCCAGGGCTTCTCCAAGCTGGTTGTTCCCATAAAACCACATAGAGAGGCATCCAGGAGGCATCTGTATCAGACACCTGAACCAACTTAGTTGGCTCCTCTCAAAGCATGGAGTCACTGGCTCTACTACGAGCCTCTCCCAGGTGTCTCTAAGGGAGAGCCCAGCCACCCTGCAGAGAAAGCTCACCTCAGCCACTTGTACCTGCAGTCTCATTCTTTCACTCATTTCCCAAAGCTCATTTCCATAGATGAGGGTAGGGACATAGATCGGCTGGTAAATCAAGAGCTTCACCTTCTGACTCAGCTCCTTCTTCACCACTACAGATCTGTATAGTGACAGCATAACTGTGCTCACCTCCCACTCAGAGAGGAATGTCCACCTTATTCCATATGAAGACCATGACCTCAAATTTGGAGGTGTTGATCATCATCCCTGCCGCTTCACACTTGATCACATACTGTTGCAATGCATACTGGACTTCACAGCCCAATGAAGCCAACAGGACCATGTCATCTGCAAAAAGACATGATTCTAAAGCCACTGAATCAGATCCCCTTTCCTCTCTGGCTGCAACCAGATATCCTGTCCATGAAAAGCAAAGCCAGGATAGGACACAAATCACAGCTCTGGTGTACTCCCACACTAACTGGAAACCATGTTGATATTTTTCCAAGAATGCAAGCACAGCTCTGACTGTGATTATACATGGACCAAATAGCCCTTACTCGGTGCTGCAGAACCCCATACTCTCCCAGCTCCCACCACAGAATCCCTTGAGGAAGACGGCCTTCTCTAAGTCCACAAAACACATGTAGACCAACTGGGTGTACTCCCATGCCCCCTCCAGAATCCTCATAAAGTTGAACAGTGGGGTCCACTGTTCCACGGCCTGGATAGAATCCACATTGCTCGTCCTGGATCTAAGGTTCCATGACTGGGCAGAGTCTCCTTTCTAGTACCCTGGCATAAGCTTTTCCAGGGAGGCTGAGGAGTGTGTTGGGGCACTCCCTAATGTAACCCTTTTTAAAAATGGAGACCACCATCCTGGTCTGCCACTCCAGAGGCATAACTCTCAATGACCACACAGCACTGAAAAGTTGTGTCAGCTATGACAGCCTAACAATCTAAGGTAGTAGCAATACTTTTTTTTTCCACTTTTGAAATAAAAAAAATTTATATTTCTGACCTAGGCACATCTCAGAGTGCATACATCAAATAAACTGCACAGTATTAGTGATAACATTTGTTTCTCTTATGAAATAAAATAAATGTTTTGGTGACATAATAATTATTCTTTACATCTATATATCGCTGTTCTCACTACTCAAAGCACTTGCGTGCTACACAGAGAGAACATGGGATGCAAACCCATGATCTCTTACTGCATTGCAACAGCTCTACCATTGCACAACTGCGTATATATGACCCAGTCACATCACAAACAGCATTTAACAGAATAAAAAAGAACTATCAGTGCACAAACCCGTAACAAGTGATAATAGTAACTACCACACATGAATATAACGTCTACTACACACTGAGGGAGCATAAGTTTGTTTTAAATCACTACATCTGTGATTAGGCATGGCTTTGTTACATATCTCACATTATGATGATATTGTGACATGTCTCGCTGCTGCATGGGCTGGGGAGGGGGTTGAGTCTTGGAGGAAAACACTTTATGAGGGCTCAGGGCACCTCTCTAGAGAGGCTTGAGTGACAGGATCAAGGTGAGAGGAGAGAGAATGGTAAAAGAGCAGGAAGAGGCAGGAAAGTGGAAGGGTACATTTTTTTTTGTTTTGAACAGACAGGGAACGGTAGGGGGCAACGTTTATAGTGAGGCATTCCAAATTAAAAGCCATTCGGCATTTTGAAAATTTCCTTGGAGAAGCAACAACTGTGTGTCTTATTTGAATGGTTGTCACAGTGTCATAGACTACTACCACAACTTCTAGAAACACAACAACAGGTGCATTGTGGATTTAATGTTGCTAGGCTATGCTGAGTGTTGCATTCATGGTCTGTACTACTGTAGGAATTTCTGAAGGAATTTCTGAAGGCTTGTGAAATGTGTTTTTCTTGGTTATTCTCTGTGTTTCTGATGGGACTACAGCTGGGCCACTCAGAGGTTGCTTCTGGGCCACTTGTGGCTGCGCGAGCCACCATTTGAATAAGCCATTTCTAGGGTATAGATGCTTACATTAGTTGGGGCTTCATCTTATTTTATCCAGGGAGTAGTCTGGTTATCCTTCACCCTTGTACCCTGAATTGTCAACAAAAGAAAACTCCAAGACCTGAGCCCTAAGATTAGGTAAGGTTTGTGAAACGACCCATACATAAGGCTGTCTAGACAGCCCAGTGTCTCTCTGTGCTGGCGTGAATTTCCCATTGGGATTAATAAAGTATCTATCTATCTATCTATCTATCTATCTATCTATCTATCTATCTATCTATCTATCTATCTATCTATCTATCTATCTATCTATCTATCTGTCTATCTAATTAATTTCTGCCTTTAACCATCAACACTGTATAAAAACCTCTACCATTTACTACATACAGTTGAGCTAACTTCTTAAACCTGCCGCATCCCAGTCCAAGTGATGAGAAACAACCTTGTCACAGTCATGTCTAAAATCCCTATAATGATACAAGCTACAATAATCATCTCAACTTTACGTATGAACCTAGTATTGCCTAGTATTGAGACTCTGAAGGTCATACGCTACCTTTAGGATAGTATAACCCTACCAGGCTTCCATATCATTTTGTGCCAGGAAGATCTATGAGAAAAAATCTAAATATATAAGATCAAATGGAGCCTTCTGTAAGGATAGAAAGGAAATAGGAAAGCCTTTTCAGTTCTATCACACCTTTGCCACAAGGTCTACCATAAGCAAATCAGTGAATTTAAATGTTCTTAACACTGTCCAGGTTATGGCTGATCTCTTTCATCCACAGTTGCTTGACCTTCCTTGTTTAACCTCAACAACAGCTATTTATTCAACTCTACATCTTTAAAGAATTGGATGGTACATTTTTCTACTTTAGTGACTTAGACAGTGTCCTGTACGTGCCATTTCAAAGTTTTTACTGCAACTTTTCTCTTAAAGCACCTGTATAGGTCTCCTCTACTCCTGTTCAACTTTATATTAAAATGCCTCACAAAAAGATAAAACTGGCTCTCAATGCTGTAGTTGTTATCTATTGTTGTTGTTAACATAAAGGGAGGAATATCTCTTCATGGTGTGGAATATTCATTGGTTCTTCCAACCTGTACCTGAAAAACTGATCCAAGAGGTGGAACATGAGAACCCCAACAAAGACTCTACGTTGGTTTGCCCAAACAGAAAGAAAGCACCTGGGTCAGGAAAACTTTAATCTGTCCACATTCATTTTTCCTGGCCCCTTGAGTTCTTGAAATTTCATCTAAAACTCTCCACCACAAAATTAACCTGACATTGCTCAGTTATTTACTGGGCATTAAGTATCTTTTGTTCATAAGATCTGAATTTTTCAAACAGGACTTCCTGTCTCAACATTATAAATACTGAGATGAAAGGAGTCCACACAAATATGAGTATTACAATAGTCATTGGACCTCCTCTTTTCATTTCAATCAGATGTGTGATTGTACTAGTGCAGCACAAGGAAACTAGGATTTGCGGTGTTGGTCCTCATTGCATGGAATGTGCATGTTCTCACCATGTCCGCATGGGTTTCCTGAGGATGCTCTGGTTGTATCCCACTGTCCAAAGATATGCAGGTTAGCTAAATTACCCAGTGTGTGTCTGTGTGTCTTGCAATGGACTGGCGTCCTGTCCACTATTTGTTCCTGCCTTGTGCTCTGTGCTAGCAGGGAACCCTGGTGTAGATTATGCACGTTAGAAAATGACATGACATGTCGTGATTGTACTCACTATGCCAAAAACATATGATACTTAGACAAAACTTAGACAATAATGTGTAAGGCATTATTCTCAGTAGTAGTACTTTATTTATATAATTTATGATTTATAAGCGTATTAATCACACGTCAACCATTTATCATTGTCATTTGAGAAGCTGTTAATTAGTTTTAAAGTACAATTCACTAGATTACAAGTTGAAAAATAAAATAGAATTACAGCCAATTCGTTTGATGTATATCAGTGTTATTTGGGTTATACAAATTTAATACTGCTACTAAATGGAAGTGTTATAGCCATTACATTTTATTTTATATAAGCAATTCTGGATTTGGATTTGAAATGGTGTCAGCTACTTCCATTTTAATTAAGATTTGTGTTTCAATTATGTTTGAACTATCAATTATACTTTCACTGTTCGGATTTTAGTGAACTGATACATTTACATCAAATTAGACAAACAGGGTGACATGTAACAATCAAAAAAAGAGTTTTTTGGATTTTCAACAAAATATGCATTTTATTTATTTGTTTGATTATTTTAATTTCACAATAGCAATATTATTCTAAGTTTATTCGACATATTAGACAGATTTTTTCAGTTACTATTGTGAACGACACCCCGAGAATGAAAGGATAGTGGAGTATAGTGGTGCCCCAGATTCCCGCCAGGCATCCTGGAACTTGGAGTTTGGTTTCTCAGCACTGTTGGGTGCCATGGGTGCCGTCTGGGGGAGCTGTCGAAGGACCTAGGGAGTCATACTTTCCCTAAAGCCCGAGAGTAGTAGTGGATCATTTGGATGGGAGCCCCGAAGTACTTCCGGGCTGACTAAAGAACATTGATTCTCCAGATAACCCGAAAGTGCTGGAAAGTCACTTGGGAGGAAGAACAGAAGCACTTCAGGGTCAGGCACTATTTAAAGGACGGCTGAAGACCCAGCAAGTGAGCCGAAGTCGAGAGGTGTAGGACAAAGCTTACTGGCAGGTGTAGTGGAGAAAGAGAGAATTTATTATTGCACTTGGTGTTTCTCTTGCCTGTTTATTTGTGGCTGTGGTGCTTGTGGGCACTTCATAGAAGGAAAAGAAGAAGTTAATAATAATAATAATAATAATTCATTACATTTATATATCGCTTTTCTCAGTACTCAAAGTTAAACAACTTCTTTGTGTTTTTAACCTGTGTCCTGCATCTGTCTGTTGGGGTAAAAGGGGCAACGGTGACCCCTAGCGTCCACACATTTACACTAGATATTATTTAATCTGTGAATGGTGTTTGAGCTAAAAAAATAAATAGGAAAATTTGAGTGTGTATTTGTATTATAGGATTTATTTAGAGTTCATTATTATATAAACATAGGTGTTTATGCCTGATATCCTAGACAGTGGAATATACTGATACTACCCGCGGCGTATCATACGCTACATAATTATGCATTGATGGATGAACACTTCCTGAAAGACACAGTTGTCCAAATGGGGTGGGTTTGAGGATACGACTGTAGGTGAATGAAAAGATGGAACTCTGGAGAGGGCAACATACAATTGTCCGTGACTGACAACTGGAGGACCGCCGTCGCACGCTCATTCAGCGATTCACATCTGCGACAAACAAACTGTTTTACACGCCGCATACAGCGATTCACATCTGCGACAAACATGCTTCTTCTTAGATGGTTCTGCCACGTCCACCCTCGTTCTTGAAGCATACACACTGCCCGGTCATGTGCCCGCTCACAAGAGCAACTCATAGATATCCGCCCACCAACTCTAAGACCATGGGATACCCCTCGCAAACTGTTTTACACGCTGCATACAGCGATTCACATCCGCGAAAAAAACAAACTGTTTTACACTCTGTATACAGCGATTCACATCCGTGACAAACATGCCTCTTCTTAGGTGGTCCTGCCGCGTCCACCCTCGTTCTCGAAGCATACACACCGCCTGGTCATGTGCCCACTCGCAAGAGCAACTCACAGAGACCCGCCCACCAACTCTAAGACTATGGCGTGTAAAACAGTTTGCGATGGTGGACACGGTCGTGCATCGTAACTGAAAAGAATAATGAAAAGTCAACGTGGCTCAGAGGTGCATGTGGAGTGTAGCAGAGACGAACGCGAATGACGCCCTGTTTTGTGAGTTGCTGCGTCCGAGTTGGTGGGCGTGGCTCTGCGAGTTGTCGTTGTATCCAATGACGCCGTGTTTTGTGAGTTGCTGCATCCGAGTTGGTGGGCGTGGCTCTGCGAGTTGTCGTCGTATCCAATGGTCTTAGAGTTGGTGGGCGTGGCTCCATCCTGCGTGCTCCATGGGTGTCTTGCTAGCTGGCGGTTTAGTGAATTATATATATAGATATTCAAGGATGTCTGTAACTATAAGAAATAAATAAAAGTGTGGAGAAATTGTCAATTTGAATGACACGCATGTAGATGTGCTTCTATAGCTATAATAAATTTAATCTCCTAAGATTAAAGGTGTGAAATATTGTGGGACCCCCAATTAACTCTTTGGACTCCATGATATATTCAACATCAAAATGGTGTTGACCCCAAAAATAAATTTGATGACATGTGATATTAGAAATGACAAAATAATGGGTTTGCAAGAAACTACTGTAGCAGACAGCTCTTCACAAGCTTTGTGAGAAGGCCACTCTGTTCGACTATTTCCCAGGTTATGCAGGTCTAGATGCTTGAATGGCAGCAGCTCGTCCGGTGGTGGTTTTCATAGGAAATGAATAAATAGGAGAAGCTAATTCTTACCTTGGTCTCAGTGACACTGAGCATGATGGAAATTAGTGATAACTGCAATTCTGACAGTGTTCGAGTTTCAGTGAAACACTGCTTTACCATCAAACAGGGATACTTCTATGATTCTAACTAATGAGAGGTGCAATGCTGGTCTGTAGCATGGTGATTGAGTGTATCATGGCATACAGTTACCACAATCTGTATGATGACATTTTAGCAATGCACACAAAACATCTAAGTGCATATGTCTTATGAAACATAAGTGTTCTGTGTGACGCTGATCAGAAGTACAAGGTCTGATGATTGTGTATCAAATTCTGGGACAGAAGAATCAACCCTCTGTCTATGAAACAACTGTGGCTTTGGGGTTTGTAAAATTCTCAAAGGCTTTGTGATTATTAATCAACCAGTATTCTAGTAAAAATGAGAACTATGAACTTGATGATTTGGGTGCAAAATAAAGGAGAAAATGTTTAAAACAATAATAAGAAAACTGTTGAAATATGGAGAAAGTTAAAAGAGCTGGATGAACAAAATAGTATAGTCTGACTTAAAAAGTCGTTAGCATTTTAAAATATACTTTTCAGTCACAATTAATCCCTTCTTGTCTACGTCTTATCCTAGTCCATCTAATGCAATCCATCAAAACACTTACAAACCAAAGAGCAGAAAAGCTTCACTGCTTGCGCTAATGTAGTTCTCTTCATGGCTTTATACCGCAAATCAATAACAATTATATTTGATCAAAGAGAAGTTCTGCTATTTATGTTGTAGTCTTGCCAGTTCATATATGTGTCTCATCTTGGAAATGCACTGCTTCAGGCCAGCATCACACCCAGGCTCATCTACAGCTGTGTTTGCCATGTCAATTGTTTCCAACTGGGTTTCCATCAGTTTATGCAGTCTTGCCATTTTTAAGCGGTGTTGATCACATCTGCCTGAAATCATGAAATCTGTGCATTTCTGAGTGTCATTTTGAGAAATATCTAAAAAGCTGCCTACTGTATATTCTTCTTAACAGATTAATCATTTTTTGGTATTTATGTACATTTTAAAAGGAAGCACATGATAATAAAAGGGTGACTTTGAATGCTCAAGGATAATAGCCAAGTTTACTTGTTCTTCCCATATTCAGCAGTGCTATTAATAATAATAATAACAATAATAATAAAGTACATCTTTTACAGCTCTTATCTTTTTCCCATGGGCTAACTTGCTGAAATATGAGCTGCCGTTTTTGATGCAATTTATCTCTAGTATGATATTGAATGATTTTTTACCTGCCACACACCAAGTATCCGTAATACTCATTTTTCAGCTGTGCAGGTGTGTTTTGCTATGTGTCATCCAACACAATTCATTACAGTTTGCTTTTATTATGAATATTACTTTTGGAAAGAAAAGCAAAATATCAGCAGGTCCGTTATTTGCAAACAATGGTGTCTAGAAATGATCAAGGACAACTACAGATATCACAGCTACAGAGGCTTTCTGGAATGTTTTTGACACTTATCAGTAAAGAACAAAGCCTGGAAAGAAATACCTCTAGGAATTTTTATTTATACTGTACTTTATGTAAAGTTAAAACACAAATGGAAGGGTGTCTTAAATAAGCTTAACAATTGTGTCAGTTTATACACAGACGTACTATTTTCCCTACACATAAACCGTTTCGTAATATGCATGCTTGCAAGTTCTCATTATCTGAGCAGTGGGGTCTTTCTTACTATAAAATTAATCTAAGTAATCATTGCTATTGCTCCTGTTACAGGTAATATGGTGGGGTTCAAAATTCACTCCTGTGTCAGCTACCACTAACCTTCACTTAGTACTTACTTACTTTCCAACTACGTTTTCCAATGGAGGGCATGGCAGCAACATGCCAAGTTGGGCAAACCAGCTTTTCCCAGATCCTCCTGGGGATCTCCCAAATGCTCTCAGACCTTCATCTACTATGGTATCTTCTCCCAGCGTGCTGTGCTTAGTACAACAATCCTTCCCCACCATGCAAGGAACCTATTTGCATATGAAAAGAACTTTAACCAATCTGTCTTGTCACCATAGGTGAGCACAGTGACATAAACATCGGTCAGGTACAATGACTTTATTTATCTGTCAATCCCACTTTCAACTCAATACTTACCTGCGAATGAGACTCTTGACCTGTCCTCACTCTTAAAAAGTGAATATGGTCCTACTTTGACTAGTATGGAATGATGTGTTGCTTGTATTGGTCTTGTAGCATTTCTAAGGGATCAGCAAATCTTCTCCAGCTACACTCTCTCAGTGAGTAGAGACACCCCGAACACAGAAATCCTGGGGGAGTCTCTTCTGGAACATTCTTCGATGCTAGTCTTTCATGTTATGGTCCCCCTCACCCCGTAGTATATAGCTTCTTTGCTGCTGGTACAGGAGGTGCCTTTGTCGATGTTACACTCATTTTCGAGTGTCCATGTTCAGCCTTTACTTTGTTTAATTGAATCATGATTTAGTTACTGACCCTGGCAACCCTGTTTGAACTGAGAAAAACCCCACAGTATTATTAAAGCTTAGGAAGTCTCAAAAAGAAAAAAATTCAGCAGGTTATTGCAGGCAGATTTGATTTAAATTGTAAGTTAGACCAGGAGTCTGGACAAAGCATTTAAAAATGACATTCCTTACAAATGAGTCTGTGTGAAATTTTAACACTTAAAGTACTTTATTCTGTTTTCACAATGAAAATAAAAAAATAAAATTTTAAACTGGATTAAATTAAAATATTGACACTGTACACTTCTTAAAAAATAAACACAGAAGCTTAATTATCAACTATAAGCTGTTAAAGAAGACCATGTTAATAAAATCTAAATATTCAAAAATTAACTGGAAAACGCAGTCTTAGCATTACCTTTATGATTTTAGAATCAAAGAGAAAAATAATTGCATTTTACATCTTTCTGTTTGTCAAGCTTTCTCAGAGGTATAACCATGCACATTCTGAAATAGATTAAGTGTTTATAAAAAGGTTACGTTGCAAAGACAATTAGTTTTTAACTGACCACAACTTATCAGACCCCTGGAGGTTTCTTAACCCAAACTCAAGATCATATTCGTTCTACTCACTAGTGCTTCATAGCTACTCAAGAATTGATTTTTTTTTTATAGATAATAATTTCCTGCCTATGATTAAATCGTGCAAATACAACACAATTGTTATCTCCGACCATGCCCATCTAGTCTTGGAGCTAAAATCATTAAGCCCCTCACACTCACCTCCTAGATAGCGTCTTAACCCTCTTCTGTTAGCAGACGAGAACTGCACAGAATTTATATCCAAACAAATCAGCTTCTTCCTAGAGACACACCCACAGAGGTATCTGCAGGAACACTCTGGGAAACTCTAAAGGCCTTCTTAAGAGGGCAGATTATTTCATATCTTTCCCACAGAAATAAATTAGAGACCAAGAAACTGTCAGAGCTAAGAAGCGAAATTACTAGAATAGATGAAGAACAAGCCAGGCGTCCAAGTGAAGCTCTTCACAGGAAAAGGCAGGCCCTGCATACAGAACTCAACATCTTAACAACTAAAGAAACCGAACAACTTATTTATAAGTCAAGACATCATTACTATGAACACGGAGAGAAAGCGAATAAGCTTTTAGCTCAACAAATTCACAAACAAGAAGTTCGCAATGCAATATCAGTAATCACCAACACGAATGGAGAAGAAATCATTGACCATAAAAATATAATGCACACATTTAGAGATTATTATAAATCCTTATATTCTACTGAGTTCAAAGAAGACAACACACAATCTAATGCAGACACCACAAATACAATACAATACATACAATACAGTTTATTTTTGTATAGCCCAAAATCACACAGGAAGTGCCGCAATGGGCTTTAACAGGCCCTGCCTCTTGACAGCCCCCCAGCCTTGACTCTCTAAGAAGACAAGGAAAAACTCCCAAAAAAAAACCTAGTAGGGTAAAAAATGGAAGAAACCTTGGGAAAGGTAGTTCAAAGAGAGACCCCTTTCCAGGTAGGTTGGGCGTACAGTGGGTGTCAAAAGAAGGGGGTCAATACAATACAATACACAGAACATAACAAATCCTCAATAAAAAAATTTTTTTTAGAAGTACAGAGCAGAATTTAACAGTAGATGATATCACATAATAAGATTTAAATAGATGCTTTAAGTGCTGAGGAACTGGATAAACCTCTGACGCTAACAGAATTACTAGATGCTATAAAGTCACTTCAAAGCGGGAAATCAGCAGGCCCTGATGGTTACCCCATAGAATTTTATAAGAAATTCTCCACTCAGCTAGCTCCCCTCTTATTGGCAACATTTACAGAAGCTAGAGACAACCAAATACTACCTCAAACATTTCGTCAAGCATTAATCACCGTCTTTCCTAAACAAAATAAGGACTTGTTACAATGTGCATCATACAGACCAATTTCACTCCTGAATAATGATGTTAAGATACTCTGAAAAATTCTAGCTAGAAGGATGGAGAAAGTGCTGCCCTCGGTAATATCACAGGATCAAACTGGATTTATTAAAGGCCGACACCTATCTTCCAATCTCCGACACTTGTTTAACTCTTTTAGGGCGGATGTCGACTTTTGTCGACAGGAGGGGTTGAAGGCTGATGTCGACAAAAGTCGACATCCAGGGATAGGGGGCGACAATCAGCTGTTAATGGCGACAAATCTCACTGTCACGTCACAGGCATTCCCTCTGTGCTTGGAGGAATGCTAGACTCGTTGACTCGGCAACTAAACCTTGCGTGTGCGTGAGTTGCGAAATGTAAACAAAGGCAAGATGGCACCGACATGTGAAAAGGCAGCGAAGCAAGTGCAGAAAAGAAAACACTCGGCAGACGATGTTTTGCGCATTATCGCGGAGTTGGACTCTTGATTTTTCAGAATCGGATTTTATTGGCAGTGATCAGGAAATCGAGCAAGAGAGTGAGAAGCAGGCATCAGCTGATCAGACACCAGCCGATGCCGCGCCAGCGGATCTGCTGCCAGTTGAGTGCCTTCGCGCAGCCGATGCATCTACGGCAAGGTTCGCATGGGGTAAATACAGAGACATTGATCCGTTGAGAGCCGATCTGGCTACCGGAGTTTACAAGACGGCATGGCTTTGTGTTGGACACGACAGATCAACTAGCTGCTGTACTTCAGGCTGCTCTCTCCTGATGCTGCTTTTCAGCTACTGTCAGACGAGACAAACAGGTAGGCAGAGATTTTTTTTGAATCGCGGGCTGCGTTTGCATCGCATTCTCGTTTTTCAAAGTGGAAACCCACAACGAAAGACGAGATGAAGCGCGCTGTGGCATTACAAATAGAGATGGGACAGAACTAGTGATATAACTTCAGGGAGCATTGGTCCAAACGTGTTTTGTCCCCTGGTGGCTTAGGTACGTGCTGCTGCAAAGTTTTATTCACTTCTGTAATAAACAGAAGCAAATCCCATGGGGTGAGCCAGGCTATAATGCCATACATAAAGTTCATAAAGTTTCAGAAGATGAAAAGAGGTGACAATACGGTTTTCATGCAGGCAGAAAACTTGGTGGCAGTGGCATGGCATGATGGCAAATGGGTGACTTGTCTCTCTACAGTACACACTAACAATATATGTTAGAAAATGCAGCAACAGACAATTGAAAAATAGGCACCAAAGCAACACGTATTGTAAGGAGTGCAATGTGGCAATGACTGAAATTGGCTGCTTTGAGCGAGATCAGACTTTGCTGTGTAAAATGTATGTGATATGTATGTGAAATCATAGAGTATGCAGGCTCATACAACATGCAAGACAGTAACATTTGTCAAAAGTAAATATTTTTTGTTGATTTGATATGTTAAACAATTGCTTTGTGTTCTTTTTTAAAAAATGTTAGTTTTTGGAAAAATATTCAGCCCTGGGAGAAAAGAAACAAAAAAAAAATTAGCCCTAAAAGAGTTAATGTTATATATTCACCAGCAAAATCAAAGACCCCAGAGATATTACTATCATTAGACGCAGAAAAAGCATTTGATATGATTGAATGGAACTACCTTTTCACTGCATTGGAGAAATTTGGGTTTGGCCCGAATATTTGTGCATGGATCAAACTACTGTATACCAATCCAGAAGCTTCAGTTTGTATTAATAACATTTGTTCAGACTACTTTAAGCTAGAGCGTGGTACCAGACAAGGATGTCCCTTGTCACCACTGCTGTTTGCAATCGCCATTGAACCACTAACGGTTCACTGTCGAAATTTCTATCAGATAATGGGGATTATCAGAGAAGGACTGGAACAGAAAATTTCTCTATATGCAGATGATATGGTTTTATATATACCAGACCCAGAAAACACTGTGCCTTGTATTCACTCACAGAATTTCAAAAGATATCTGGTCTTAGAATTAATCTGAATAAAAGTATACTCTTTCCAGTGAATTCACAAGGATATAATATTAGATTGGACACCCTACCTTTTACCATAGCAGATCAGCTTAAATACCAGGGGTAAATATCACAAGTAAACATAAAGCTCTTTATCAACAAAATTTTGCCGTCTGTATGGAAAAAATTAAGCAAGACTTGCATAGATGGTCAACCCTTCATCTCACTCTAGCAGGAAGAATTAACGTTGTTAAGATGAATATCCTTCCTAAACATTCCAATATATATCAATAAATCATTTTTTAAGCAATTAGATTCAACAATAACCTCATTCATTTGGAACTCAAAACACCCACGTATCCGAAGAGCGACCCTACAAAGACCTCAGGCAGAAGGGGGCATGGCTTTACCTAGTTTTCAGTTTTATTACTGGGCAGCAAACATACAAGCCATAAAAACCTGGACACAAAAAAATGAACATACACAGGCTTGGTTCGCAATAGAAGTAAAATCCTGTAGTACTTCTTTATACTCCCTGCTCTGCGCTCCAATAAATGCAAGTTATCGCAAATATACTAATAACCCAATAGTGCTTCACTCACTTAGAATATGGAACCAACTTAGAAAGAATTTTAAGATGGAAAATCTTTTATCCGTGGCACCTCTGCAAGAGAACCACCTCTTTCAACCCTCACAAACATATCCAGTTTTTAATATATGGAAAAGTTTTGGGATTAAAATGCTCAGAGATCTTTATATAGACAACATATTTGCATCTTTTGAACAATTATGTTCCAAATTCAACCTCCCAGCTACACATTTCTTTCACTATCTTCAAATTAGAAATTTTGTTAAACATAAACTGCCCGATTTTCCTCACCTTGTACCTTCCACCATGCTGGAAAAAATACTGCTCAATTTCAAGGAATTAAACACCATTTCCGCATTATATAAAATCTTAATAGAGTCCCTACCTTTCAAAGACCCAAGATGACATTGAGAAGAAGATCTCTTAATCAATATACCATCAGAGTGGAAGGTAGCAAAGCAGAGAATTCACTCAAGCTCCATATGCGCAAAGCATAGAATTATTCAACTCAAAATTATATATCAAGCACATCTGTCTCGCTTAAAACTGTCCAAAATGTTTCCAGGGCAAGATCCAAACCTGTGAACGCTGCAACCAAGCTCCTGCCTCACTGGGTCACATGTTCTGGGCCTGTACCAAACTAACGTCATTTTGGACCAAAATTTTTAAGTGCCTTTCAGACAGCCTTGGGGTCACAATCCCTCCTAACCCATTAACAGCTGTGTTCAGTGTTCTTCCAGACGGACTTGAAGTGGAGAAGGACAAGCAAACGGTGATTGCATTCACTACACTTTTGGCACGCAGACTTATTTTGTTAAATTGGAAGAATCCTAACTCTCCTCTGATAAGTCAATGGGAAACCAATGTTTTATATTATTTGAAATTGGAAAAAATTAAATTCTCAGTTAGAAGATCTGCACAGAATTTTTTTAAAACCTGGCAGGATCTAATCAATATTATTTTAGAATAAGAGAAATAACTATTACCGCATTTAATTCCCTTCTCCTTTTTTTATTTACCTATATATATTTCTTCCTTTCCTTTGTTTATTGTTGCGTTATTAAAAAGCCCTAAGCAATTCTCCTTTGGCTAAGCTCTCCTTCTCAGGGTTGGGGTTTGATTTGTCTTCATTTTTTTTTTGGTGATAAATTAATCTATTTGTATGGAATGATTACAATAAAATTAATAAATAAAATTAAAAAAAAAAAAGGTTACGTTATGTTAAAAAAGTGCTCAATTGTAATAATCGGCTAATATAACGTTGATGTAAATAAATTGGATTTCATCCATGATGCACTATGTCACCAAAAGTAAACCAAAAAACACATCCATTATCTGATTTAAAGAAAAAACATATCTCTGAAACTTAAAACATACTTAAACTTGTAGATATTGTACAAATATAATTTGTTGACATAAGTTTAAAAACTGCCAGTGCCACAATATTTGATTGAATTCATAACACAACACCACATAACTATTTATAATTAAAAGAAATTACTAGTGAGAAGACTTTTTGGTTTTTATTAACTGGTAAAAACAAAGCAAAGAAAATGTTAACATATGAGGTGAGACACAAAAATAACCGGACAGGGCTTGGAGCTTTCCTGGAAAACTGTCTGGAGGTCGGCTGAACGTGAATCATAGAACTACTATCCCCTCCTAGACGCCCTCTCAAACCGCCGACTGGCTAGGTATATCCCGTAAATAGCCCAGTCAGCATTTGCACAACAATTGCTACACGAGTTGCCACTATAATGTCGAGTGAAAAAAATCGAACAGCGAATCAACATCAAATTTCTCGCAAAACTGAACAAAACAGCCACAGAAACTTATGAAATGGATAAATACAGGGTACGGTGATAACAATTTGTCTCACACACAAGGTTTTGAGTGGCACAAATGTTTCAAGTAAGGACAAGAAAATGTGGAGAGGGGGATGGGTGCTTCACCAAGACAACGCTCCCACACACAATGCTTTTTCCGTAAAGTAGTTTTTGACTGACAAAAACATTCCTGTCCTCAATCATCCTCCCTATTCACCGATTTAGCTCTCTGTGATTTTTACTTGTTCCCAAAAATCAAAAGTGACCTGAAGGGAGCACATTTTTCTTCAATGGATGAAGTGAAGACAGAAATGGCAAGCCTGTTGAAGAGTCTCAAGCAAGAAGACTTCCAGCACTGTTTCAATCAATGGAAGATACGTATGAAGCGGTGTAGAGATCGGAAGGAGGAGTATATAGAAGGTGACAATGTTTAAAATGCTGTAATTCATTAATATATTTTTTTTTTTACCAATCTGGTTATTTTTGCGTCTCACCTCATATGTTACAAATACTATTGACCCTAATATGTAACAGAACAGGCTGCTGTTTTGTTTTGTATTTTTTTCTTCAGATATTCCATTTAAACAACCATTACAGTTTGACCTGGTTTAGTGTTTGAAACCAATTAAAGCACCCATCTGCAGGGTGAAACTGTGTGACTTTTCCTACATACAGTGCATCCGGAAAGTATTCACAGCGCATCACTTTTTCCACATTTTGTTATGTTACAGCCTTATTCCAAAAGGGATTAAATTCATTTTTTTCCTCAGAATTCTACACACAACACCCCATAATGACAACGTGAAAAAAGTTTGAGGTTTTTGCAAATTTATTAAAAATAAAAAACTCTCAGGGTTGGGAGCGAGATCCTGCCTCAAGTGGAGGAGTTCAAGTATCTTGGGGTCTTGTTCACTAGTGAGGGAAGAATGGTTGCGTGGGTTGGACAGGCGGATCAGTGCGGCGTCCGCAGGTCTGTTGTGGTGAAAAATGAACTGAGCCGTAAGGCAAAGCTCTCAATTTACCGGTCGATCTATGTTCCTACCCTCACCTATGGTCATGAGCTATGGGTTGTGACCGAAAGAACGAGATCGCGAATACAAGCGGCTGAAATGAGTTTCCTCCGCAGGGTGTCTGGGCTCTCCCTTAAAGATAGGGTGAGAAGCTCAGTCATCCGGGAGGGGCTCAGAGTAGAGCCGCTGCTCCTCCCATCGAGAGGAGTCAGATGAGGTGGCTCGGGCATCTGATTAGGATGCCTCCTGGACGCCTTCCTGGTGAGGTGTTCCGGGCATGTCCAACCGGGAGGAGGCCCCGGGGAAGACCCAGGAGACACTGGAGGGACTATGTCTCCCGGCTGGCCTGGGAACGCCTCGGGATTCTCCCGGAAGAGCTAGAAGATGTGGCCAGGGAGAGGGAAGTCTGGGCATCTCTGCTCAAGCTGCTACCCCCCGCGACCCGACCTCGGATAAGCGGAAGAGAATGGATGGATGGATGGATAAAAAAACTGAGAAATCACATGTACATAAGTATTCACAGCCTTTGCTCAATACTTTGTCGATGCACCTTTGGCAGCAATTACAGCCTCAAGTCTTTTTGAATATGATGCCACAAGCTTGGCACACCTATCCTTGGCCAGTTTCGCCCATTCCTCTTTGCAGCACCTCTGAAGCTCCACAAGGTTGGATGGGAAGTGTCGGTGCACAGCCATTTTAAGATCTCTCCAGAGATGTTCAATCAGATTCAAGTCTGGGCTCTGGCTGGGCCACTCAAGGACATTCACAGAGTTGTCCTGAAGCCACTCCTTTGATATCTTGGCTGTGTGCTTAGGGTTGTTGACCTGTTGAAAGATGAACCGTCGCCCCAGTCTAAGGTCAAGAGCGCTCTGGAGCAGGTTTTCATCCAGGATGTCTCTGTACATTGCTGCAGGCATCTTTCCCTTTATCCTGACTAGTCTCCCAGTCCCTGCTGCTAAAAAATATCCTCACAGCATGATGCTGCCACCACCATGCTTCACTGTAGGGATGGAATTGGCCTGGTGATGAGCGGTGCCTGGTTTCCTCCAAACGTGACGCCTGGCATTCACACCAAAGAGTTCAATCTTTGTCTCATCAGACCAGAGAATTTTCTTTCTCATGGTCTGAGAGTCCTTCAGGTGCCTTTTGGCAAACTCTAGGCAGGCTGCCATGTGCCTTTTACTAAGGAGTGGCTTCCGTCTGGCCACTCTACCATACAGGCCTGATTGGTGGATTGCTGCAGAGATGGTTGTCCTTCTGGAAGGTTCTCCTCTCTCCACAGAGGACCTCTGGAGCTCTGACAGAGTGCCCATCGGGTTCTTGGTCACCTCCCTGACTAAGGCCCTTCTCCCCCGATCGCTCAGTTTAGATGGCCGGCCAGCTCTAGGAAGAGTCCTGGTGGTTTCGAACTTCTTCCACTTACGGATGATGGAGGCCACTGTGCTCATTGGGACCTTCAAAGCAGCAGAAATTTTTCTGTAACCTTCCCCAGATTTGTGCCTCGAGACAATCCTGTCTCGGAGGTCTACAGACAATTCCTTTGACTTCATGCTTGGTTTGTGCTCTGACATGAACTGTCAACTGTGGGACCTTATATAGACAGGTGTGTGCCTTTCCAAATCCTGTCCAATCAACTGAATTTACCACAGGTGGACTCCAATTAAGCTGCAGAAACATCTCAAGGATGATCAGGGGAAACAGGATGCACCTGAGCTCAATTTTGAGCTTCATGGCAAAGGCTGTGAATACTTATGTACATGTGCTTTCTCAATTTTTTTTATTTTTAATAAATTTGCAAAAATCTCAAGTAAACTTTTTTCACGTTGTCATTATGGGATGTTGTGTGTAGAATTCTGAGGAAAAAAATGAATTTAATCCATTTTGGAATAAGGCTGTAACATAACAAAATGTGGAAAAAGTGATGCGCTGTGAATACTTTCCGGCTGCACTGTACACCCCAATTAACATAAATAAATAAACATCCTTTAATTTGTACAGCTTCCACTCACTTTTGACTGACCATTGACTTGAATGTATTTTAAGGAACATTTAGGGCAGTTAGTTGTATTTTAAGGGTTGTAGATAAACAAAATGTCTTCTTTTTAACTTCAAAATGTTAAGATTTTTTAGTTAAGCACCCTAACTTTACAGAAAAGCAAAAATCTTTCAAAATGTTAAATTTTAGTACAGTTGGTGCACATTGTGAGCACTCCAATATCCTTTGGTCAGTTCTGCCCACCAACCATATACTTCAGTGGCTTTTACTCTACATTTATAGTACCTTATTTGTTTACAAGCCATAAAAACATGCTAAATGCAATCTGTCCAAAAATGTGGTCAATCTATATTAAATTGATATGTCGTGAAAAATGTGACATAAAGGGCATCTAAACAAGGTTGTCAAAATCTGGTCAGAAAATACCCATAACGAACAGTATTAAAACTGCATTTGAAGTCATTGTAATAGTTAATTTTTTTTTGTTCTTCAAGCATAAATGATATTGGTAATAACCTAGGTTTCAATGCAATTGGAGACAGAAGAAGACCAAAAAATAACTACATAATATACAAAAGATTCTTAGACCCATCTAATCCTATTCAGGGTTGCGAGGGGCCCAACAGTATTGGGCAATAGGTAAGAATGAACCTTAAACGTGACACTAGTATATCACAGGGTCCATTCACACACCGACCCACAGTCACACAGAGCCAGGTTAGTATTTTTATTTGCATGGGGCATGTACTTAGGGAGAAAACACTACTGGAAGGGCATCCTACCTAACCTGTTTAACAGTTCAATAAATGTATTAGTTTATACACAAATTTGCTGTTTTTCCTGCACATAAACCATTTCATAAAATATGCTCCCGAGTTATTTTTCTCTGACCAGTGGGGTATTTCTTACTCTAAAATGAATGCCTCCCTGCCAACTGGGAGTGGTGTCCTGACTCATAAAAAGGCAGTGTTCTTTAGCAAAACAAAATGGCATTCTGGTATCATAAAAATAAGAACAAATTCATTAATACTAAATTCCAGAGGCCGTAATTAATACAAATGAGGAGCCAGAATTGTTTCTGGGTATAAAAACATCCTGAAACCACATAAGCTTTTGGCAAGAAATGTTTATTTCACTTATAATACATTTTAAAGTATAATGCTCATAACACTGGCACTCTGCTGCTTCATCTTAAATACACCATAAAACTAACATTACTCATAAACAAAAAATTATCAATATACAACATAATATTAATGAAACCATACAGCAAAAAAGTTAAATAGGAAACACGCTTGGCCCAGGGATAAATCTCTGTCTGAACCATGATAAGAGTGACCTGAAGAGCCCCATTTAAACCACCTTATTGACACGCACTTTTGGCTCTTGACCTTTTGCTTTTGTTTTTTTTTTTTTTGTTTTTTTAATGTTGTAGCGGACATTTTTGGTTATTATTGGAATGCATTTCAATTTAATATTTAGCATTGTTATTTAAAAAAGTAACCTTTGTTTTTGGAATTTTGTTTTGCAAATTATGAATTATTTAATGTAAATGTAATATACAGGGTTGGTTTATTTTGTTAGGAGTTTTGGCAGTTTTTTTTTTGTTTGTTTTTATTTGAGCTTTGCCTTTTAAGGGCTTTTTGGGGTTTGTAAGCTATAGATCTTTAATTAGTCAAATGGCCATTGCAGGGATGGAATTCAAAATATTCCTAACCATTATATATGTTTTTATGT
Source organism: Erpetoichthys calabaricus (assembly GCF_900747795.2). NCBI lineage: Eukaryota > Metazoa > Chordata > Cladistia > Polypteriformes > Polypteridae > Erpetoichthys > Erpetoichthys calabaricus. The sequence goes on along the minus strand of NC_041401.2, from coordinate 147,225,073 downwards.
AAAAAAAAAATGTTAAAGGAAAAAGTTTGCAGTTTGCAGAGGTCCTAAAGCACTTTTCAGTGGAACAGCAGGTTAGACTTTGGCGGGAATGATGATTTGACCCGGAGTGGCCATTTTGCCCACAGGCTTAATACATATAGGGTAAAGCAGGATGCTGGCTGAGACCAGATATTAACAATTCCAAACAGGTTGTGGAACAGGTAGTCTGCAACCTGTTATTAAATGCCCTCCCCAACTTCCTACCCAGTTGGTCCACCGACAGAGAGATACTGCACGGCTTACCAATCTGAGCAATAAGAACGGTACACTTGCTAAGCCCATACAGAACGTGTCATCCACCTTGAGTCCAACCATTGCAACATGGAGCCCACCACCAAGACTAAGGAGAAATGTCCCATCCCATGCTGTTTCAAGTGTGTCGAAGCTGGACACACCATTCTCACAGCTGATGGACTGCAGGTGAAAGGAGGAAGGTGTTGTGTGGTTGCTAACCCCTTGTCTTTCCCTTGTACTGGAGTGGTGTTGTTGAATGGGAATACGATGACTGCACTCATCGATTGCGGCATCAAAATTTCTATTGTCACTCACCATTATGTTTTGCATGCCCAGCTCCTAGGCACCCATTGGGTACAGACAAAACCCTAGAGTTCATAAAGCTCTGTCTCTTGTTGCCTGGAGTCCATGAAGAGGTCTGTCGCTTCTGTACTTTATTCCTGGAGTGTCATTTGTGACAGAATCCTAGAAAGGACTGTGCTCCACTGATTACCATGTCTCTGGTTGACATTCTTTTTGAACGAATAGTGGTAGACATTGTAGGACCACTTGATCCCTCAGCATGGGTACATAAGTACATCTTGGTACACATAGATTATGCTACTGTTTACCCAGAAGTTATCCCATGTGTTTCATTCATACCTCAGTTCTGTTTTGGACTCACATCTATAAAGACCTTTTTGTGATTTGACTGCTCAATTTACCTATTCTGACAAGTATATGGAGTGGCTACCCCAAACCTTTTTCTTTGTGCTTACTCTGTTTATTTTACTACATATATAAACACTAGTTAACTACTTAGCTGCAGTAACTCAGTGTATTCTGTTTCTCTGCTCTAATATATTTCACTCATAAAAATAAGAAATGCAAATTTCATGAAAAATGACTGTTGGATGAAAAGTATTGGAACTAGTTGGCATCAACAACCGACGGTTTTTAGGCCAGATGTAAAATATGTTAAACATAGGACTGTCAAACTTAAAGCATTAGAGTTTGTGATAAATTTTCACAAATGTTTTTTAAATTTTTGAGTTATAATACATTATTTTTCCTTAATTGCACTGTTCAACACTCCTTGCTATCTGAGCCAATGGGTTTTAAACTGGGGGTCGCGGCTCCAGCAAGGTGGAAATTATTTAAAAATTCCAATTTTAAAAATGGCTTTTATATTGCCTAGATTTTAAATAAACATACTGGTAACTGAAAATGTTCCTCAATTGTTACATAAAAGAAGTGATATATCAACTTACCAATTTAAGACTGAAAGAAAATTGGGACATTTCAAAATATTTCAGCTCCTGGAGTTGGTTCACCAAGAAAAAATATTGAAAACCCCTAGCCAAGAGATACCACACAACATTTAATCACATATCTGTCTATAGTCTGCTGTAGTTAAGCATTTGCTTTGATTAATAGATCTATTATTATACAAAATCATGCAATGTGCTTTATAAGCATTAGAGGGGACCCTGACCAGACAGTATAACATTTTGGGAGGCCTTGACTAAAGTTTGGGAAACCTGATCTCTTCTGTTTCTTTAACAATTTACAAGAATGTTTGAGAAAACAAAACTTATGATGGTTGCTTATAATTTAAAAATCTCCCAGACGATTCGAAGGACCACATTTTTTATACTTATAAACTTAGAGCAGGCATATTTACATTTCACATACGTACAGTATAACATCCTTGGCTTATTACTTAAGAGTAAAACATGCACGATACCACTGTTAAAAACTCTTAATGTTAAAATCTGCTTCAGAATACAATCTGTGATTGTGCAACTCAATTTATGTTCATGAATGAAACAACATCTAAAGCTATTATTATTATTATTAAAGCATTAACCACTCCTATTTATTGCAAAATGTATTGCATCAGACTATAGACTTATAAAATACTTGAAAATACAGAGCTGACAGACATCGTACATCGAGGACATGACATTACCTTCACATGGGACGACTGTGTCACATTTCAAGGATTTACATGAAAGGCACAAGTCTTCGCAATTTGAGCAGAGATTAATTGAGTAACATTTTGCGATTGATCTTCATTAAAACTTGATTGTTTAATAGCCCTAGTTATAAGACATTTAACTGGATAAAATAGAAAAGAAGGTACTCAATTCCTTCTTGAAATGTGAAAAGCATAAACATTATGCTTTCTCCTGATAATACAGTACAGCACCAATGAATTCTTCTTTTGGATTGTCATTTGCCAGATTATCTTCTTCTCTTCCTCAGATTAGACCTACAGCTGCTGTCAAAACTTCTTTACCTGTGGGAAAGACAAAACTGAATACCTAGTGAGATTTGATAAAAACATTGAATTTAATTTTTAAAATGTATAAGTTGCGCAGCAACACATCTTATCAAGCAAAAAAGCTACTTACAGTAGATAGGTTCTGACTTCAGCTGCAGTATAATAGGAAAAGAAGGTTCAAAAACAGATGTTATTTGTCATTCTGCTCCATGTGACTGGGCAAGCCAGAATAGCATGAAATTCTTTATATTTTTATTGAATAGTCTTTTCAAAAACCTTTTGCATTTTTGTAAGTAGAAACCTATAGTTAGTTGCCATTAAGAGAAGCTACACAACACACCAATTGCCTAATTGTATTTCTGTAAATGTTCATTCAGTAAGGAAGAGAAAAAATAAGTTATAGAAACATGTTCTTGCATAACCTGAGACTAAACAGCAGAATCTGTAGACATACTGTATGTTTGAGTTCATCTGCCGCCTCTCGAAATGAGGAATGTGGAGCTTGTTCAGATGATGATTTCAGTTCAGAACAGGGAGGTTAGGTTTTTAAAATGTTTCTGATCATTCACATTCAGTTTACATGTGTCTTTATTCACTGCTTTCAAAATCAGTTTCACACAATATGGGAAATATGTTGCAAAATGAGACATTATACTTGAGACCTTTGAATAAACAGTAACACATTGATTAGTCTTTGTGTAAAAAAAATAAATGTAAAATGTTAATGTGCTTATATTTGGAAATAAATAATCTGTTCAGAATTCAGGGATGGTATATTGTTTTCCGAGGACCGATACAGTGCAAATAAAAGAAAAAAAAAACAATTCTGGTTGATGTATTTCATTTTCCTTTAAATCCTTCACTCTGATAATTCTACAACTGACAGCTGAGTCTGACACAGCATTTTTTAACTATAAAGCCTGAAAGTTAGATTGTTGCAGACAGATGGCTTTTATTTGGTGATGGCTCTAAATATAGCTCTTAAAATATACTCCAGGTGTTCCCATTTCAACAAAGAATCAGTCTTTGAGACATTAGTACTGTAAGTTTCTTACCGGAACACAATCCCCTCAGGCATTTGAAAGAAACTGTTTCATGCCAAAAGAGCTAAACAGATGCAGTGATTCAGATTTTATTGATGAGCTAATTATTACTGCAGAAAGGATCCTGGTTTCTGAACAGCATCTTAGTGTATAACGGCAAGGATAATGTGAATCGTACTGGTATTAACCCCAGCATTGTTTCAACTAGCGGGTTGCAGCTAACAAATTTATGGAGTTACATTATACTGCATTATTAAAATGTAAAATAAAAACTATAATGAAGTCCACCACGTGAAAACAAAATGTACCAGAAACAATAATTCCTATGGTGCCTACCTTGAATATTCTTTGTTGAAGTGCTTAGCTTACAATTTTGATATTTGTTGATTAACTTGCCAGAAAAATTACAATTAAATTGATTGAGCAATGAAGTGATTTTAGCAATTTCCCAAACAAGTAACACCTTGTTACAAAATATTCACACGTGGCGGTCACACTGTTTAAATCTGTATAAGACAGTAAGACAAAAGTGTCCACAGAACAGAAATTTAACTATGATAACAAAACATTTTAAACATCTCTTTCCATTTGACATTTAGTTTGCTGTCTTTGTAGTTTCACATCATTTCTTAACAATAAAATCCACATTAAAGTTTTGGAGTTTTCATGTAAGAGAGAAAGTCAGAAATACACTTATTAATTAATGCCTTATTTTGGAACCATGTTAACCCCTTTAAGGAGTTACACCTGTGGTCTCCAGTGCAAGTCCTGGGGGAGCCTTATGGCTGCAGGTTTCTTTTCCAGCCAGTTTCCTAATCAGTGGATCATTTTACCACTAATTGATCTCATTATTTAATCAGCTCAGCTTTTCTTTTTCCTTCTGTTATTCTACATTTAGAAAAGAGCAGTAGTGTGGGATTTATATCCATAAGAAAGTTAGAAAAATTTCCACGATTCCCATAGTTTTAAATTCTTAATTTTATTTTGTTGTTTTTCTGTTTATTCACCTTTTTTGGTAGTGTTTGCTCCCTTAATTGTATTCTAATAATGACAATAAACGAGAGTAGACACTACTCTTGCTTCTGTTTCTTTGTGGTTTACTACTTTGATACTGGTTTCTATTCAGTATTATTTAATGAGCTTTTTATGTGCTTCTAATGCTGTACTCATTTGATTTCAGCACTGGGAAAGTGCTATATAAGCAAATTATATTATTACTATTATTAGAATGAAATTTGTAAAGCTTTCAATCATGCTTCATTTCAATTAAACAACTGAATGCTCTGCAGGCATTATAGCATGATGGTTAAAGCATGGGATCCTAAACCCCAACATTCATGGTTCAGTTTGTGCTATTGTCTCATTGTGTGACCCCATACTTCTAACTATAAAATATCTGTAAACAGTTGTACCATATCTAATCAGATTTTGGATATCTAATATCAAATCGGGGATATAGGTGCCATCCAACTATACAATAATTATAATAATGATGTTCTGTACTAAATAATTAGTAAAAAAAATTAAATGTTCCTGCAGATGGCAGTGTTTTTCTTTTACTCCTGGCCTCAAACTTAATTTCTCCCAAATTCCACCAAATTTAGATTTATTTATTTCATAAGCATGACTACAGTAACACAGTCACTCATATTACAAAGATGGCAGATGAATTAATATAAGAAAAATGTTGATGAAAAAAATATTACCTTTTCACGTGTTATTGTTGTGCAGTGTATTTTGATGGTTACATATTAAAAACATAATGCAGGTACAGATATTTTGACAAAAGGCACATTTGATATTGTAGAGAGCATTGTTATGTGTTTCCCTAGAAAGACCGGTTGTAGAAGAGCCTTTTGGTTATGCTCCATGGCTAATGTGAACGGTGATATAATTTCTATGCCATTTTATGTGCTACTAGCCATGGTACCTGTCAAACAGAAGTAATTGAATAATTAAAAAAATATTTGTTATCTCTTGACCTACCTCTTTCCTCTGTACTGTGTGGGTCTGAACATCTCCACACCTGTCTCTTAAGTATGTTCCCATAAAGCCAGCTTCTCAGACTCATTATTGCTGAGGTGCCTTCCTCACTTCCAGTTTTATATTTTCCATTTTTGAAGGTGACTCTCTCAGCATTCATCGTATGTCACACACTTGCACACCAATCAGATTACAATCACACCAAAGCTACATTGACCAATCAGATTACTCTGAGGGACAAGACACACAAACCTTAGTGTTTTATTATATAATAGATATATAAAGCAGAACTATCACGTTGATTTTATTAAAATAGTCTTTCGCTGAAGTTTTTTTTTTTCTAAAAAATGTAGTATAATTGTGTTTAAAACACATTTAATGTTTGGGCCTCTTGACACTGTATTCAACATACATTACATCTTTTCAGTTTTTGCATGATACCTTTCAGTATAAACTACACTTACTACTTACATGTAATTTAGTAACACATCATACACTGTCCTGCAATGAAAAACTGGACAAAGCTTCTTAAAACAGGACTTCAAGAGCTATTTTAATATGTCATATGTGCCCACTGTCCACTAGGTTTTAGCCTGGCACAGAGACTTCTTCACTTTAGCTGTAGTGACCACCATACCAGTAACAAAGTATCTTCTTTACTTGTTCATTTTGGATACTGAAACTATTACCTTTATATCTTTAAACGTCTTTTAGTTATTTTGTTTTTTTATTTGCTTGTTTGTTGCAAAGGACACCATTTTAGACCACTGTTCTAATTTTCATACTTTTCTAGAAATATGTTGGCCTGTTAGCATCAAAGCAACTATTGCTTTTGTGTCTGTACATCATTGTATTTTGTTTAATGGACTTATATGTATTATTTTTTATGAAAGCAGTTTTCCGCTACCTTTTTTTTCTCCAGAGGCCATGATCTTTTTCCAAAGGACTGTGTTTAGTATCTTTAAAGATCCATAGCTTACTGTTCTGGATAGACTTTGATAGTTTTCCCCTTATTACTACTACTACTACTACTATTACTACTACTACTACTACTACTACTACAACTAATAATAATAATACATTTTATTTATATAGCACCTTTACCCATTCTCTAAGCATTTCACAGAAATTTAAAATGAACAACAGGGCATATGCAACATTAGAAATAAAAAAATATCCAAATAAAACAGTAAATAAAGATAAATACAGGAAACACAAAGCATTGAATTACATTAAGAAACAATAAACCAGAATAAAAATACAAACTACTACAAGAAGACCCTGAACAAATAGCTTCATTTGTGATATAAATGTGATACATCTTCAGCAACAGGATAGAAAGGATAAACTGAACAAAGGGTCAGAATGTGTTAGTAAGTTAAATGCCTAGTTGTTTTTTAAAAGAATGATTTGAGTCAGTTGATCTCATTAATTAAGGAAGGTTCTTAGAAAGCTTGGGTGCTATAGAGCTGAAGACTCTGTCACCCATAGAGTACAGGTTAGTTTGAGGCACAATAAGATTAGTGGACCTTAGTGGGCGACCAGGTACACAGTGACGGAGGAAGTTAGTGATGCAGTCCGGTGCAAGGCCAGTCAGAGCTTTTTAAGGTTAGTATTAGAATTTTATATTCAATCATATAAGACCCTGGAAGACTGTAAAGGCAGAGCAGGATGGCTGTTATGTGCTCACTGTTGCGGGTTTGTGTAAGGACTCTTGCAGCAGAACTTTGGACCAACTGGAGCTTTGATAAAATAGAATAGAAGGGGTACTGCAAGTAGAGAGATGCTGTCTTTGATGTTGGATGTAATAAAAGCATGGCCAGGTTTGTCAGCATCAGAAAAGGAGAGCAATGTGCAAACACAGAATATGTTATGGAGGTTGAAGTAAAGAAGTTTCTTAATGTGGTGTATGTGGGTAGAATAAGAGAGGGAGGAATTTAAAATGACACCAATGTTCCTTGCAGTAGAAGTTATTATCACTGACCATAACTGAAAAGGAGCTCATTTTCTTCACCTAACGTTAGTGCTAATTAGTATGACTTTTGTTTTGTTGCAGATTAATTTTTTAGACTTGTGTTCCATTCAGTTTTTAATGTTTTTTTTTTAATCGTGAATTTTCACTTTTAAAACTGAAATAAATCTGAGCATCACTCGCATAAAAATGATAACGCAGTACACACCTACGAATAATATGGTCAAGGGGAAGCATATATATACAGAAGAGGAGAGGGATGAGGACAAAGCCTTGAAAAACTCCTTGGGTGGCTATCACTGAGCTTGACCTGCTTTCACCAAGGTTAACAAAATGTTGTCTATCAATCAAGTATGGCATAAACCTCTTAAGTGCAGTGCCAGCAACACCCAGAATGTTCTCCATTCTGGACAGTAGAATATGATGCTTGACAGTATCAAATACTGCACTAAGTTCTAACAGACTTAACAATTTATACTGATTTGCCTGTTGCCATAAGACTGAGTTTATTATAGGCTAAGTAACTAGTCAGTAACTAGGCCATAACACACTCTAGACCTTTAGACAGAAAAGGTAGGTGAGAGAGAGGCCAAATATTTTTCATTGTCAATGCCAATACCAAACTCTTTTGGGTTACAGAAGTGGTTTTCAAGGTAGCTGGCACAGAGCCAGTCTTAAGGAATGTATTTATTATTGTCATAACACTTGGGATTATAGTGTAAATGCAAGATTTGATAAGTATGGTGGGATGGGGTCACCCTGTCTTAAAGAGCAGGTCATTAATAATTGCAGATGAGAAAAGAAACTGAATGGAGAGGGAAGACAGGGAAATATACAAAAGGAGGATGAGCTTGCATTACTTGAATTATTTGAGTTTTCAATTTGTCACTGCAAAACTAAAGGTATCTTAAAGTGAACTTAACTGAGTTAGCAGTTCAGTCAGATCAGTTTAAAAGATCCATTGTATTTTGGAGGACAATAGAGAACAACAAGTAGAATATCAGTTTCAGAGCTAAATACTCAAAGGAAAAGGGACATTCAAATGGTATTCTTCTGATGCTTAGTTCAGATCTAAAAATTAGGCAAGTCCTCTGCCCTGACGAGAGCTCAGAGCAAATGCAAAGTAAATATGACCGGTGTGGCAGACAAACAGGGACCTTGCCCCACTGGGACGCCTGGATCAGGGAAGGACCGGGAAAGGGGCAATATCTTCCCTGGGTGCAAGAGGGCAGCCCCCCTGATTTCCACCAAGGACCATGGATACGGAGCTGGGAAGCACAACCCCGTGGGGGTCTGTGGCCAAACCCAGGGAGTGCCTGGATGGTTCCTGAGCCCTGGAGGACAGCACTTCTGCCACACCAGGAAGTGCTGCCGCTCCAGGAACTGTGTACACCAGGAGTGCTTCAGGGTGCAAGGGCAGCACTTCCACCACACCAGGAAGTGCTGCTGGAAGACCATCACCGAGCACCTGGAGCACATCCAGGGTGTGATAAAAAGGGCCGCCTCACTCCCTTCGAGGAGCCAGAGTTGGGAGGAGGAAGGCGGAGCTTGCGAGAGAGGAGTGGAGGTGGCAGTAGAAAGACAAAGGACTGGAGGAGTCGTGTGTGAGTCACTGGAACCTGTTGTAAATAATGTAAATAAACCATGTGTTGTGGACATTTGGTGTTGTGTCTGTCTGTGGCCGGGCTATCTGTTACACCGGATTGAATTGCCTCAATTAAATGTGCAAACTTCATTAGGTTTTTGCCACATTTGAGTTAAGCACACATCCACAATGTTTTAAAACAGTACGAGTGCTTTACCATTGATAGACTTTGTGTTAAGTAAGGCAATGTTAGCAACCAAACATTTGCACAGATCCATATCCAGAGTTTATTTCAATATAGCTCAGATCTGGTACATCGACACCCTATTCCCAAAACACTGAGAAGGATAGTGTATTCCAAAATAAATTCTGCTGATGAACTTCCCAGTCACAGCCTGGCAATGGTGACACCCTGGACTGTGGTGTCAATACTGTGGATACCAAGCAATACCAATATCTTTTAGAACATTCCAGTCTAACCGTTTGCTCTCGACAACATTTTTAATATAGAGAAGTTTATTGCAAGAATATTTCAGCATAGTGGAAAGCCAGTACTTATCTGTGAAATAGCAATCTGACACAGCAGAGCACCACAGCGAGAAAAGTGGGAAAGGGGAGCATATGTGAGCGCTGACAGCAAGTATTTCTCCAAGGAAAGCTGTTGGTAGAGGAATAGCAATCCACTCAAATGTTAAGAAATGTAGCATGAAATACAAAAAAATACAATAAAAGGAGTAAGCATGGCTACTGCATCCTTGAAAGATTCCACTGCGAGCACAGGCATAGCTCATCTCTCCAGCTGAGACACATGCAAGTGGTGCTGGTAGTGCTTCAATACAAAGCCAGAATACTCCTAAAATTTTAGACATTCACATTGTAAAGGAAAAATGTTAATCAGGCATGAGGCAGAAGTGTGGAACTGAAAAAGTTTGATCCGTGAACCACACAGAGAGTCAAATGTATTGTCTCAGAGGTTTTATGTAAGATATAATCCAAAAAAAATTAAATCTAAGTTTAAAAGTAGCAATTTGCATTCACAAATAAAACAGACAGTGAGAGAAATTAAAAAACAGTGTAAAAAGTGTAAGGTTTAAAGCAATGTGTTTTTATTTGCAGACAGGAGCAGCAGAAAACACACACCAACATTTCCTCCCTACATATTAACGGAATTTGCCACCCAAAAATTACATTTTGTATATGTTACTCACCCCATGTAGTTTGCAGTGATTTCAACGGGACCCTTTATTGACCAATTCTGGACAATGGAAAATGATATGAAAAACATCCATGGAAAAAAAAAATGTCATGGAACTTTTGTTGCATAATCTACATGTCAGTTATCCACTCATGTGGTCAAAACATGCAAAATTTGTGCATTTTTGCTAAAATATTATTAATAATTACTTCCTGAAAGCTCCGTATTGAATATCAACTCAGAAGAACTTCTCTTCAACAATACAGTGAATTTGAATTATAGATTCACCTCTACAACTCATTCTTTGCTCATGAATCCCATCTTCTATTCAAATGTACAGTATTCTGGGATTGGTGTCTTTCCAGTTCCTTTTCCATAGATCTGCTATATTGTCACAATTCCAGTTCAGTGTTTAACAGTATGACTGGTTTCTCCTGTGCTTTGGTAGTAGATGTATAACATCTTGGTTAGATGCTTCCAGAGCTATTCTACAGTGAGATTTGGCAGGGCCAGAGATGTTTCTATAACATTTGTCCAGATTGTTTTCCCCTTTTGTATTAATTAAACTGAAAACAGCTGGACTACAGGAGCTATAGAACTGCATACAGGGAGCCAAATACTTATATAGATCACAGGAAGTCCTGCCAATGAAACTGTCATGCACTGCAGGCTCCGTGGGAGGTTGTCAGGCTTGGAAAGATTTGTTTTGAAGCTTAAGCTCTCAAAATAAGAATGAAACATTTTTACAAAGATATAGTTCTTTAAAGTTTAGTACAGTTAGGTCCATAAATATTTGGACAGAGACAACTTTTTTCTAATTTTGGTTCTGTACATTACCACAATGAATTTTAAATGAAACAATTCAGATGCAGTTGAAGTGCAGACTTTCAGCTTTAATTTAGCAGGGTGAACAAAACGATTGCATAAAAATGTGAGGCAACTAAAGCATTTTTTAACACAATCCCTTCATTTCAGGGGCTCAAAAGTAATTGGACAAATGAAATAACTGGAAATAAAATGTTCATTTCTAATACTTGGTTGAAAACCCTTTACTGGCAATGACTGAAGTCTTGAACTCATGGACATCACCAGATGCTGGGTTTCCTCCTTTTTAATGCTCTGCCAGGCCTTTACTGCAGGGGCTTTCAGTTGCTGTTTGTTTGTGGGCCTTTCTGTCTGAAGTTTAATCTTCAAAAAGTGAAATGCATGCTCAATTGGGTTAAGATCAGGTGACTGACTTGGCCATTCAAGAATTTTCCACTTCTTTGCTTTAATAAACTCCTGGGTTGCTTTGGCTGTATGTTTTGGGTCATTGTCCATCTGTATCATGAAACGTCACCCAATCAATTTGACTGCATTTAGCTGGATTTGAGCAGACAGTATGTCTCTGAACACCTCAGAATTCATTCGGCTGCTTCTGTCCTGTGTCACATCATCAATAAACAGTAGTCTCCTAGGGTATCCTTCAATAAGGGCGCGCACAAAAAGGAGACCTTCAAAAGGGCGACCTCAATTGGGCGCGGCGAATAAAGGCACGCGTAAATAAAGGCGAGCTTCAAAAAGGTGACCTCAATTGAGCGCGGCGAATAAAGGCGTTCGTAGATAATTTAGATAATAATAGATAGATAATAATAAAATATCTACGTGGCATTGCACATAGTTGCGTTATTCGCTGCGCCCAATTGAGGTCGCCCTTTTGAAGCTCGCCTTTATTTACGCGCGCCTTTATTCACCGCGCCCAATTGAGGGCACCCTTTTGAAGCTCGCCTTTTTGTGCTCGCCCTTATTGAATAGAACTGTCTCCTAGTGCCACTGGCAGCCATGCACGCCCAAGCCATCACACTGCCTCCACCGTGTTTTACAGATGATGTGGTATGCTTTGGATAATGAGCTGTTCCAGACCTTCTCCATACTTTTTTCTTGCCATCATTCTGGTAGAGGTTAATCTTGGTTTCTGTCCAAAGAATGTTTTTCCAGAACTGTGCTGGCTTTTTTACATGTTCTTTAGCAAAGTCCAATCTAGCTTTTCTGTTCTTGAGGCTTATGAGTGGCTTGCACCTTGCAGTGCACCCTCTGTATTTACTTTCATGCAGTCTTCTCTTTATGGTAGACTTGGATATCGATATGCCTACCCCCTGGAGAGTGTTGTTCACTTGGTTGGCTGTTGTGAAGGGGTTTCTCTTCACCATGGAAATGATTCTGCGATCATCCACCACTGTTGTTTTCCGTGGACGTCCAGGTCTTTTTGCGTTGCTGAGTTCACCAGTGCTTGCTTTCTTTCTCAGGATGTACCAAATTGTAGATTTTGCCACTCGTAATATTGTAGCAATTTCTCGGATGGTTTTTTTCTATTTTCGCAGCTTAAGGATGGCTTCTTTCACCTGCATGGAGAGCTCCTTTGACTGCATGTTGTCTGTTCACAGCAAAATCTTCCACATGCAAGCACCACACCTCAAATCAACTCCAGGCCTTTTATCTGCTTAATTGATAATGATATAACAACGGAGTTACCCACACCTGCTCATGAAATAGCCTTTGAGTCAATTGTCCAATTACTTTTGAGCTCCTGAAATGAAGGGATTGTGTTAAAAAATTGTTTAGTTGCCTCACATTTTTATGCAATCGTTTTGTTCACCCCGCTGAATTAAAGCTGAAAGTCTGCACTTCAACTGCATCTGAGTTGTTTCATTTAAAATTCATTGTGGTAATGTGCAGAACCAAAATTAGAAAAAAGTTGTCTCTGTTCAAATATTTATGGACCTAACTGTATATGAGATAAATTATGAAAGACTTCAGGTGTTTGGTTTGAAATGGAGGAGGTCAAATGTCAGCCTCCTGGAAGAAACAGACTTGGGGAGAATCACCATGACTATTGTCACACATGCATGTTTAGGGGACAACTAAAGGGCTTGAGACATGTGATTCCATGCTGGACAGGGGGTGTCGAGGCGCACTAATTCTCCTTCTCGATCTTTTGCAGACCATTCTAGGGAAATTCCGGCTGGCTCTGGGGCAGCCAATAACGTCACTTCCGGTTCCGGTCCTGATGACATCACTTCCTCCACTGGCCTTTAAAGCTGCCATCTTGTGTTTAGAGAATCAGTTCTATTTTGGACTTTGTTGTGTGAACATGTCAGTTCTAAGAAATCAGTTTTGCAGCCAGGAACAATTATACGGGTGGCTGCCCCAAACCTTCTCAGCGTCTTATGGTCATTTTTGTGACAGTGGCGTAGTCGGCAGGATTGAAAACACCCAGAAGAGAACAGGTCCAGACCTGAGTCATGATAAGGTGGAAGAGTACCGGAAATGAGCTTCCGGGGGGGGGATTGCATCTTGAATTTCGGAAAGAAGTCTCCGCTCCCTGTGTCTAATTCCGGGCCACACAAACCAAATAGGGAGAGTGTCGATGGGACACACAGATGTGGGCTGATCTCTATTGGGGAAGCGACGGGGACTATTATGCTCTCTCGGAGGAGAGAGCTGTCCTCCCCGCCATGGCTAAGGCTTCAGAGCAAAGAGGGGATTCCCCAGACTAGCAGGTGAAGAAGTTACAGGAATGGAGACTAGACCCTGAGCGGTCTACCCAAAAGCAGCTTGATGCTCTGTGGGAAAAGGTGGCAGGTTGGTTAAGGCCCGCTGAATGCACCACCTTCCAAATTGTAAAGAAGGTAGCCTTCTTTATATTAATAACTAACCTGCCAGAGCATTTCACCCAGCCAGTCTGGGGAGAATTTTCTAATGTGAAAAAGCTCATTGAGCTCATCGAAACATCTAGGACAGCCTCGCAATTTGGGAGTGCAGAATTGTCCTTTAATGGATGCCGTAGAGATTATGTCCCTCCTTATCTGCCCTCTCGGCATAAACTGGAGTTTGCACCGGAGTCCCCGATTCCGCGGGCAAAGCCCTCTCTTGGGAGCGAGGCGGAATGTAAATGGAGAGAGGGGGATGGATTGTGTGCACTTTCAAATCCCTTGTTAATGACTCAAACGGGAGAGGTAATTGTAAATGGATTCAAAGGGGAAGCTCTATTTGACATTTAACATTTCCATTGTTGATCACCTGTATGTACTACCGCGACAGTGGTTAAAAATACAGACCAGTATTACCTGTGTGCACGGAGATCTCCACTTGTATAAATCCGCCTGATGTTTCATCATCCAGGGAGGAGCAGTTAAAAGAATCACCATAGCGGTCCTCCCAAATACACCTTTTGCTGTGGTTCTCGGGCGGGACTGGTCTAATAATAAAAGCGTTGAAGTACTGACCTCTCCTAAACCTTATTTAGGCCTAGTAACAGATGGGAATCCTCCGTCGCAGGTTGTCTCCACACCGTGTACTCAGCCGGCAGAGAGGGATATGGAAGGCCAAGAGGAGGATGGGAGCTGCCAGGGCTGTCGCAGACTGTTACGTCATCTGTCCAAGTCTCGGCGGAGTGGGATGACTCCCCGCCCCTTGAGGTCAGACTGGACCCTCTCTCAGATTTAAGCTTTCAATTTAGACAAACACTGGCCTTGTTTAAAAGGGAACGATGGAATGATGATTCCATTAAATTTGTAAAGAATGCAGTGGTTCTCGTCAACGGCCAAAGCACTCATCTGCCCATGCCACAGGGGCCTCACTTTGTCATAGAAAATTATTTATTTATATCGGGTCAGTGAGTACGAGGGTGTGGGGGGTGTGGAAGTTGTTGTTAATCCCGCGAATTTACCGGCGGCAGGTTTGTGAATTAGCACATGCCCACCTCCTAGGAGAAAACATTAGAGCGTATTAAGTTCCATTTCTATTGGCCGGGAATTAACGAGAAGGTTCGCCACTTCTGTATCTCTTGTCCAGAGTGTCAGCTGCGGCAAATTCCTAGGAGAGACCGTGCTTCTCTTGTTCCCCATCCCTTGATTGATGTCCTGTTTGAAAGGATAGGGGTCGATATAGTGGGACCCCTGGAACCCTCAGCCCGAGGACATAAATATATATTAGTCCTCGTAGATTATGCGACCCGGTATCCAGAAGCTGTTCTGTTGCGCTCAGCTAATTCTAAAGCAATCGCACAGGAACTGGTAGGGGTCTTTGCGCGAGTTGGGGTTCCTAAAGAAGTCCTTATGGACCAAGGGATGCCGTTTACCTCGGAGACGTTCAGTGAAATGGCTAAGTTACTTAAAATAAAGCACTTGAAGACCACAGTGTATCATCTTCAAAACGACGGTCTAGTAGAGTGGTTTAATCAGACTCTCAAACAGATGCTTCGCAAGGTGGTCAGCGGGGATGGAAGGAATTGGGATCAACTCCTCCCAATTGTACTCTTTGCCTACAGGGAAGTCCCTCACACCTTGAATGGGTTCTCACCCTTTGAATTGTTATATGGACAACAACCCCGGGGCATACTGGATATTTTAAAAGAAGGTTGGGAAGCAGAGGCTCTTCCCGCGACTAATATTTTGGAATATATCATGCAGTTACGCGATAGATTGGAGAAAATTCGGCCCATTTTAAAAAGTCACATGAAGGAGGCGCAAGCAGCACAGGCCCACTATATCACCGTGGCACGACTCTTCGGGATTTCCAACCGGGGGATTGAGTCATGGTGTTGGTTCCCACCTCCCACTCTAAACCACTTGCCCACTGGCAAGGACCATACGAAGTTAAGGAGAGAAAAGGACTCGTCGACTACTTGGTGAAACAGCCCAATCGTCGACCGAGCAATTGGATATATCATGTGAATCTGCTGAAACTGTGGAAGGAAAGGGACCCTAATCCCACCTCCAGCCAGCCCTGCTCCTTCCTTGCTCAGACCAACACACTTAACTTCGGGTCTAATTGAATACCCGACAGAGGCGAGAGCTCAAAGCAGTTATCTTGTCCGTCCTGGAGGTGGTAGACAAAAACCCCAGAAGGACCTCTCTGATTGCCCACAATATTGTGACTGAACCCGGAGTTATAGTCCGAGAATGCCCCTATCGTCTTCCCGAGGCAAAGAAGGCTGAAGTGGAACTGGAAATCAAGCGCTTGCTGGACCTAGGACTCATAGAGGAAAGCCATAGTCCCTGGTCCAGCCCAATAGTCTTGGTTATTAAGCCTGATGAGAGTTGGAGGTTTTGCAATGACTTCCGTCGGCTTAATCAGGTCTCACAGTTTGATGCATATCCGATGCCTCGAGTGGATGACCTCCTTGAGAGGCTTGGACAGGCTGAATATCTGACCACACTTGACATGATCAAGGGGTACTGGCAGATTCCTTTAACAGACTCCGCAAAGGTTAAAAAAGCGTTTAGCACTCCTAGTGGGCACTGGCAGTATTGTGTCCTTCCATTCGGGTTACATGGGGCTCCTGCGACTTTCCAGCGTCTGGTGGACAAAGTCCTCCGCCCCCATAACACGTATAGTGCTGCCTACCTGAGTGACGTCGTCATCTATTCCAGCACCTGGAAGGAACATTTACAGCACGTCCGAGCGGTATTACGGATGCTGGGTGAAGCTGGTCTTTGAATCAATGTGAAAAAATGTTTCTTTGGATTGAAAGAAGCCAAATATTTGGGCTACCTGGTGGGTCGTGGTACTGTGAAGCCACAGTGCTCTAAAATAGATGCCATAATGAAATGGCACCGTCCGCGAACCAAGCAGCAGATCCAGGCATTTCTCGGCTTAGCAGGGTACTACCGCTGGTTTGCACCACGCTTTTCTGAGAGATGTGCCCTTGACTGATTTAACAAACAAGAGGGCTCCTAACATTGTGGTATGGACTGATGCAACAGAAGCTGCATTCAGTGACTTAAAAAGGGCCCTGACGTCGGCACCTGTTTTGAAGGCACCTGACTTTTCTCTTCCTTTTATCCCCCAGACGGACACTTCGGACACAGGCCTAGGAGCAGTGCTGAGCCAAAGCGTCGATGGTGCTGAACACCCCATCATGTGACCTGAGCCGGAAACTGCTGGATTGGGAGACCAGGTATGTGGCAGTGGAAAAAGAGGCTCTTGCGATTAAGTGGGTGATTACACAGTTGAGGTACTACCTCATGGGTCAGGAGTTTACACTTGTCACGGACCATGCACCTTTACAGTGGATGGCCCTGCATAAGGAGTCTAATCCTCGAGTCACTAGGTGGTTCCTTGATCTGCAACCTTATAAGTTCTCACTCATTCATCGGAAGGGCTCTCTCCACACCAACGTTGATGCTCTCTCCCACATTCACGACCTCTCGGTGCAGAATGCCCGACCCGACGGGTCTGGACTGGGGGGGGCCCTGTCACGCGTGTTTAGGAGACAACTAAAGGGCTTGAGTACATGTGACTCCATGCCGGAGCAGGAGGTGGCGAGGTGCACTAATTCCCCCTCTCGATCTTTTGCAGACCATTCTAGGGAAATCCCGCCTGGCTCTGGGGCAGCAAATGATGTCACTACCGGTTCCGGTCCTGATGACATCACTTCCTCCACTGGCCTTTAAAGCTACCATCTTGTGTATAGAGAATCAGTACTGTTTTGGACTCTGTTGTGTGAACATGTCTGTTCTAAGAAATCAGTTCTGCAGCCGGGAACAATTATACGGGTGGCTGTCCCAAACCTTCTCAGCGTCTTATGGTCATTTTTGTGACACTATCATATAGTCAAATAAGACTAACAAGTCAGGCACAAGTCCAATACCAGACTTTCTGAAGAAGACATATGACCAACTAAAGGTCAAACTGGACAATTCTTACATCATTTTGACCACATAGCACTTTTGGCTTAAGACAGAGCTATCTGGAATTTATGAAAAAACTCATGAAAGATGCTCAGTGTACTACTGTATATTAGTTACAGGAAACACGTTAATACATTGCAGAAGAGTCTGTGGTTCAGATATCAACCTCTGTTGTCACCTGGGGGCCAACACGAAGATAGAATTTATTGACCTTGAGTGTTTGCCAGCATGTCACCTACAAAGAGTTAAAAGAGTGCTTGGGCAACAACACAAGGAATATTTGGCTCCCATTCTAAAAACAGATAACATCAAGAAAGAGGAAAAAGATGAAACAGATTTCATAGGTCGATCATTCTTTCATAGGTTCCTCCAGAGTGCTTAGCAATTTAACAACTCAAAGGGTTTGGTCAAGTCCAAAAAAACAGTGTACACAGGTTACGGATACAATATTTTCATTGAGTCAATGAGATTTTAATATCAGAGTGAACCTACTTTGGTATAATTTGTTCTCTGCACTAGACAGGGTATAATTTAATATAATTCACACTAAAATTTTATAGATCTTCATTGTAGTAGATAGTAGAACAATACCTGATGAATCTCTTTCTTAAAGATTACAACACTCTTGATACTAACATTACATTATACTCACACTCTGAACAATAAGAAAGTGCTTTTGTAGCATTTGGGGGCATTCACACTGTTTGAAGACTTTGACTGAATTTGTTGTCAAATGGCCATAGTTCAACAGTTTCAAGGAGTGAATGTAGAGATGGTCCACTCCTACAAGTACTTGGGGGTCCACATTAATGACAGGTACGGCTTGTCTTGGGACATACAAGAACAATATAAGAATGGGCACAGCTGGCTCTTTTTTTAAATACTGCTTTCCTGTAACGTTTGAAGTGATATCCTTCACATCTTCTATAAATGTGAAGGCCAATGAGATTTTCTATATTGTGGTTTGCCGGGCTGGTAGCATCACTTCAAGAGAGGCTCACAGAATCAACAAGCTAAGTAAAAGGGCAATCTCAGTTATAAGATGCACTCTGAACCCCCCTGGAGGTTGTAGCAAACACAGAATTAAAACAAAACTGTGTCCCATTAAGAACAATGTGTTACATTCTGTCTGTGACACACTAATATTTAGGACTTTCAGCTAATGAATCATTCAGCATGAGTGTGTCAAGGGGCTCCTTTACACCAATAGCAATACACCTGCATAATGCCTCACTGTGACTGTAACAACCAAGTCTGAAGTTTTCTTTCTTTTTATTTTTCTATGTTTATAGGCATTCTGGTGTGCTTTCAGACTATATTGTGTGTGTGTGTTTGAATTTGTGTGTGTGTGTATTTATAAATATATTGTGGCAGTCGGCTGGGGTCCATGACCGGCTGGGACCCCCCTTCGTTATATGTTCAAGGGGAGCAGCCATGGACTGTGCAATACCTCCCCCTGGATGCTAGATAGCCACCCCCCTGGGTTGGAGCGGTGCCTCGGTTTCCCGCAGGACTCCATGGGAATTGGAGTTGGGTGCAGCCCTGTTGGTTCCTGCAGGTGCTGCCAGGGGGTGCTGCACCTGGAACTCCTGAGCCCTTATGGGCAGTGTTTTCACCACATCCTGAAGTGCAGCCGGAACTCGGCAATCAAGCACCTGAAGCACGTCCAGGTGAACTATAAAAGGGGCCAGCAGCCACAACTCCGGGAGTCAGAATCGGGAGGAGGAGGATGAGGTTGCCTGGGAGGAGTGGTGGAGGAAGAAGAAGAGTGTGTTTTACTTTGTGTGTTTGTGACTGTGTACTGCCTGTGGGACATGGGGAAGACGTGCGCCAACAGGCGAAGGAAAATAAATGGTTTATTTATTTTACGTGTGCCTCCGTGTCCAGTCTGTGTTGGGTCGGGTGCCTATATAGCGCCTTTTCACAATATATATACTGTATTTATATATATATTTTGGCAGACGACCAGGGACCTTACCCCACCAGGATGCCTGGATCAGGGAAGGACTGGGAAAGGGGCAATATCTCTCCAGGGCACAAGAAGGCAGTCCTCCTTATTTCCATCAAGGACCACGGATACGGAGATGGGAAGCTCAACCTTGTGGGGGTCCGTGGCACAATCAAGGGGCTACCTGGATGGTTCCTGAGCCCCAGAGGACAGCACTTCCACCACACCAGGAAGTGCTGCCAGAAGACCATCATCGAGCACTTGGAGCACATCCAGGGCATGATAAAAGGTGCCGCCTCACTCCCTTTGAGGAGCCGGAGTCGGGAGGAGGAAGATGGAGCTTGTGAGAGAGGAATGGAGGCAGCCGAAGAGAGACAAAGGACTGAGGAGTAGTGTGTGAATCACTGGAACCACTATTGTAAATAGTTCAAAATAAACGTGTGTGTTTGGACATTGGTGTCGTGTTTGTCTGTGGCCAGGCTATCTGTTACAATATATATATATATATATATATATATATATATATATATATATATATATATTGTGATGGGTGCCCAACAGAATGGAAGGACAGGCGGAGAGAGCAGCACTTAGGCAATACCTCCCCTGGGGGACACTAGAGGGCACCCCACCTGGGCGATTGTGGCACCACACACTCTCACAGGGCATGCTGGGAGCTGGAGTTTCATACAGCCCTGTTGTGTTCCATGGGGGCTGCCAGGGGGAGCTGCAGAGCCTTAAACTGGACTTCTACCACACCTGGGAGTGATTCCAGGTAATTCTAATGAGCCACCTGGAGCACTCTCAGGACCTGAATAAAAGGAGCCATCTCACTCCATTCAGGGTGGCAGAGTCGGCAGGAGGTGGAAGAAGCTTGCCTGAAAGGGAGTGGAGACGGAAGGATGGAAGAGAGAGGAAGAGGAGAGATGAAGTATAAAGGACTGTGAATTGTGCTTAGGTACTGTGCTGTGGGGAGACAGAAAACACTCCCCAACTGTAAATAAACCATGTGTGTTGGACTGGAACTTGTGTCTGCCTGTCTGTATTGGGTTAGGGTGGCTGTACGTGCCCTGGTGGTCCACAATATATATATATATATATATATATGGTTGAAATAGTTTACTGTCAAATAAATGCAAAGGGTACACAACACGTGTTTCGCCCTCATTCTGGGCTCATCAGGTGTACACACTCCACTGCACTCCCTCTCGGGAATCGAACCTCGGACGTCAGCGCCAGAGGCGATGCCCCTAATGTTGCGCCATGGCGTGTGGTTCGTTTATTTGACAGCATGTAGATCGGGGTAATTACATTCACGGCATTCGTAGTCTGCGTCACAATCTAATTGTATGGGTGGTTACCTACCAGGTAACGCTTGTGGTTGGCCAGCAATCTGCTAACATCCGCCACGGTGCCCTCAGTTTGTGAGGAGCAGATCATAGAATGGTTGAAATAGTTTACTGTCAAATAAATGCAAAGAGTACACGACACGTGTTTCGCCCTCATTCTGGGCTCATCAGGTGTACACACTCCCCAAGCGTTACCTGGTAGGTAACCACCCATACAATCAGATAGTGACACAGACTACGAATGCCGTGAATGTAATTACCCCGATCTACATGATGTCAAATACACGAACCACACGCCGTGGCGCAACGTTAGGGGTATCGCCTCTGGTGCTGACGTCCGAGGTTCGATTCCCGAGAGGGAGTGCAGTGGAGTGTGTACACCTGATGAGCCCAGAATGAGGGCGAAACACGTGTCGTGTACTCTTTGCATTGATTTGACAGTAAACTATTTCAACCATTCTATGATCTGCTCCTCACAAACTGAGGGCACCGTGGCGGATGTTAGCAGATTGCTGGCCAACCACAGGCGTTACCTGGTAGGTAACCACCCATACAATCAGATTGTGACACAGACTACGAATGCCGTGAATGTAATTACCCCGATCTACATGCTGTCAAATACACGAACCACACGCCGTGGCGCAACGTTAGGGGCATCGCCTCTGGTGCTGACGTCCGAGGTTCGATTCCCGAGAGGGAGTGCAGTGGAGTGTGTACACCTGATGAGCCCAGAATGAGGGCGAAACACGTGTCGTGTACTCTTTGCATTTATTTGACAGTAAACTATTTCAACCATTCTATGATCTGCTCCTCACAAACTGAGGGCACCGTGGCGGATGTTAGCAGATTGCTGGCCAACCACAGGCGTTACCTGGTAGGTAACCACCCATACAATCAGATTGTGACACAGACTACGAATGCCGTGAAATATATATATATATATATATATATTGAATCAATTTGTTTCCTGTGTTTTAACAAATCTGTGCCTTTATGTGTACTGATTACTAAATTAGTGTTTTGTAATGTTCGCATTTACAGTATATTTAAATATGAACTTGTCACTGCACTCCATGTCTGTAGTTAGTGAAGAGTATCATACAAAAATAAACTGAATTGAATTTTATTTGCAAATAGTTCTGTCACATGCTACCAAATACAAAAAATATATACTACTTTTTCAAATTATTTAGATGCAATTGCAGTTTGGTTTAACATTCATCATTTTAAACACATTTATAATGAGTTATCACATTCTAGTAATATTTTTATTACAATTAAAATACATTTTTATATTTATTTGAGTACATAATGTATACAGCTGCAGGAAAGCCTCATTTCTGGAGCTTGTTTACCAGCTTGCTCCAGATGCACTGTTACCAACTTTGGTTTTCCTTGAACATGAATATGATTATGCATGTATGAAAAACATCTGGATAAACTATGTTTCAAGCTATTTGGAGCTGGCCATACAAACACACATGTAGCACCCAGAACTCTTGGAATACTTCTCAAAGGGATCACCTCTTTAGTGCTTGTAACAATGTGACTTAATACACATCATTACAACAATAGTAGTGGTCACTAGAACTTAATTGTTTATTATAGTTTAATTAAATTTTCATTAGAATTATCAGAATGAAGAATATAAAAATGTAGAGTACCAACTATTAAAATACATACAGTAGCATTCAATTAATATGATTAAAATAATGTTTTTTCAAGCTTTTTCTGCAGGAGAATGGGCTTTATAAATTCACCATGAATCTCTCTAAATTAAAACACTTAAAAAATTCTTCAACATGATTAAAGATTTATTGTTTTTTTTTAATTAATAAATGTTGTGAAACACCACAGTCCAGATATAATGACTAGTGCAAACCCAGCTACTTTTTACTGTTGTAATCTAGTGAATGGTAGTAAAAGCATCAGCTAATCAAGTGACCCTTTCATCTACGAAATACTGTATGTAGGAGTAGCACTATAACTTTCAGTTTTGTGGTCTCCTTAGAAACATAAAAAATGCAAAATATAAGTCAATTATGATGAGCACTAACATCCCCCCTAAAAAACAAATAATAATATAAAAATATAAGATAAACAAGCACCACATTTACAAATAATAGATTGAGTCTGTTGTATAATGTGAACATTTTCTCCTGACTTTCAAAACTTGTAAATGCCCAAATGTACAATGTCAACTGTAATTACAATCCACACTGAAATACAGCTTTTAACAGATGTAAATAAATACTTAATACTGTTTAAATTTGTGTCACTTTGTTCCAAAACAGAAATAACTGCAAATAAATAGCAAATACCAGTCTAAAGTGACAAAAACTGGTTACTCGAATGCCATGCCATGACATCAGACATACTACAACTACTTGAAAAGAAAATTAATAGGTTTGCTAATTACCATAAAATCCAAGGTTTAAATTTACTGAAAACATTATTAAAAATAATAAAAAAAAATTAATGTAATGTAAAGAAAAAAAGATGCCGCATTTACTGTCATGCTAGCAGACTTTGTCAGTTTAAAATAAAATGTTTTATTTCATTTTTTAGTACTTAATGTTTGTTGCTTAACAAAGCAATAAATATTTAAATTGTGGCATAGAAAATACAAGTAAGCCCGCGATTCGCTAGCGAATAGGAAATCCAAGAATGGCAATCAGTGTCTGTTCCGTCCGATATCTGGATGGATGACATATCATGGAGGGTGGGTGTGTCTGGGGAAATGTCATTTAATTACATAAGCATATCTGTACTAAAGCGGTTTCGTTTTGTGGAGACGTGATTCCGTTGCCTTTGCTGACACCGCCTGCTGGCAGAGTGGAGCACAGCAAGTTTAGTTTACAGGTTGTGGTGTTCGTGTGCCAGCCACTGAGTCTGGGAAGCCGCTGGGTTAGAGTCTGTGACCGTTATGTGATCTATATTACTGGCACAGTGGATTAGAGCAAGTGTAGCTCACAGGTTGTGTTGTTTGGGCGCCACCTACTGACTCTGGGAAGCAGCTGCGTTTTGGGAAGCCGCTGCGTTTGACTCTGGGGTGGGCGCCACGGCGCATTACGTTGTGTTATTTGGGCGCCACCTACTGACTCTGGGAAGCTGCCGCGTTTTGGGAAGTCGCTGCGTTTGACTCTGGGGCAGGCGCCGCCGTGTTTTGGGAAGCCGCTGCGTTTGACTCTGGACTCTGGGGTGGGCACCAAACTGAATGACCGTTATGTGATCTACATTACTGGCACAGTGGATTAGAGCAAGTCTAGTTTACAGGTGGTGTTGTTTGGGCGCTCAGCGGTTGTGTTGTTCGGGCGCCACCTACTGACTCTGGGAAGCCACCGCGTTTTGGAAAGCCGCTGCGTTTGACTCTGGACTCTGGGGCGGGCACCAAAGCCGCAGTGTGCATGCGCCTCGGTGCGTCCGCCATGCATATATTAACTGTGGTTTAGTAAGATAGATGTTCTTATATACACCATAACATAAACTAGTTAATCCAATGAAGAATGATGGAGGCCATGATGATGCCATTTAACACTTGTGGTCAACAGGGGGCGCTTCAGCTCCCCAACACTCGACACAAAGGCACACAAGAATAAAATGAACAAAATAGTGTTTATTGTTGGAAACGCTTCCTTTATAAGCATTTCCCACCACAGCCTCAAGAATGTCTTTGGCAATTACAATGCTGAAGAAGAGTTGTCGTCAGTGCTGTGTGCGCAGATGAAGGGTTCATCCATGTCTGCAACAAAGAGAGCCTAGAAGAGAAGTCTGGACTCTGTATGAGAACTCAGGTGGCATCCTTAAAATTTCTTGTATTACACAATGATATGAGATAGTGCCTTAATGATATACCACTCAAAAAAAAGTTCTATTTTTAAAGTTATTGCCTGCCTCTGTCACTGCAACACTGATTGCAAGCTATGCATGTACTTATCCTCTCCCTTAATAGCTGTCACTAGATGACCAAAGCATGCATGTGCAAGATAACACTGGCATTGTTTTTCTAGTTTTCATGAGCTGCTCCACTCCTGGCTCTTCCACAAAGAGGTAATAAGTGTGTTTACATGCACTTCAATAACTCAGTTAGTCACAGAAACCTGATTTCTAAAACCCTTACTCCGAGTAAAGAAATCAGTTGTTTGGCCTCTGAGAAACCTAGTTATCACAGGTATATTTCTCTGAGAACAATCTGATTATGTGACCATGTAAACCCTTACTGTTAAGGGTTTTATAGTTTGTGGATGTATGTTGCACTGTGTCAGCATTCTCATGCATTTGCTTCACAAAGCCATGTGTAGAAGCAACCACAACACGCATTTCCAGCAGCAAATATTCAGGCGATCTCATTATTCCTTCTCTTGGCTGAAATAATCTGCCTCAACATTTCAGAAATCACTTAATTTATGTTGATGAGCTGAACGTACACTGCTAAACTTAGCAACACAGTCTCAATAGCAGTAGTGTAACAAGTTAAAAATAGTATGGGTGACCTAACTCAATACTTAGCTTATTGAAGTAAACATAACCTGTATTATAATTATTCCAGCAGTGCTGAGTATAAAGCAAGAAGCACAAATACTGGGTCATTTGAAAGGCTCGGTCATATAGCCAAGCAAAAAAGAGTCTGCTGGGTGTAATCCGGTAACAGAAACCAATAAATAAATCATCAGTTTGACTAACATACTGTATTTATAAAGCACAAGAAAATGATCACAGGCATCATGCTTACTTTCCAATTCATGGTGGCTGATGATGACATTTAACGCTTTTTTTTGTGCAGTCAGTGCATTTTGCTAAAGGAGAACTTTTGCATGCAAATACTGATTATTAAGAAATCAGGTTTCTGCTTTAACTAGGTTATTCACTTTAACCCGATTATGTGTGTGCATGTAAACACACTCCATGACTTCCCGTAAAGCCACTTCAAAAACGGCATTTGTTCTTTTGCCAGCAAGCTTTACCATTCATTTCAAAAGAACAAGTGTTTTGGCCGAAACCACTCTGTAACCAGCTTTGTAAGACAGCATTTAGTTTTTGATTTTCTCTTCAAAATGAAACTATACCCATCTCACTGTTCCTGGAGCTACCTTTGATTTCAAGTCAGGGTAGAGATGCTGATGCCATATTATACGAATGAACTGTAAACAAAGCCATGTGTTTACCTCTTGGGATGTCTGGTGCAGGACTGCTCATGCCAGGTTTAACCCTTCTGTTGGCTTCAGGTTCTACACACATATGTCCATTGTCCTCAGGTTAAAAATAACCCACCCTGTTTTCCACTTTTTTTTTTTTTTTACACTTTTACTACAATTTTGCATTAAGAAGAAATTTCTCATGTATTAATAAATTCATGAATAGTGTATTGTTTGAGGGGAGAGATTGTTTTTATCAGTTTACCAAAACAATAACATCTTGTTTATACTGTAAAGGAATTGACAACTAAATTTTCAGATATGAAATTTATAATTTATCTCTGAATGATGATACCTTGAAACTTCATGGTTAGGGGTTGTACAGGCAAGCCACCCATCTGTCCCAAACATTTATGATTGCTGCCAGTTTGTCGGTGACCGCTCTTGCAGGTCTCAGATCTTGGTTGTCAAATCAATGATTCAGGAGAAAATATGAAATGTTTTCTTTGACCTAGTCATCATTTGGTCCTCCTGGTTTAGTATACTAAATACTGGAAATTGCCTTTCCTCTATAACTATATATAATAGCCAAAATCAGCAGACCATGACTATGCGGTCATGCAAGTGTATGAAATCTATTCTCTTCCATTACCAGGTTTTCTGGTGGTTTTAACCAAAAGGTCTCCAAAGATTTTTTTTTTCATTTGTTGAGTAAGAGTCAGGCTTTGGGTTATGTTCTATAATGTCCTCTTGTTCAGGTACCTCATGTTCAAAGTCCCTCTGGACATTATCTTTGGACAAAATTGGGTCAAAGGCGACTTGGATAGATAATCATACATTAATGACTTCAACAAAGAGCAGTGAGACTACTGATATATCTTCTTTATTTATATTATAACCCAGTGAGAAATGATGAATTTATTTTGCCAAATGATACTTTGAAACATTTTCTCCTGAATTGAAGTGTTTCTCCCCATGCTTAAATTAGATAGATAGAAATTAGTTTCTAAATGTAATATATAATAAGCAAAACATGACTCCAAAGACAATTTATGTTGCCTAATTGTGCATCACACCTATGGAAATACAAAATTAGACATATATAACCAAAAGACCTGTGTCTGTGTGTATGGAGCAGTCCGCTCTCCTCACACTCAACCACAGCCACTAGATGGCACATGCATGCACTTTTAAATTTTTTTGGCAGTTGAATACATCTCAGTTCTCACTATTAAAGATGTGTGTGTGTGTGTGTGCGCAGAGCAGTCTGCTCTGCTCACGCTCAACCACAGCCATGGGAGTTGGTGTGAATTGCACGGAAGATGTAGAAGCTTATGCAAGTGTGGTCTGCACTTGGTAAAATGGCGCATGCATGCACTTTTAAGTATTTTTGCCACTTGCATGCACCTCACTTCTCATTACACCCAAGCAGACAAATTCAGCTTTGTGGTACATGCATATTATACATCCACACATACGTTTGCCTGAGACTGGTTCCAGCCTGTCCTGTTCAATTTGTGCTGCAGCTGCACTCAACTACACGTCCGTCTCGGACAAGATACGACCTACTCAACCCACTTAGCTGACGCCTCTGCAAGTTCACCAATATAGTAAAACTGCTAGGGAGTCTTGAGGTTATTTTTTGTCCCGAAGACCACACGCAGCTAGTTTTGACCAGAAGACAACAGGAATGCTAAAAGACATTTGCAAATATTATTGTTGTAACATTTTACATGTTCAGTTCATTACTGTCATGTCAAATTGTGTTTACTGATGCAGTTCTTCATCACATCTAATCATACGTTGCATTCAAGTCCTTGATGCCTGTGAAATGACAGTTAGATCAGTTCTCTATCGCATTAATCTGGGAAACTAGGGCTGGTAAAGTGTTTGTATGCAGATGTCTTTTTCAATTATTTTAATTGGCCTTTCATGGATTAAGTTAATAAACAGAACAAATATTTAGATATATTTCACGGATGTCAAATTTTCAAGTGTACTTTCTTAACTTGTTAGGTACAGTGGTGAAAGCAGATGGGGGGGTGGGCAATGCTTCAAAGACTCTGTAGAACAAAGGTAATCCTCAAACAGCTGTTTTTAGTTAACAAGCCAGTTTATAAGCCAACATTCTTTGATTGGTATTAGATGTATGAAATCTCATTTCACTGTAAACAGTCTAGGCTGATTGTACCTAAAATTATGAAAATACACACATGGAAAAAATATGCCTCAGTTTCTCATTACTTTTGGTAAGAATGGTCAAGAGGATGGCATAATTTTTTTTACACCCTCGTTTAAAAAGAAAGGTACATATTGTCAAGTTTTAATGTGTGCAATAACACTGGAAAATATGATTTTTTACATCTTTTGTGCAAGTTGATTTTCGAAGATTTTATGCTTACTTTGATTGAATGTATTAACTTTGTTGTCCTGGTTTCATTGTCTCAAACACTATATTTCAACATTCTTAGAAAGAAATTGTTAAAATAAGCTGCAGCCAAAAGTTGATATGAATTTATGGTAAAAAAAATTATTCATGCCTATAGTTGATTTCTAGGTAATCAGTGTTGGCCTCATGTATAAATGGTGTATATGCACAAAAATGTTGCATACGCCTGTTTTAATGCCTTCTTTAATTTGGTGTAAAGCCACACACACTTTTCACGGCACCCTCACACCATATGTACGCAAGTTTCTGCTCGATTTTGCAAATGAGTAGCACCCAGCGTCAAAGCAGTAATACTGTTTCTGTGTGGTGTCCCTTCCTTTTTTAGATTAACATCTATGATGCAGCATTAATCAAATACATCACTTACAAATCTAACTCACTTGAATGTGATTTTTCTGTAACAATATAATGGTGCACGGATTGGCCAAACTATTCCAACTACCATAGCTGCTTTAAAGTTGTTAGAAGATATCACAAATGGAAGCATTAGAACAGAGAATTGTAAGAAAAGGAGCTATATATATTTGTATTTATATATATATATATATATATAAGGCGCGTCACAGATTGGACACGGGAGGCACGTGTAAAATAAATAAACTATTTTCTTCCCCTGTGGGCGCACATCTTTCCCATGTCCCACAGGCAATACACAGTCCCAAAGCACAGACACAAATAAACACGCACTTTTCTCTTCTCCTTGGCACCACCACCACGCCTCCCATGCAACCCTATCCTCCTCCACCCGACTCAGGCCACTGAGTGGTGGTTGCTGGCTCCTTTTATAGTTCTCCTGGAAGTACTCCAGGTGCTTGATCACTGAGTTCCGGCTGCACTTCTGGGTGTGATGAATATGCTGCCCACATGGGCTCAGGAATCCCAAACACAGCACCCCCTGGCGGTGCCTGTGGGACCCAACAAGGCTGCACCCAATTCCAATTTCCTTGGAACCTTGTGGGAAACTGAGGCACCACTCCAACCCAGGGGGAAGGCCATCTAGTGTCCAGGGGTAGGTATTGCACTGTCCAGGGCTGCTCCCCCTGAATATGGTGTGCAGGGGCATCCCAGCTGGGCATGGATCCCGGCCGCCTGCCACAGCATGTATTTAGAAATGATGATGACTGGCTTCTAAGTTGATTTCGATTTCCATGAGCTATCCTCTTGGAGCTTTGTGCTGAACTGACGCCAGCTTTACAAAAGGCAAACTCTGAGGAAGTGTGCTCTACTGGCTCCTTTGGAAGTGCTGTCCACCCCCAGGTTTTTAGCTACAGGAGCTGTTGACCAATCAGGTATTTCACAATCATCACTGAGTCATGCCATGCCAGCTGTTTGGGATGATATTATCTGCTTGTCATCCAGATATATAAGATTTCCTTATGCTTTAGTTGTAGTTGTAGCAATTCGGAGCAGTCAGCTGCATGCACATTGCTATTGCAACAGTGCTGTACAAGTTACATCTGCCAGGGATGAATCACCAAAAGAATGACCTGACATTACATCATCTATAGCAGGACAGCCTATAAAAACGTCATCTCCGCATAGTTGCAAGTGCTTATTCCAACTAGTAAAGGGCAATCATGCATTTTAAGGATAGAGAGTCACACCAAATAGCCCTGTAAAGACCTGAGAATCTATCCATTGTGGCGATTGGTGCCAACGATTCACTATAAAGGCACTTTCAGTGAATGAATTTGCTTATGTAAATAGAAAGCATTTCCACTCTATTAATGTTCTGCTCTATAGTACAGTAGGCTGTGTCTTTTCATATTGAATTTTCTTTACTATTTCAGGCACTGTGTGACTTTCTGAACCACACCTTATCACTCCATCAATTTCCTTTTGGTGCTTATACCACTGCTTAAGCCAACAAATACTACATTTTACCTTGCCTCCACTTTGCTTTTGCTGAAGTTCTTTTTTCCATGTACTTTTGCCATTGTACTTTAACAAAACAATGAACGGAAGGAGCTATTTATATTGATTTGCATATTCAAATATGCAAAATTCAGGGAGGAGTGGAGATGGGGCTGTAGTCGTGTGCATGTGTGTTACAATTCACGGTGATTGGGATACTGTATATAAATTGAAAGTGCATGAAACTTTAGTTACGTACAGGTTTATGCATCTGATTTTTTTATGCATACGTACATTTCCAATTTTGTCTGTACGCCATGTTTTAGTGTGAATTCTATGCATGGCACTATACATGAGGCCCTGTGTGACTTTGGGACTAAAGCACAGTTTACAAAATAAAACAGCTACAAGTACAAAGCTGATCTACCAAATGTTTTAAAAAAACTGGTCTCATTGAGTTAGATGAGTTCAATTAACAAAAACTGTTGCTTACATATATAAAATCCTGAAATGTGTAATAATCTATCTATCTATCTATCTATCTATCTATCTATCTATCTATCTATCTATCTATCTATCTATCTATCTATCTATCTATCTAATTATTAGGTGTAAATGTTGTAGCTTTAAGGAGACCTAAGTCAAGAATTAAAAGCAGTACCATTTAAGGTTTCTCTTGAGAAACTAACAATTGATAAAGTTTAACCAATATTAGGAGAACTAGTAGAGAAGGTTATTCAACATTGGAGAATTAAATTCTGATAAGCAAAAGAGAAAAAGGCAGAAAAAAATCCTGCTTTTTAAAATTCTAACTTTCCTGCTACAATAAACAAACTGGAAAAAAGACTCAGAAGGTGGATAATAATTATAATCTAGTAGAAGTCAACACTAAGAGAACCAAGAATCAGAGACCAAAACCAAACTGCTCAGCAAACTTACAGGCCCAGAACAATTATTAACCATATTAAGTTTTTTAAAGTTATCAGACAAAATAATTTCCAATACGGTTCTTAAATTTGTCACACTTTTCCATAGCATTTGAATTGCTCTTTGCCAGGTCGTTTCTCACAACCACAACTCAATCAGAGCATCTTATTTTTAAGTTGTTTTTATGGCTCTTGCAGTTCCCCATATAACTGTTATGATTTCTATAACATTATAGCAGTTCTCTTATGTTTTGAATCACAAGTTTGACTGGATTATCTTTATCAATAAGTATTTCAATTTTTTGGCACTATCATTCACAGTCTCATCTAAAATGTGTGATAGAACCAGGGCACCAGTGAGCCCCAGACCCCAAACACAAAGACACTATACAGTCCCCAGTTCTAGCAAAGGGTGTTTATTAATCACAATACCTCTGCAAACTAACCAAAGCACAAGTAATCTTTCCTCCAATTCATCTCTCCACTGTACTGCCCTCTTCCAGTTGAGTGTTGCCTTCCTTCCTCCCAGCTCCGACTCTGGCTCGTTAAAGTGAAGCCGACAGTCCCTTTTATTTTAGTTGCCCTGGAAATGCTTGCAAACATCTGCCCACATGATCTGTCAGCACTTCCAGGTGAGGTGGAAGCCCCATGCCACAGGGCTCCTCAGTCCTTGCATCACCCCTTGGCAGCACCCATGGTACCCAACAGGGATGAGTTAAAAAAACTCTAAGTCCAATGGTGCCCTGGGGGAAGGTGGGCCACCGCTGCAACCCAGGAAAGCCACCATCCAGTGTTGTGGAGGACACAGTGCCCTAAAGAAGCTGCCTTCCCCATCCTTCCGTTTCTTGGGCATCCTGGCCAGGTTGTGCTGCCAGCAGTCCCTTAGAGGAAAACATAACGTCTCTTATTAAAAAAACACAGCAGCATATGTTTTTTTTCTACAACAACTTAAAAAGTTGAACCTACAATCAGTGCTCAATCAGTTTTATTGAACTCTCATTGAAAGCTTCCTCACTTTCTCAATTACTGGCTCTTATGAGAATGTGTTTTCTCACTCAAAACATAAACTGTAATACAGTATGTAACTTGATCAACAGAAAGGATTGTGGGCCTGAAACTGGACTCTGTTGAAGAGCTGTATAAATCACAGGTCAGGAAAGGATACCATCTATTATGTTCCTAAGAATTATAAAGGGTTTGTAGTACTAGGGTATTGTACTGTATTGTTGTGAATGTAGTGAGAATTCAAGCAAAATGACAACTTTTATTGGCTAACTTAAAGCTTGCATACTATAATCTTTTTAGTTAGCCAATAAAAAGTGTAATTTTGCTTGACTTCTCATTACAAAGGGTTTGAAATTGCTTGGGTTTTTTTTCTGCTACAAGAAAAGTTCCACAAATGATATACAATTCGAATCAGCTTGCCATCTGTTTATGCAAGATGTTAAGCTTTTTTGGGTTCCTCACAATTTTTGTCCCTCTAGACCTGAAAACCACTCATTTTTAGGCCATTCTTGGACCATATTTTATGTAGGAAATTACACCCTTATATTAAAGAGTAAATGAATAGGTGTTATTAAGCAAAAATGATCACAGGGACTTGAAGTTGTACATGCCACATCAACTGAGCCAAGAAGTTCACCCCCTAATGGGATATGAGGGGTCAAAGTCACCTTTTTTCACAAAACTTAAAAAAAATAGGGATTGATAATAATAGGCATGTGGAATGTCATTTTATGCTATTTCTAATTTGCTCATCACAAATATGTTAATATTTTTGATATTTAATTCATTACCAGTGGTCCTAGCACCTGCGGTGGGTTGGCACCCTGCCCAGGATTGTTTCCTGCCTTGTGCCCTGTGTTGGCTGGGATTGGCTCCAGCAGACCCCCGTGACCCTGTGTTCGGATTCAGCGGGTTGGAAAATGGATGGATGGATGGATGGATGGTCCTAGCACTCCAAGAGTCACTCCCAGAAGGTTAAAAATAAAAAGTTAAAACATAAGTGTGTGGGGTATCATTTTGGAGTATCCCAAGGTCAGTAATTATGAACATGATGGTATTTTTAATTTTTAATCTTTATTAGTGATTTAGCTCTCTATGGACCTTTATCTGTTTAGATATTTAAACTGAAGCACACATTGTAATATTTCAAATATTTGGCATAACAATTCTTGTTTTCTTATGAACACCCTGAATTAGACCAGCTTATGCTAATTTAGATTTTTAATTTATAAATATATAAAAGAAAAGTTACTGGTCTCTAAAAGCAAGAAGTACTAGACACATACAGTAAATAGTTTATTTCCTACTGCAGCCACTGTGATTAATTATAGTCTCTGATTCCATGCCTTTCTTTTCCAGATCTCTACATTATGTTTACTGCATCAAGGCTTACATGATGTAGGTCTTCAAAAGAGACCATTCCTCCAAGATGGTTCTACTGACTGTTGTTGATATGCTACTGCTGGCTAGGGCTACCATCACGCCATCTATCCTCATCTTCCTTGATTTTACCTCAACTTTTGACACAGCTAACAATCAGGTATTTTAGGTTTACACCATGTACTTTTTCACTTGCTCCCCCTTCCCAAATACAAACAATACAGGTTTAGTAGCACAATTTAGTGTTTTATTTACCCCTTACTAGTTTAGCCTTAACAAAAATAGTTAATTAAAAAGACTCCTAGTTAACTAGGCCAGTCTTGTTTAATACACCATGATACAAAAGCAGGAGCCTTACTATGTTAGGTCTGCAGCATTCCAAACATTGTAAAAGTAAAAACAGTAATTTGTCAATTTTTTGAATAAATAGTGAGGAACACAAAATGAATATGTAGGAACAGTACTTACTGTAAATGGCCTACAACTCCCAACAGCCCAGATAGTATTACACCATTGGGCAGTTTCAGAAAGTTGTGGGGGTTGCTGGGAAGAAAGATAATTATGCTCTATCTTTAAAAATGAGCCAGAAATGACACTGAGTGGATTGCGATCATCTGTGTTTATTTTTTTCTACACTTCACACTCTATTGGATTACAAATACAACCATTGTGGATTACAGTTTCTATCTGGATATATGTGCTTGTCCTGTGCTTGCTTGTTTGTGTGATTTCATCTTGATTGGATAAGTCTTTTTCTGGGGAGTGCTCCCAATCACAAAAAATATTCAAATAACAACTGGAACCAGGTAGGATAAAAGTTTAGATTTCCTTTAGTGAGCTGTTCACAGAGGTTTTTCATTTTAAACCCTATCATCATACTGTATGTACCTACTATACTAGATTGTGTCTGGACTTTATTGTTGGCATTAATTGTTTTGTTGTGTAGAGCCTAGTATTTTGTTTGGTTTCATTCTCAGTATTTGTTAAATAATCATCACCATCAGGGAATTGGGGAGGGCTTTTGTGTACATATTGTTGTTGTTTTTTTTTGCCTACTTTGTTTAATATTGCGAGACCCTGAAATTCCCCCACTTGCACACTGCGGTAAAACTCTATCAACATAGGCAGGGATTGCTTGTTTGTCGTCAAGACAACTGCATGTTTGCAATCTCGCCACAGTCAGCCGATGGTTGATGTGGGGAACAGTCTCACCCAGACACTAACTTAACCCGTTTCAGCTTGTTTTCTGTATCTGTTTGTATTAAACTGGTAGTTCCTATTTGAATATAGACCCTGATTGTGCCTGTTTTGATTGAAATAACGTTGATTATCCTGAAGCCTGTGGACTCAGCGTCTTCTCTCAGGTACAAGACAGTGACTCATGCATCACATTGTACCAGAAGTGGGGACTTGCACCGATGGATCCTCAAAAGGGGTATGATGTTCCTTTCCCACTGGAGCTGGATGAGGGTCCTGTAGGTGCCCCAGTCCTTGCATGTCCCTGGGACGTGTTGGTGAAGATGGCTCCCTCAGATGACCCTGAGTGTTTCCTGTTCTGTTTTGAATGAACAGCAACACTGAATGTGCTGGGACAAGAGAGGCTAGGTAGCAATTCTGGCCCCCTTTTTGACTGGGGAGGCCATACAGGTCATGTGAAATCTTTTTCCCAAAAGGCTTGATGATTACAACTTAATGAAGCAACAGATCCCCCTCCGCACGGCTATGAGCCCCTTGGCCAAGGGCCATCAGTTTCACCTGTGGAAAATTGATCAGGATCAGCCTATACTGTATGTGGACAGGTTCAGGATTAAGTAGATGTGATTCAAAGCTGATTTAATGGAGACACCTTCAGGCACATTGTAGAAAACTTGTTATTGATGCAGTCTTGTCAGGGATAAACAAAGTCCTTTGTGATGAGATGCTACGCAGCAATATCCACTCGCTGCTGGACCTGACATGTAAACAGAAAGACTATCCTAACTTGGCTCCAACTTTGCTCCAACCATTGTGTCCCTGCCTTCTGGCCAGTCGCCGAAACTGTGGGTCACAGCCTCCCCCTCCACCTCATCCTTGCCTTTCCACAGAGCAATGTCTGTTGCCAACCCCTGCCTTAGCTTCTCCTGTTCAAGATCAGGTTTTGTCATTGACGCCACTGCTAGGGGCATACAGACTGATGCCATGGGTAGAAGGCACTATTGCAGGAAACCCCAAGCTGTGATCAAGCGTAGGTGCTTTCGATGTGATCAACCAGGGCATTTGGCTCAGTAGTGACGCTGCTCGCCTGCACAGTTCATGGACCTTGGTCTGGCCCAGGTATGTGGTTCTCAGGATTTCCCCAGGGTATTGAAGAAAGACAATTTCAGTGCCTCTATTAAGTTGGGCAGATGGAAAATCCTGGCACTTTTGGACTCTAGTAGTGACCTCTGCGTACTTTCGTTCCAGCAGATTACCTTCACAAATAAGGACCAGGTTAACATTCACTGTGTTCATACAGATGTTAAAGAATATGAGACTATCTTACTTCCTCTGAAATTTAAGGGTACCAATTTAAGATTGGACCACCATATCAGACACTTCACCCTGGCCTCTTTTAATAGGGAAGAGGAATGCCCTCTTCCCATGCATCCTAGCCACCTTCAGGGCACCTCTCTCTGCAGTTGAGAGGGTGGGGCTTGCCGCTGACATTGTCGGTCAAGGAACCAGCTTAGAGATTGAACGTGATTCGTCCAGTGAGGTAGGGGACTACCCCTTGCCTAAGGGTCCAGGACAATTGGAGGACTCTTTGTATCAGGCGCCTACATCTTCAGCCTCCACAGGCCAGACAGCAACTACAGGTCCCAGAGAAATGGTTGCTGTGTCGGGCCCATTGGAAGCAGGGACCGATACTCCGACTGAGTTTGCATGCCTGCAACAGGCCGACAGCAGCTTAGACTTTGCATTTAAACAAGCATGTGTCACAAAGGACTCTTACTATATAGAGTGGGAGAAGCTGAATTTCAAAACACCACACGTTTTGATTAAGGATGGTTTATTATATCAGGTGATTTCTGATTGCATCAGGGAAGGGCTGATTGAACAGTAGGTGGTCCCGAGTGGGCATAGAGAGACAGTTTTAAAAATTGCTCACATCCATGTCTTGGGGGGACATCTTGGCACGGAAAAGACCATGGATTGCATTTCAAAATGCTTTTATTGGCTGAATGTGTGTTGAGATATGGAACAGTTTTGTAAGTCTTGCCCTGACTGAAAAGATGTTTCTACTCATTAACCCACTAGGGCTCCCCTCTCACCGGTGCCTGTTTTGGATGTCCCCTTTGAGAGGGTTGCTTTAGAAATTTTTGGCCCACTTCCCGAGAGTAAGAATGGTTATCAGTACACACTTGTATTGGTTGAATATAAAACAAGGTACCCCTAGGTGGCCGCTCTGCGGAAGACCAACACCCAAGCTATTGATAAGGCTCTATCAGAAATATTCACGCATATTGGCATTCCTCATGAAATTTTAACTGAGCAGGATACGCCCTTCATTTCTTACATCATGAAGAAGCTGTGTGAGAACCTTGCAATTAAACAATTGAGCACCATTGTTTATCACCTACAGATGAATGGCCTGACTGAACGATTTAACAAGACTTTAAAACAGATGATTTGGCGGCTGGCCCATGACAACCCAACCTCCTGGGACACCATGTTGCCCTTCATCCTGTTTGCTATTTGGGAGTTTCCATAGGCATCCACTGGCTTGAGTCTATTCAAACTGTTATTTGGTCGCCAAACACATGGGATGTTGAATATTGTTCATGAGGAATGGATGGGGGTTCACAGTATAACTAACAGGATGATATTTGTGAATCTGGTCATTTTCCTCAAGGGTCAGATTTCAAAATTGAGCAAAAAATATAATTATAGCAAGTAAAGAAAACCTTGCAAATTCAAAAAAAGCAATCGAGTGCTGGTGTTGAACCAGTCTGACACTGATGTCACTGATCGGGAGGAACTCGGAGGTCTTTTCAGCCATGCCTGGTCAGACTGAAATTACTGAACACGAGATTGTACAGATGCACCCATATCATCTTCCAGAAGTGATGAGGAATGTGATACGTGAGGAGGTGAAGCAGATGCTCAAAGTAAGTGTAATTTGCGAAAGTAAAAGCAAGTGGCGAAGTGGTGAAGCCCAATTGTTATGGTTCCAGAGTTGGATGGTTCAGTTCGGTTCTGTATAGATTTTAGACGCTTGAATAAATTTTCCAAGTCTGATGCATACCCAATGCCGTTTATGGATGACTTGGAGAAACTCGGACAAGCCTCATATATTTCCACCCTGGATCTCACAAAGGGATACTGGCAGGTATCCTGGAGGCATCCAGTTGCAAGACAACCACATCTGCCATGGGTTGTTCAAATTCTCCGGGCTCCCATTTGGGCTCCATGGTGTGCCATTGACTTTTCAGAAGATGATGGATCAGATTCTGCGATCCCATTCCAAGTACATTGAGGTATATCTCAATAATGTGGTAATTTTCAGTAATGATCAGAGGTTGCATGTCAACCGCATGCAAGCAGTCCTTGACAGTTTGAGTCTGGCTGTGTTGAGAGCTAATCCTAAAAAGTGTTAACTGGGAATGTCAGAAACACATTATTTGGGGTACACTGTGGGGAATGGTTTGATTAAACCTTAGTTGGACAAGGTGGGTGAGGTGTTGCGTATCCATGTCCAGAAATGAAGAAGCAGGTTCGTACTTTCCTAGGACTCAGCTGGAATTACAGATGATACATAATGAACTTCACACAAGGGGCTGCCCCTCTCATTGATCTGACAAAGGGTTGAAAAAACCACACCATTGTCTGGACCAATGATTGTGAGAGGTCCTTCTCTGACTTAAAGGCTGTTTTGTTTTCATTTCCAGTTCTGTGGAATCCAGAATTTTCTAAGGAATTAATTCTACAGATGGATGTGAATGTGTTCGGTTTCAGGATGGTACTCTCTCAGTGTTTTGATGGGAAGAACATCCTTTCATGTTTCTGAACAGAAAATTACTACCCAAGTAACGTAATTACTCGAACATCAAGAAGGAATGTTTGGCAATTAGGTGGGCAGTGAAGGCCCTCCGATATTACTTGTGCATCAGACGGTTTACCCTATAAATGGATCAGGCTCCTCTCCAATGGCTCTATTGACATATAGATACAAACCCCCGACACACTAGGTATTTTAATAGTTTGCAGCCATTTTCTTTTGATGTTCACCATCGGCCCCGGTCTGCGCAAGTCAACACGGATATCCTCTCACATCTGGCCGAGCCTGGCTTAGACAGTCACTTTGTTCACCCCACTGTGAACAAAGCTGGGGGTGGGGGTGTGAGGTCTTTGAGACCACAAAACTCCCCCAGGTGCATGGTGTGCTGAAACTCTATCAATGCAGGCAGGGATTGCTTGTCAGTTGCTGAGACATCTGCAGATTCGCAGCCTTGCTGCATAACACACCAGTCATCCAATGGTTGATGCAGGGAACAGTCTCACCTTTACAATAACCTGCTCCTGTTACTGCCTGTTTGCTGTGTCTGTGTATTAAAGTGGTAGCTCCTGCTTGAATAAAGACCTTGACTGTGACTGTTCTGATTGAAATAACGTTAGTTTTCCTAAAGCCTGTGGACTCAGCGTCTTCTCTTTGGTGCAAGATAGTGACTCACACATCACAATATATACTTTATTATTGATTCATTTGAGCCTTTGTATAAGTGTCTCTCAAAGCTGGGTGTTTTCCTGGGGTCCCTGTAATAACAAAATAGATCACCATCTTCGGAAAGTGTGAATCTAAGTATCCTCTCGACCACTACAAGTAAATACCTGTGAAATTTGACCATTTGCTGTCTTGTTGGGGTCTGAGTCAGGAATGCACTGCTGTCTTTTTTACTCTGTATTTCTGCTGACCAACTGCACATCTGGGTGTCCACAAATTTAATCCGAAGGAAATCTATTTCTGGCTGCAGTTATACCACTGAACCTATTCCCAAATACAGCTTAAGTTAAACTTTTACTTATTCAGTTAGGTCATGCTCAGCAAATATCTGAAAAAAGGAAAGTGGAATAAAATGGCACACATTACCAGGAAATAAGTAATTCAACTCAAAGCAAAGCTTCAATTTACTTTGTGAAGAAAGAGGGTCGCAAAACAACAAGACTGTTAGGGCAGTATAACAATAAAGAAATTATGTTATTTGAATTAGTGGCTAATCTCCAAGTGGTAATACCTGTAAAGTGGCTTCATCAGCAGCATTACAGAGACTCCAACTGGAACTGCAATCTTCTATTTAAGCAGACGTTGGAAAAAGCAAAAATGATGGGAATGCTTTTTTTCTGCAGATAAGCTGGACCTTCTCCCCAACAGAAAGAGAGTGACAAAAAGTCAAGCCTCAGGGGCTATTAGTCTTTTGTATTTGTTTTCATGTGTTTATCTCCCTGCATGCTTGTGTGGAAAACAAATTACACAAAACTCCTTTTGGATATACAGTATGTCTACTGTTTTAAGAACATCTGCAGTTATTGATATTACTATATGATGCTTTTAATATAAAATATAAGTTTTGAACTATATAAAGGTGAATAAAAGAAATATTTGTTAAACAGGTGGTGTTTTATGAAAATTCACTATGTTTGCCAATTGTAAGAAAACTTAGCACACGTGCATTTTTTACATATTTTATATAAAACATTTTGAAAAGTGCAAGCATTGGCACATTCCCTTTCCCTTGCAATTAAGCACCGCTGTTTGGCATGATGTCAGATGAACGTGAATGTATCACTATGTTGTTGAAACTAATGTTTTCCACAGACGATACAGGTCTATGGCCTATTTCAGATGGCTTTTTCTGCTTTTCACAGTATTCTTCAACTCGGCATAGGGAAAAAGGCTACCTGACAGCTATAATTATTGTCATTAATCAAAGTTTAACACAACTGAGCTGCACCACAGGTGTTGCAATATATAGGCATAACAGAAATATACCTTAGTGTTTCTTAGAGCCAGAAAGCTGAATTCAAACAACTTAATACCAGCATTTCAAGTGCCTGCATGTTACGCACAAGTAGAGCATTTCAATTGAGTAACAGATTTCTTAACAAAATAAGCAAATAAAATGTACAATATGTGCGACAAATAATTAAAATTAAGATTAATTTAAGATTAAAAATTTAAGATTTACTGAAAACATTCTCAGACATATGGTAGCCACGTGTCCATAGTTCAAAAGAAGAGACTGAAATGACTAATTCATATTAAAAGTGATGTCCTTTAGGCCCTTAAATTCATTGGCTGTATAGAGAGCTCAGAACTCTAAATGAACTCTGAATAATCCCTAATACATTATACTATTCAGTCCTTCCATTATATCATTCCTGAAAGGAACTGGAAATGCTGGAAAGTTAATTAGGTTTAATGTAGACCACAACTATCTGTGGTAGCCAGTATCTGAACAAGTCATCTTATGTTTCAACATTAGGAAGCCTTGCCAAATGTAATTAGAATAATCACAGTGTAGAAAGAGAGTCATACTATATTTGAAGATAAATTAACTGTTCACATGCATAGTGCAAATGCCAAACAGGACAAACCAGAACTAGTGTATCATTTGCTTAATGCAGTTAAACAGCAGCCGCCTTATAGAGTAAGCAACACAATGTCTTTTTGTGAAAAAATACTATTCATTAGAAATTGAAACAACAAAAAAATATTTAAAACACAAAGTAAGCACACTATACTACAACCACTAATAGTGCTTTATTGTTCTCTTTCTTCTTCCACTTCTCTTTCTGTATTCACCTAATGTATAGAGATTAATTCATTTTACTCATTTTGTCTCCACAAGCCAATAAGGTATGCAGCTCGGGTCAGCATTGGTTATGACACTGCATCTGAACAGCCTGAGCGCATATAAATATATATATATATATATATATATATATATATATATATATATATATATATATATATATATATATATATATATATATATAAATATATTTATGCGGTGGACTGGCATCCTGCCCGGGGTTTGTTTCCTGCCTTGCACCCTGTGTTGGCTGGGATTGGCTCCAGCAGACCCCCGTGACCCTGTAGTTAGGATATAGCGGGTTGGATAATGGATGGATGGATATATATATATATATAATATATTATATATATATATTTTTTTTTATCTAGTTAGGAATTATGTTAAAACATTTTTCATTAAAAATACATTTTTTAAATCAGTAAAACACCTTTCATTTTTATTTTCAGGATTCCAATACACTATACAACAATAATAATAGCAATGACTGATGCAATAGCAAGAAAGGAAGGCACACAGGATTAATGTTCTTCATATAAAACAATCATAAAAACTATGAGAATTGAAATTTTTCAGTTTGGCTTTAGTGATACAATCAAAAGAGGAAGAGGAAGTGGTAGACACACAAGGAGGATTAAAGATGCCGAAAGCACACTGACAGACGCTTTCAAAGATGGAAGTGTAAAAGTGGACAGGAGGTGAGCAAAGTGTCTAGAAATGACAGAGTCTTAGGAGCAGGCTTTATAGGAACAATCTTGACGAAAGGGGCACTGGTCAAGACTGGTTCAGGCACATGAGGAATGATGCACATAGAGCAAAAGAGATCAAATACTTTTTTAATTTATTCTATTACCTGTCTTTGACAATGTGGCTAGTAAAATATATTTTGTTGTGATTAAAAATGCAGCCCCCTCTCCGACCCTCGATCTATGCCCTGATTGGATTTACTGTATATGTGTGTGTGAATGTGGTGCTCCTTATGCAGAGGTCCTTTTCACCTGATGTTTCTGGAGTAAGCTCTTGAGTTTTTACTGTAGTTATTAATTGAAGGAATTAGTGGATGTGTGTATATCATACTATAGTATATATATATATACACATTTTCATAAATATTCTAAGATAGTAATATAAGAGTCTTAGGTATAAAATAAGTACAGTATTTATCGGTGTTTCAATAGGGATATGACTTCTACAAGTCGTATTTTGATTTTTTAAAGTTAAGTCGATCTTCTTCAGAATAGTTATCTTTGCACATATCAGTCAAGTGTAATTATTTTTATTACTGTAATTGTTCTGTTTAGAATATAATTATACAAGTGACATTTTTGCAGCTCCTAGATTTACATATACACCTTTAATTTATTAGGTAG
Organism: Erpetoichthys calabaricus; assembly: GCF_900747795.2. Taxonomy (NCBI): domain Eukaryota; kingdom Metazoa; phylum Chordata; class Cladistia; order Polypteriformes; family Polypteridae; genus Erpetoichthys; species Erpetoichthys calabaricus. The sequence goes on along the minus strand of NC_041401.2, from coordinate 147,181,838 downwards.
GGCACTATTTTTGCACAAACCTTGTTTTGAACCAGAACAATATGTTCAGTGAAGCACAAAAAAAACAAATATTTTCCTAATGTGTGTGGCTGTATCCAAGTGAATAGATAATGAAGTTATAATATCTGCCAGACGGTACTAAACCCTTCCGCTGACTGATTTATTAACCTTGGTGTTTCAGAACAGAAGATAGTTTCGAATGTGTTTAAAGCTACATGAATAAAAATGTTTGTCATTCCTAACGGGCTCATACAATATTTTTGGTAAACTCCTTCAATTAAAGCTGAAAGTCTACATTTCAATCATATAATGATTGCTTTATTTCAAATCCATTGTGGTGGCATACACAGCCAAAAAATATGAAAATTGTGTCACTGTCCAAATACTTATGGACCGGAATGTATGTATTTTCAATATAAAGCAGTGAAATCATAGTGCTTTTTACACATGTTTCTGAATAATTTATGAATAATGAATAAGGATTTTGATTCATTAATCCTTGGTTGGCATTTTAATAAAAAATGAGTTTCTCTTTGTAAAACTGATTGTTACATTAACTCAAGTGCTTAGGTTTTCAATGTGATGTTTCATAATTTGAAATAAAAGATTGAAAAACATACAGCATTAATGTACAGCATTTATGATTTGCGATATAGTCGTGCACAAGATTTAGTGAACTATCCTATATTTGAAGCTCCTGTAAGGCAAGGACAAAGCAGTAGGTGGACATCATAAAAAGGGACTAAGCTGTTGCTAGACAAAAGAATAACTTTTGATGCCCAGGTCATAAAATTGACTTTAGCAACTTCAGAAATCATTTTTCCTAGTGATTATTTTAACCAACCACAAAATATTCTGTACAGTGTGTATATTTCTTTGTCAAATTAGAGCATAAATCAACAAGTGTGTGGCTATGTTATTCAAACCACTTTAATATACTGAAGGCCACTGTGCTACTGGCAGGCAGAGTGGTTAATGCTGCTGTTTCACTGCCACTGGCACCACCACTGCTTATGTAGAATTTGCACAGTCTCCTAATATTTCATTAGACTTTTCTCCGGTTACTCTGGTTTTCTGACTCATCACAAAGATGTGCATTTTAGGTCCAAAGTGAACTGTAATTTGACCCAGCAGGCCTAACCTTTGTGTGTATGCTTGAGTGTGTTATGCCATGACCTGGTTTTGGAGTCCTATATATAAAATGCCTATTCAAAGAACTAGAAGAGAGTAAAGATGAATTTAGATGATTTTTTTTTTAATCCATTGATTTTGTCTGGTTCATTCTTTCATCAAATAGCAGGGCTCATAGCTTTTGTACTCCTTTACATAATATTCTAGCGGAAGCAATGTAGTTGTAGAAAAATAAAGTAACAGGTTCTTCGGTAAATTGAACGATTTTTGGATTAATGAAATTTCAGATAAATTTCGGAAAGCAAATGTTAGTGAAAAACGTTCAGTATGAATTTGCAAAGTGCTTTAAGTATTATTTGTACCCAGGACATTTCTAACAGAAATCACATAAGATTTAAACTTTTAACTGTGGTATTATATGTAAGAAGTTCCATTTAGGTATAAATATTTGCCAAAGACTTTTTATCTATTTAACTATTTTGGGGATTTTAGATATACAACAGATACTGGTGCGCTAAAGATTATAATATTTATCTGTATGCTGGTTGGTGCACTTAAGATCATTGCTTTGCCATATTCTCCAGTCTTGTTATGCTGAACTCACAAGATCACAGCTCAAGCTTGTTGTAATAAAGGACATCCATCTTGGATTCATTTGTAACAGTGATTTCAACTATCCTTTTTTAAGATAGCACTTTCCCTGACAGAAAAACAAGTAACTGGTTTAATATTACAATATTTTTCACTGTAGGCAGTAAATGGTCAAGGCTATACGACTGGTACCTATGTTAATAACAGTTGTCACATAGTGTATTTGAATGTTATGTGGCTGTCACACTATATATGACTTTTCCTAAAATGTTTAGATGTAGCTTTCATTTGCAGTACATAAACTTAAAAAAGTCACAACACATGCCTGTTACCATCAGTTGAGTAGTGTAGTGCAGTGGTTTCATTTTCTCTTAACTAGTCTCAAGTCGTGAGAATGGGTTCTTGTGTCTGCTAGTGTTAACAGCCAATGGTCATTCAACCAGAAATATAGTGCATAAAGATGGCACAAACATTGAAGTACACTGGCAATCACAAAGAACAGTCAAATCATATTATCCACAACCAAACAAACATTGCCTACTTCAAGTTTTATATTGTATCATATTGTTTTTTGTCCGCATCACAAAGGATGGCAATCTGTGTTTTTTGGTTACTTTCATGCAGTGGTTATCTTCATATTCTGGTATGAAGTACATTGATTGGCTAGCAAAACGAGTCAACCTTACAGTACAATGGTGGCAAAATTTGGATCTGTGATGAAATGTCATAAGGGAGTCAGTCACCCGCTGTGATTCCAACTTGCATAATATGACATCCTTCGAAGCATAAAGACTGAGCAAATACAGTCATTAAATTTGACATGCTAAACAGAAATCAGGTTGAGTCCTGCATGGTGGTGCCTTAAGTAATTTTCTTCTCTTATATTTTTTGCATATATTAATTATTTGAAAGTTACAAAAATATAAGATCATTTTAAGTAATGATTCCAACTACTAAAAATGTGTGCTTTAAAGCAAAATCTGGAGTTTCACACAGTGTGACATTCTCACCAGTATTATTTTTTCTAAGTAACTCCAGCTGTGCGATGTGTCCAGCAATTACTCTTTTATTAGGGGCTGTGCAATAAATTCAAACCCCAGCTTATTTTAAACAGCTAATATTTGTATTCTGCAGTCATCAGAATAATCAGTTTTTGAACTATCATCTTCACGCTTGGCAGTGAATTGAAGTCGGATGTGAATGTGGAGGTCTCCTTTTCATTGACTTCAACTAACAATTAAAAATGGTAATTGCTATAGATTAATTTAATTATCAAAATTGGTACCTGCCATAAATCAAACATTTTTAGTACATCTCTACCAAGAAAAGCATTATGTAACACACAGTTTTAAAATGGCCCATTAAGGTGCATTAAGAAAATCATCAAAAATAAGTATGAAATAGCAAATGAACTAAATAAATATTTCACCAAAATTTATAGTGATAAATGGAAAAAAATCAGCTGAAGCTTTCCTAAGGTAAAGTAAAGTCAGCTGTGTTTCTGACAACACCCCATAATGACAACGTGAAAAAAGTTTACTTGAGGTTTTTGTAAATTTATTAAAAATAAAAAAACTGAGAAATCACATGTACATAAGTATTCACAGTCTTTGCTCAATACTTTGTTGATGCACCTTTGGGAGCAATTACAGTCTCAAGTCTTTTTGAATATGATGCCACAAGCTTGGCACACCTATCCTTGGCCAGTTCCGCCCATTCCTCTTTGCACCACCTCTCAAGCTCCATCAGGTCAGATGGGAAGCGTCGGTGCACAGCCATTTTAAGATCTCTCCAGAGATGTTCAATCGGATTCAAGTCTGGGCTCTGGCTGGGCCACTCAAGGACATTCACAGAGTTGTCCTGAAGCCACTCCTTTGATATCTTGGCTGTGTGCTTAGGGTCGTTGTCCTGCTGAAAGATGAACCATCGCCCCAGTCTGAGGTCAAGAGCGCTCTGGAGCAGGTTTTCATCCAGGATGTTTTTGTACATTGCTGCAGTCATCTTTCCCTTCATCCTGACTAGTCTCCCAGTCCTTGCCACTGAAAAACATCCTCACAGCATGATGCTGCCACCACCATGCTTCACTGTAGGAATGGTATTAGCCTGGTGATGAGCAGTGCCTGGTTTCCTCCAAACGTGACGCCTGGCATTCACACCAAAGAGTTCAATCTTTGTCTCATCAGACCAGAGAATTTTCTTTCTCATGGTCTGAGAGTCCTTCAGGTGCCTTTTGGCAAACTCCAGGCGGGCTGCCATGTGCCTTTTACTAAGGAGTGGCTTCCGTCTGGCCAATCTACCATACAGGCCTGATTGGTGGATTGCTGCAGAGATGGTTGTCCTTCTGGAAGGTTCTCCTCTCTCCACAGAGGACCTCTGGAGCTCTGACAGAGTGACCATCGGGTTCTTGGTCACCTCTCTGACTAAGGCCCTTCTCCCCCGATCGCTCATTTTAGATGGCCGGCCAGCTCTAGGAAGAGTCCTGGTGGTTTCGAACTTCTTCCACTTACGGATGATGGAGGCCACTGTGCTCATTGGGACCTTCAAAGCAGCAGAAATTTTTCTGTAACCTTCCCCAGATTTGTGCCTCGAGACAATCCTGTCTCGGAGGTCTACAGACAATTCCTTTCACTTCATGCTTGGTTTTTGCTCTGACATGAACTGTCAACTGTGGGACCTTATATAGACAGGTGTGTGCCTTTCCAAATCATGTCCAATCAACTGAATTTACCACAGGTGGACTCCAGTTAATCTGCAGAAACATCTCAAGGATGATCAGGAGAAACAAGATGCACCTGAGCTCAATTTTGAGCTTCATGGCAAAGCTTGTGAATAGTTATGTACATGTGCTTTCTCAATTTTTTTATTTTTAATAAATCTGCAAAAATCTCAAGTAAACTTTTTTCATGTTGTCATTATGGGGTGTTGTGTGTAGAATTCTGAGGAAAAAAATGAATTTAATCCATTTTGGAATAAAGCTGTAACATAACAAAATGTGGAAAAAGTGATGCGCTGTGAATACTTTCCGGATGCACTCTACCTGATGACTGGAAAATGTGACTATTGTTCACAAGAAACTGGATAAAATTGATCCCAAGAATTATAGACAAATAATTCTTACCTCTATATCATGTAATATATGGAAAGAACAGGCAGAAATAATGTAGAAGACTATTTACATAGAAACAATGAAATGTGTAAAACATTTAAATATTTGTATTGTTTTGGCTAATATGGTCATGAGGTATTGCATCTAAATGAAATTCAAAATTATTGCATGCTTTTTCAAACAGGAGCAGAACACAAAAGTTAAGTATAAGGTATTATTTACTTAGAGTTCCAGAAAGCCTTGGATTTGGGTATATACTGTATGTAATAAAAATCCTGACGTTAAAAGCCACTGGTGTTGGTGGTAACTTATAGACCTGGATTTTAACTTGGTCATTTAGAAGGACACAAGGAATTCATACAGTATAATGGAAAATGTTCCACGTGGAGAGACATTATTATACTTCTGCTGACTATTCATTTCATAGTATGAGATTATCTCCATCACCCTCTTTCTTGTTTAATATCTCAGGAGAATTGCTGTATCAGTTAATTAAAAATGATCATAGTTACAGCAGGGAATAGCTGCAAAATTGATGCATTTTCGATATTTTATGAAAAGTGATCCATCAATCATGGGATTCAAAAATAAAAGGTTCAGAAATATGCAAATAATTATCTTCATTTTGGCTTTACAGCAGCTGGAAGAGTAGCAGAACTGCATTCCCAGTGCAATTTGCTGAAGTTCTGGCTGATAACACTTGGAAGTGACTAGTGGAAATGAAACACTAAGAGGACTGGACTTTTTCAGAATTAACCAGGATGGTCTTAAACAACAAAAGATAAACATTAGCCAACCCAAGCTAAGTTTATTGTACCCAGTTTCCCCCAAGTAAATTTCTCCAAGCCTCATGAAACATTGCAAAGCCCACATCATAGCAGATATTTTGATTTGGTGTTGATGATGACCAATTTCAATTCTCCCAGGTGATTTTTAAAGAACAGCCACTAGCTGGTGTTAAACAGTTTTATCTTTCTAAAGTTGGATGACATTCTAAGTGTTCAAGGGCAAACTCGTCTATTCATTCACAGAAGATGACATTTGTTTAGGCAAACTTACTCCAACTTGTGAAGCAATATTTGAAGTTTAGATAAATTAATTTTACTTGAAAAAGTATATAGGGAAAATGCATTGGCATTGTTACAGTGGTTAATACTGCACCTTCACAGCACCGGGGGGGCTGCACCTGAAACTCCTTCCAGTTACTGTCTATATAGTGTTCACACACTCTCATTATAACCGAGTCAGTTTTTCTCTAGATACTTTGATTGTCTGGGAACCTGAAGGAACAGATTACAGTACCCAGTGAAATATCATGCAATGGAAAAAGAGAGCCACCTTACAAAATGGACAGTAACTGCAGGTTGACATACTTTTACACATACCCTCCAACATTGACACACTGACCTGCCAGTGAAAGTCTTCCTGCCATATTCTCTAAATAATTTTGAGGTAGGATTTAAAATGTTAAAACTTTCTTTAACGCTGAGTCTCTGACTGCACACTTTTGCTGAATAAAGCAAGTGCAGATTTATTACTAACTGCCACAAAAGAACATTTGTGTATAAAGACCACATGTTCATAAGTAAATAAATATGCTCTGTCATGCACAAAATATATGAAGCATCAGTCACTAAATATAAAAAAGTGAAACTGTTTATTTTAAAATGTATATAGAAAATATAAATATGTTAAAAAAAAGAAAAATCTAAAGGTGACAGCAAGAACACCATGAAATTAGAAATGTTTTACTGTAGGTGGTTTGGGTTATAACAGGTTGAGAAATTCTGATTTACAAGAATGCCGGTGAGGGTTGATTATCTTTCAAAGTAACTGCCAATAGCTTACTTCAGCATCTAATCGCCAATGGTTTACCTCACAACCTAAATTAGGTAAGTATTACATAGAAATTACTACTAAAGCAAAAATTTTGAAGAGTCAGATATGACCCATATCAGTTCAGAGTTTTAGTGAATGAAAACACTAAAGTTAAAAATAAGATTTTATCTAAATAAAAATGTTTTTCTTATCATGCTGTATTCTACAATAATAATTTTAAAGATAGATCAAGGCATGCTCAGTCGAGGTATGTAATAACCCGCCGAGACAAAATGGGGCACTCCCACTATTACTGTCATCTCCTTTCTTCCTGTCTACAGAGCTGTCATTTATGCACCCGGCCAAAATGGTAAGTGGAGATATAGCATTAAATTATGGGATAGGGTTTATCACAAGTATATAAAACAAAAAGATAATATCTGTCAGGATATATTTAATTCAATTTAGTTTTGGATTGTACTCTTTTCTGAGTACAAGGTCAGAACACTAGCACATCATGTACTAGTTGCAATGTAAGGCATGAGAAATAAGTGACTAATACCTGCAAGCATTTCATTCATAAAAGATGCATTAAAATGTGTAAATGTCCTGTATTCTACTACTGTATATGCTTGTCTTATACACAGGAATTGTTCTAGGCTAAGGCCAAGTACATACTGACCTAAGGCTGCCTAACTTGGGCAGCGCCAAGACTCAACCAAGTCCCAGTCCGCTTTTGTGACAGTTGTCAGTATATCATGTCACACATAACAAACAGTATGTCTAAGTATTCACTCGGATCTTCAAGGGGACACCCCGCCCTAATCTTCTATCTTATTTACAAATATGAATGTGCTCCGATCTTCAAGTGGGGCACCCCACCTGCTTTTCTATCAGTTGTCAGTATAGCGCATCAAACATAACATAAGTATCTAAATAGGCTCCAATCCCCCCTCCTTTTCTTCAAAGTCATATACATATACGAATGTATTTCAATCTCATATGGGTGTATCCAAATACCATTGCCGAGAGAAATCATGTACTCTTTGGACAGCCCTGCTTATACAAATACTAGAGTAAAAAACTGGCTGTAAACCATAGACAATATGGTAAAATGGGAGACTCACAGGTCACCTCTACTAAACATCTTTGGGCAGAGGCTGACCAGGTTATGTGGGTTAAATAAAAACTAAACACTGATCAGTGAATCCATCAGCAGTCTGAGCCCTAGGTTCAGATCTTAATATTCCTTATCCATGCAAAGTTTATTTGGTGTTAATTAGAGTGTTAATTAGAGCCATAATGAAAGGCAAATTTTCTTTGCCTGTCTGCTTAGACTATGTCTCTTCAAATAGAAGCCCTCAGGCCAGATTGGCCCCTTGAATGGGTTGTTTCTTTCCGACTAATTAAAAGAAATTTTTTTTTTAATTTTCATTTTAGAATTGGAAAAAGTGTCACACCTTTTGCTGTGCTTGTGCAAAATTTTAAGATGGATACAGGCATTGTAAGACAAGTTGACCTACAGATTTGTGCTAGCAGTTTTATTTTAAACCAAGAGGAAAATGGCAGTATTAAGATGTAAGTGACCCTGCCAATAGCACTTATGATCTGTGTGAACCCTCCTTCCCTTAATCTTGCATTAGACTCTTGGATGCTCAGTGTGGTTGCTTCAATGATGGAAATTACTACCAAGCTGGGGACGCATTTATTACCAATCCACATTGCCAGCAGTTTGTGTGTGTGTGTGTGTGAGAGAGAGTCCAACAGTCTAGTTCCATGCCATCACTTTGCTTTTTACTGATGGCCAGATGTGCACAATTGTGAATGGCATCCTTGGGTGTTATTCAGCAGAAAGCAACGGGAAGTGCTCAGTTTCAGGAGATTACTTAACTTTTGGTTTTCAAGATACTTGCACATACATTTTGTCTGCCTATTTCTTTTATTCTTTCAACCCCTTACCATTACAGCTACACTCTGTAGCAACAATGTGTTGTACCTGACCTAGGCACCCCTAGGCCTATTAACTATTCTGCCCTATTACCAAAATGTTGCTCTCTACAATAAAACAGAGACAACAGACAATTTAATAGTGGCAGCACACAAAGATACTGTATTTGTTTGTTCCAGTTAGAATGAAATTACATGTTTCCTGTAAAATGACAGCTTATCAGTGATAGATAGATAGATAGATAGATAGATAGATAGATAGATAGATAGATAGATAGATAGATAGATAGATAGATAGATAGATAGATAGATAGATAGATAGATAGATAGATAGATAGATAGATACTTTATTAATCCCAATGGGAAATTCACAGTGATGACAAAACAATAACTTTCAAGGTAACCCATTGTAGTAGCTGGGTGATGTACCATGTTACTTATTATGAATGGAATGAGAAGTGAAGCAAAATTACACCTTTTATTGGCTAACTGAACAAATTACAATATGCAAGCTTCTGAGGCAGCTAAAGCCCCTTCTTTGAGATGCCTTGAAAGCCTGCATATTTGAATGTGTTCAGATAGTCAATAAAAGGTGGCATTTTGCTTCATTACTCGATAACCCAATCTAAACTTTGACACCAAATTATCACCAGGCTCACCATTAGGACTAGTCAAGAGATATTACTTCATTAAGGCAGGTCTTTTAAACACACAGTACATTGCACTAAACAGGTGACTCAGATGAGATCCTCCAAACCTTATCTTAATGAAATCATATGTGCTTTGCTTTCCAAACTGCTGTAAATTAAGCCATTGTCGCAACTTGACTGAATGTCAGTAACACCTCTTCTCTCAAATAGTGTTTTGCTGGTTTTAAGGGCCACAGCACCAAGGAGGTCTCTATAGTATGTGTGAGATCTTGCATGCACACCCCCTTTCATGATGACTGAAGCTCAGCCAATTCTAACCATACAGTTAGTATTACTAAAACCATTAATAATATAAAACTAACCCACTTTTTCCTTATACAGACCTATTCTGTCAATCTCAGAGGTAAACACTTATCAGAGTCACACAAAACAGACTCGTACTTCGAACTAATCTTGGCAACCTCTGAGATAAACTTAGATCGGAGTTGTGCTGCACATGCTCATTTTTATCTAAAGCAAATCCATCAAATCCTAAAATATAAACACGTACGTCATCAAACTACGCATTCAATACATCTCATTAAAATATAAATAAACAAAATAAACAAATAAATAACATTTATCAATATCTTAAAATGTTAAGAATAAAGCAAAAACATACTTATATTTACACGAAAGACATAGCCATCTTTTCCCTACTCCATATTCTGCCGCCTTAGCCATATCCAACGGCTTGCTTAATCGTTTTTTTTACCACTTGCCTAAGATGACTTGCTGAGAAGCCATACCCTTTAAGAAACAATGTTACTGATCTAGCTTCAAAGTTGCAGAAACCTTCCTCAATTGCCCACATGTGCACAGCCCAACCTCTCTGGGTGGGGTCAGCTTCCAAGTCTGCATATCTTGCTCTCTCCCTTTCATGCGATTCCTCAATTAACCCTTCCCATAGAACCATTAATTCAATGAAGTAAACTATTTGTTTCCTTTCTGACAACAATATCATATCTGGTTGCAAAGTACTCGTAGCTATTACTTTTGGGACTACTAGCCATGCATTAAGGTCGACAATAAGCTTCAAATCATTTGCCTCACTTAACTGTCCCCCATTTTGTTTACCTAGGCCTAAAGTTGCATGGTTCTCCCACTTCTTAACAAACACCTGCCCAATCACGCTTGCCTGCTTTATAGAATTACTCCCTTCCTTGAGTTTTTCAGTGCAATGGGAACACATGACACATGGCTGTATTATGCCTCCATGTACAGTATATCTGCCTTGGCTCAGACTGACATTACAACTTGACAGAATGTGCTATAGTGAAGCAACACCTCTGTATAACACACAATTTAGGTCAGTCCCTGCCCACACCATTATATTTTTTGGAGATGGGCTCACATCATAAATTGCCCCAATAAGGAACTTCACGCTACTTGAATACATCTCCCACAATTCCCTCCAATTCAGCCTCATTTTCTCCAGGCTTTCCCAGTTAACCTGCTGACCTTGCTTTCCTTGAGATGCCACCACAGAACATCTGCCTTCCTTCTCCTAATGCCTAATCTCCTCCACCACCATGTGTCAGCGTTTGCCCTCCCCTACCTTAGTCCAAAAGGACTTCCTAATTTCACAACCTAACCCCACTATTGCACATGCCTCACTACCTCTTTGAGCCTCAGATCTGCTTCTGTCTGCTTCACTGCTACCTTTGGGTCCCATTTGCATTTTGCTTTAAATTAAATGTTATCCTTTCTTACTACTGTATCTTTTCACTGAGACAATATTAATTGCACCGTTACCTTTGCACATTTGTATTCTTATCCCAAGCTGGGTAGTGGTAGCTCAAAGTGTCCCCTGCCATATAAAGCACTTTGCTTAAATACCTTGGAACTCCAAACCATTTTCTAAACATCCTTTCACACTTCTCCATTTGGCAAATGGAAATGTCATATATTGTTAAAGGGCACATAATCTCTGGGAACAACCCAGACTGCCAGCACCACACTTTAGATATTCCTGGCAAACCACATTCATCAATATTTTTAATTCTATTAATGATTTAGATAGATAGATAGATAGATAGATAGATAGATAGATAGATAGATAGATAGATAGATAGATAGATAGATAGATAGATAGATAGATAGATAGATAGATAGATAGATAGATAGATAGATAGATAGATAGATAGACAGATTCCCAATGGGAAATTGAAAATGATTTGCTGTTTTATGTCTTGGATCTGCTGCCTATCATTTAGTGGGGCACTATACCACCAGCCAAGACTTTTACTGGCTCATCCATAAAAGTAGGAATAGCTTCCTCATCTAGTTAAAATCTTTTATCTACTAATTTTCTATTAACAATGGAAATACTGTGGCATTTACTAGGCTTAACCTTAATTCCAGTCTATTTCAAAGTGTCATTGATCTTCCCAAGTAATCTCTTTGTACAGTATTGTCTCATTGTAATAGTATTGTTATTGTAGTCAGATCATCCATATACACCCTAACAGGTGGTATTTGGAGAGCACCCTCTTGCCTTTCTCCACCCACTACCCATTTGGTAGTCCCAATAATGATTTCCATAGCTATGGCGAGCAACAATGGAGAGACCGAATACCAAGACATAATGCCAACTTCCAAAGTCCTTTGTAAAGAAGCATATCTTTATGTCACTAAAATACTCCTTTATAAGTCCTGAATACAAGCTGATACTTTAACAATGCTCAGGTCCACATACATATTTGAGTCAGCATTTTTGCATATTAATACAAATTATCGTTGATCTATCACTGGGCAGCATCTGCATCCCTGCCAGTACATTGCACAGACATGAGTCTGATGTTACTGCTATTATTAGATTGACAAAATGTTATTTTTCACAGTCAAATGATCCAGATGTAAACAAGATGTTTGTTTTAAAATGATTAAAATATGTGTGAGGATATGGACTGCCATCTGGAAACAGAAATGACTTGTGTCTTGATAGAGTGCCATGCACATACAGTACTATGCACGCATGTGTCTTGATATACAGTAGAAGTATGCACTCAGAGATATGAAATTAACAGATGTGTTATATTAAAGACTGTGAGAAATGTTTCTTATTTGTGGAATGAATGTGAGAAAATGACTGGAAATACAAAATAATTCTTGAATTGAAATCTCTTTCTGGAATTTCTGATGATTGAACCCCATTATATTTACAAAAATAACTAAAAACACAGAAAGGACAAGTTACAATTTTTTTATAGAAAAAAAAAGAGATAATTTTCATAATCTGGTGTCTATTGAGAACTAATCGAATAGCCCGATCTTAGATTCATCTGCCTTAAGCAACCTTACAAGAAAAGGCCTCAAATAGGTAAGCTGCATTTATTTGCAGTAGCAAATTGCGATTTTGAATAGCATGCTACGGCTTTTCAAATGTACACGTAGCCTACATAGTTTAGCTCTTCATATCTGTTTTTTAAAGATGTTGGACAAACAGGGTAGGTGACTTCCTCTCAGTCACACAGTGTGTTAGAGTCGAGAAGAGAGCTGGCACCCTTGTGAATCAGAGTCCTGATCCTTAGCCATTACTCCCTATTACTGGTTAGCGGCATCCTTCTGAGGATCCCTGGAGTAGACAAGTGGGTGCCATCATGTGAAAAAAGAAGAAGATTTTCCATCCATTTTCTAAACTGACACCTCCCAATGTAGAGTTCAAAAGTCATAATCTAAGTAAGTATTAAACAGAAAGTTAGGTTTATGTTTCTCAATAATGACATCTTCAAACCGTATTCAGCTTTGTGATGACTTATGTAATTACAGTATTAATATGATGTACTACTTTAATGTACCATATTGTAAAATGCCTCTACTGTAAACTGTACAAAATAAGTAAAATATCTATTATTATTTTCATATATTTTTTGAGAAGTAAGTGTGAACATGCCTATTACAATGATGAGGCATATGTTTATAATTTCCTTAAATTTCCACAAAATAGCTGTGCAGTCATAAAGATAAAACTTCCCATTTATGTAAAGTGGTTGAGATCATTTATCCAAGTTCACGTTAATTGACACAGGCCAAAACCAGAAAAGAACTGCCAGGGTTTGTATACTTTGGATGTGTATCGCTAGCATTTTTTCACCACTTTGAAATGAGGTTTAACATATCATAGTGGTGTCTAATTCTCAAAATGTTTTTTTCTAAAATGTCATGAGTCACTGGCAGATGCTTCTTTTCAGTCATTTTATTTTAAACTTAATTTTGTAACATTTACCTCTTGTTTTAATTTAGAGTAAATGCAAATCTCTCATAACTGAACCATCTGGTACCTGGTTTTAGAATATACCGGTATGCTCAAACTTACATTTTATTGAATTTTTAAAGAAGTATTGAAAACTTTAAAAAGTCTAGATTCTTAAACTGGCTAAATGATACTCCCAAGATAAAGGTTTTTGTTTATTTACATCTGTTTCAATGGCTTTCCTTTACTTGTAAAGTGAGACTGACATGGGCCCTTTCATATACTCTTCCACAGGGAGTATAGACACTAGTAGTAGTATGTATAAGGTAAGGTTACATTTGAAATAATTCAGCAATGTCTAATGACACAAAAGTTCAGGTGTAATGACTCAGTTTCACAAGTGTGCTCTTGTTGTGGTTACAACCTGTGATCTGGTTAGTCTATAGTAAAATATGATTTGTCCTGAATGAAATTCATTCCTATTTAATTTAATCTTGTGATTGAATTTTATATGAGTGCCTTTCTTGGCAGCACATTACAACTGCCACCCACTCTTGGGTGATTGAAAATTATTTTTTTTTATAATTACCCTAAGCTGCCAGCTTACTTACTTCTACTACACTCTTAAAAATAAAGGTGCCATAGTGGTTCTTCAGAGCAATTCCAAAGGGGAACCATTTTTGGTTCCAAAATGATCCATCCACATGAAGGTTTCAGAAAGAACCTTTATTTATTTAGATACAGTAAATATCCATACAGTACATACTCCATACAGTAAATAATCATGAATAGATGGTAAAAGATTTGTAAAATACCAATGGGTGTTGATTTTTAAAGTATTGTTATATAATGACACAGGCTAAGTCTGGGTTTTCTTAATCTGTTAGTGTTAGTTCTCTGCTGTGTAGCCTACCATACTTAAAGATTTCAGGATTTTTTAAGCACAAAGAGCCAACTTCATATACAAAGAACCCTTCCTGGATGAAATGGTGCTTTGTGAAATAATAGTTCTATGAGGAACCACAGTTCCCAGCAAAGAACCATAAAATGCCATTAAAGAATTGTTCTTTTTAAGAGTGTACTTACTACACCTCACTTAGTGGCTGTAAAACCTGTACTAAAAACTGCTGCTTTTAAAAGAAGGCACCCACAATTATTATAAAATTTAGTATGGTGCAGTGGTTAATGGTGCTGCGTCACAGATCCAACATTGTGGGAATCTCACCTCTGGCTTCTCTCTTTGTAGATTCTGCGTGTTCTCCCAGTTTTTTGTGATTTTATTCCGAGTATTCTGATTTATCTTTCACATCCCAAAACATTAAGGTTAAGCTAACAGGCAATTTCAAAATGACTCTGTGCATCAGCAGGCTCTGTGAAAGACTGGTATCCTGCCCACATACAGTATGATTCCTACATTGTGCTAAGTGTTGCTAGGGTTGGACTCCTGCTTCTGTGACTTTAATTTGGATTATGTATGTTCAAAATGTTTACATTTTATAATAAAATATACACTTTAAAAATCTAACCAACAAATAAACACTTCAAACAAATGCCACCTCTTCTGAGATGCAAGAATACACTTTTACAGTGTAGAACAGATACACAATTTAAAAATTCTGAATTAGTGTAAGTCACCTTAATTCAGATTTTCTTCTCTATCTCCCCTTTTCCCCGACTGTCTAGCTGTGTTGTGACACATAGTCAAGCTGTTTACATCATTACAGCATGAAAGATAACAAAGCATGTGGATCAAACATGAATAGCACAGTACACAACAGACACAGAAACATAATAATAATAGAACAGCAAATACACTATTTAACATAGCTCACAACAGAGATTTTTTTTCTTGAAAATTTAGTTTTTCTGTAGACATGTGAGAATTGTTGACTCCTTTATATCTATTTCAGCCTTGGCATCAAAATCATTGCAGTTTCAGATCCATTCAATTTACTTGAATAGTACATTTTTCATTTACAGATGTTATGAATTTATTAAAAATGTAATTAATAGAACACAAATAAAACACAATATGATAGACTAAAACAAGAAAATGAAATTTGTACCGTCACAGCGAAAGACACAAATACTTCATATTATATACTTTTTAAAACAGTGTGTGCGTCCTCTCTCACAGTTCCAGGAGCTCCAGTCACTGTTTGTAATTTATTTGTAGTGGGCCCATACTCATGCGGATTTCAACTCTTCAAAAACTAGTGTGTAGAGGGATGCAAAATAGACTTAAACACAGCAAGAAAAGGCTAACTAATACAGTATATAAAAGATCTTGATAAAAATCTAAATAACAAGTTGATTACATTTGCAGGTGAAATCAAACTACCGGTAGGTGGAATGGCAGGTAATCTAGAATTGTTACAGATGGATCCAGACAGAATTCTGATTGCACAGATTTGCTGCAGATAAAATTTAATGTAAGCAAATGTAAAGTATTCCACATAGAAAGTAACAATGTTAGATTTAACACACAAAAGTTTTTTGAAATTTCAAAGTACACCTAATGAGAAGGACCTAGGAATCATAGTGGACTCTTCATTACCTACAACCAGGTAGCGTACATGGAGCAGTTTATGAATCTAATAGAATGTATAATTGTAAAATGCAATGGGAGCAATACACGTCAAGGAGGTTATGCTTAAGCTATATAATTCATTTCTTAGACCTCTATAGTAGTGGCCAAAACTTTTGGCAGTGACACAAATGTTGTGTTTTACAAACTTTGCTTCTTCAGCATTTTCAGATTATTTTTCTTTAAATATTTCCTTATTGAAGAACAATTATAAACATTACAAAAGTGCAAAAGGCTTTTATTGGCAAATACATCAAATTTATGTAAAGAGTCAATCTTAAAAGTGTTGACCCTTCTTCTTCATAACTTCTGCAATTTGCTGGATATCAGCTTCTGGGCCAAATCCTGACTGATGGTGATCCATTCTTGCCCTTTTAGTGCTTGGTGTTGATCACAATTTGTAGGCTTCTTCTTGTCTACCCACTTTTTGAGAATTGACCACAGCTTCTGAATGGGATTAATATCTGGGGAATTTTGTGTCTACAAGTCCAAACTTTCAATGTTATGATCTCTGAACTTCTTCGTTATCACTTTTGCCTTGTGACATGGTGCTCCATCATGCTGGAAAATAGATCATTGCCAAATTGCGCATGGATTGTTGGGAAAAGTTGCTCTTTGAGAACATTTTGATACCGTTCTTTAATTATGGTAGTGTTCTTGGGCGGAATTGTGAGTTGGCCCACTCCCTTGGATGAGAAGCAACCCCACACATGGATTGTCTCAGGATGCATCACTGTTGGCAAGACACAGGATTCATGGTAGCGTTTACCTTTTCCTTCGCCGGACAATCCAATTTCCAGATGTCCTAAACAGGATTCATCCGAAAAAATAACTTTGCACCAGTCTTCTGCTGTCTAATCTTTATACTTCCTGTAGAATTTCAGTCTGTCCTTGATGTTTTTTTGGAAAGAGTGGCTTCTTTGCTGCCCTTCTTGACACAAAGCCATTGTCCAAAAGTCTTCACCTCACTGTGTGTGCAGATGCACTCACACCCACCTGCTGCCAATACTGAGGAAGCTCTAAATTGGTGGCAACAGGATCCTGTAGCTGACTCTTCAGGAGGAGATGGTCCTAGTGCTTGCTGGACACTTTCAGCTGATCATTCTGTGCCAGGAAAAAAATAAGTGAATTTTTTTTTTATTATAAAGCTAACTTTTTATGCTAATAGAGCTCTTTGCAATGAATTAATATGCATCTGATCACTCTGCACAATAATATAAAAACAATGTTAATTGCCACCACAAAAACTGAAGCTGCAAATTATGCAAAACCCAGCATTTGTGTCACTGCCAAAACTTTTGGCCACTACTGTAGAGTACTGTGTGCAGTTTTGGTTTCCAAGCACTAGAAAAAGTGTAGAGAAATATAACAAAACTAGATCCAGTTCTGCAAGCCATGATATGAGGAAAAATGCAAAATGATCAGCCTTCTCAGTTTAAGAAAATGAAGTTTTATAGATCCAGTGATTGAAGAATTGTTTGAAAGAAAATAGCACAATAGATTCCAGCTGTTATTTTAAGATCAGTTCTTCCAATAAAAACACGTGGGGGTGGGGGGGGTTAATGGTAGATTTCATGCAAATGTTGGAAAGTTTTTCAGTAGGACCATAGATGTATGGAATATGTTAAGAGTAGCAGATAGTAATCATTTAGAGACATTTAAAACCTTACTCAATGTTATTTTTAGGAAGTTACGTGAATAGGACTGATGAGTTTTGTTGGGCTAAATGGCTTGTTTTCATTGCAATTGTGCTAATGTTTCTATTTAAATGTAATGGCTTAGGTTATTAACAGTCACTTTTTTCCCCCACAAAATGCAAGTGCTTATGTATACATTTTAAAAATTAAGTCTTGATTGATATTGTCGCTTGCTTTTCTTTTTAGCCGAGCGATGACTAAGTCCATTCATGTCTATTTTAGGTGCATTGTGTCTGTGGATATCCATTTTTGGATGTTGTTTTATTATAAAAATGTTGAGCTTTTTCACTGACTGGAGTGTTTGAATTCAGCGACCAGTATTTTTCACATCAGTCAATAGATGGCAAATTTTGGGTGTCCTTTTCACCCCTGCTGAAGAGAAAGCACTTAAGAGAATCATTTTTAATAGTCAGTAATTGCAATTAAGTTTTGTGGACACTTGCATGGCAGTGACTATTAATAAACACATTTGATCAACAGTGAATAATGAAGGATATTTTGTTACCTAAAAGAGAATGATCAGTTTAGAAACCTTTTGAGGTTTTTTTTCTGAAGCGTCTCTGAGGTTTTTTTTTTTTTTTTCAAGCAGTAAAGACTGCATGTTGTCACTTATCTAGAAAATGTTTGGATCAAAAGATGTTTGAAAAAGTCACAATGGAAACAAACTGTTAATTGTCATTGGTGTTCCAGACAGAAAGAATTTGTGTTATAGATCTCCGTCTAAATATCATTTGTCATATTTCTTCTTTATTTCTCTGTGCTGATATGGTCATCCAGACCTGCTTCGCTGAAGCATTGTACCTGTGGTGGCCTGTTTGTGCTGTTCAAGGTGGGGAGTGAATGAGAACTCAGTTGATGTCATCAGGAAGTGTACCATTTGCACAGTTTTTCCTCCATTCAGATGCGTAGGAGTTTCTCCTATTGCTTAGGTGGCTGCTAAGTATTCCAAACTTTGTGGGTTTGCGGCTGACCACTGGCAGTTACCACAGTGCAAATGTCTAACCTGAAATTGTTCATGGTGTAACCCATTCACTGCACAACAATACAGTACTTCCTCACTCACATACCATTATATTGCTAAAGAAACAAAGCCTTATTAGATTGATGTAAAATTTGCCTGTTCTGGCTGTTGTGTGAAGGCATAGGCTGCATACATTCAATATATCATTTACTGGACACCATGACACATAGTTGAATATCCTAAGAAATTATAATTGTTTATTTTTTATTTTTTTGCTTGTTTTAGGACACTTGCCTTTTCTGATTCTGTAAATGTTCATCCTGTTGCAACAGTGCCTGTATAGCAGCAAGGAAAACACAGGCAGTCTTCTTTCTCACCAACTTCAATGATAATGACTTATTTTGATGGCCTTAGAACCAGCATTTTCAATAACTCTGTAATTATTTAGCTGTCTTTGCCAAAACACACATTCATAGTAATCTAACTATGGTTTGTGGTGGGATTGGAGAATTTTCTGCTGTCTTTATCTGCATCATAATTGGTTGCTGGTCAAATTCATAAACTCCTTTTGTCACCACAACTCCTGTTGGCTAAATGCTTTTTGGAAGGTGGAGATTTCAGGCACACCTGTGGTACTGGCATAGATGAAAATCCCAGCAGAGTTACTCCTAATTTACTGGCATAGATGAAAATTAACTTAAATCTTTAGCATCTGTTTTTTTTTTTTTTTTACACACGTACACCATCTGTTATTGCTTTTATATTGCCTTTAAATAACATTGTGAATACATATGCTGGTGACACTGACTGAGCACTCAATTACATGTGTCTAATAAAGCAGCTACTTGCGTCTATGCCTGCCATTTAAACCTGAGCCACCTTTTCTTGGATGATTGTTGTGATATAGTTTATTTTTGATTATGGAATTATCAGGATGACTGCATTGACCTTATGAATGATACTGCAGTTAATCAATTCTGATGAAAGATTTTTAATTAATTTACTTGTTTTTCCATGTTCTTTCTGTTGTACTTCTGTCTGCTGTAGGATCCTAAACTTATACAATGTGAAGTTTAAGGTTAATTGTTTGAGGCTGGGATTATAATAACTTTGAAATTATGCTTTCTTTTTATCATTTCAGAAAATGTTAAAATATATGTTTATATAAAAAAGTCTTCAATAGAGCTGAAACCCAACTTGATTAAATATTTGTGCAGTATAAAAACCTGGAAATGCATTTAACATCTTCAAAGCCAGCATCTAATGATTTTTATGGTGGCCATAGGGTTGTGATAAAATAACACACATAAAAAGCAAGCATAAAAAAAGATGTTTGATTTCATCTGTTGTATTAATTCCTTAAAATCTTAAAAATGAAATAGACTAAATTAAACCTAATTTTGAAATACGGTTTCTTCCGCATTATAAAGACAACCTTATTCTCTGTCTGAGTCCTTTTTTGTTTCTTTATATTTCTCAAAATTGATTGGAATGTACAATGTGCCATACTCTTTTAACAGTGAGTACACTATAGTAAAATGATATTAGGAATACAAATAAAGAGTTGGGGTACCACCTAATTTTAATGGTATGAGAAAAATAAACACACAATTAATTACAGAGATGTCTTTGCAGACATGGGTCCAAAACAGGACTGAAGTAGATAGGAGGCTTTCCGGGATATCAAGACAGATGGCAGGGAGGAGTAGGACACCAGAGATGATGTTGTCAATCACCCGATCTGCCATGAGAGAAACAGAGGAAGGATCAGAAAACAATACCAACCCCTGGCTCAATGGGCAACTACAGTATACTCACTAGAGCCCCTAAGCTGCTTCCCATGCGCACGCACATGACACTGTATATCAGTGATGAGTGTAATCACTACCACTTTCGTCTTAAGTCAGTACAAGATACTTAGCTGTTCTCCTAAGGCACCATTAAGTCAATGAAGTGTTCTGTCCATGTAAAATGATGCATTCCTCTTCTGGCACCATGTTACAATACAACAGTTAACCACTACAGAAGTAGCATAATATAAATAATGAGACCACAGAATGCTGGCAAAGTTGTTGGAGTGTTCATTCAAAACCATATAGGTTAGGAAAACAGAGGCATTGAAGAGGAAAAAGAAGGTGTAAAACTGGGACTACGCATACTATGAACAACAGATTCAGAGGTTCAGCAAGCAAGATGCAGAATTAGTTGTTTTCAGAATTGACTACTAAGAAGGTTACTATTCTTAAAGCACTGCAAAAACGTCATTGGAAAAAAATTAAGTAGTAAAGTGAAACTTTCCTGAAAAACAGCACTTAGAATGATGGCTAATGACAGCATAGTAGAACGAATCAAACATTGGCAAAATAATGCATATGAGCATGCTGTCTGAAGAAGGAAGATATATGAGATAGAGTCTGGGAGAAAGGCAGAGAGCTTTGCTTTTTTAGTGCAAAGTGAATTGTCTGCCACTCAGTATCAGCAAGACTAAGGAACTGGTTATTGACTTTCACAGCCCCAAAGAGTCTCTACAAATGGCTGCTATTCAGAGAGTGCAATGCTACTGGTATTTGGGGCTCCTCATCAATGAGAGTCTGAACTAGGTGAACACACAGGAACTATATAAGAAAGGGCAGAGCAGAATCCGTTTTTCTTCGAGCCTGTGTTTCTTTAATGTGGATAATGATGTCCTTCACATATACTGTAATGGCCAGTGTGATTTTCTATATTACATTACTTCAAGAGAGGTACACTGAATGAACAAGCTAATTAAAAGGGCAGGCACAGTTATGCAACACACTCTGGACCCCTGGTGGAAGTAGCGAAGGAGAGATTTAAAACAAAAACCGAGTGCCATTATGAACAATGCTGCACATCCTCACTCTAGCACAGTAACACTGAGGATTTTCAGCCAATGAATCATTCAGCAGAAGTGTATCAAGAAATGCTACTGGGGTTTCTTCATATCTTTGTCAATATACCTTTATAATGCATCACTCTGATCCACCTAAATAAACATCTAACTGCTATTCAAATTAAATGTTTTAACTAATTTCCCAAAAATCCAAAGTTTTGTGTAAAATTTGAGCAATGTTATTAAAACTAAATATTTTGCTGGCAATTTTGATCAGAAAGATAAAAATGTGGGCGGCACGGTGGCGCAGTGGGTAGCGCTGCTGCCTCGCAGTTGGGAGACCTGGGGACCTGGGTTCGCTTCCCGGGTCCTCCCTGCGTGGAGTTTGCATGTTCTCCCCGTGTCCGCGTGGGTTTCCTCCGGGTGCTCCGGTTTCCTCCCACAGTCCAAAGACATGCTGGTTAGGTGGATTGACGATTCTACATTGGCCCTAGTGTGTGCTTGGTGTGTGGGTGTGTTTGTGTGTGTCCTGCGGTGGGTTGGCACCCTGCCCAGGATTGTTTCCTGCCTTGTGCCCTGTGTTGGCTGGGATTGGCTCCAGCAGACCCCCGTGACCCTGTGTTCGGATTCCGCTGGTTGGAAAATGGATGGATGGATGGAAGATAAAAATGTATACCCCAGGTTTTTTTTGGAGGAAAAGGACACATCATTCCTGACTTTATACAATTTTTTTGCTATTAAAATGTCTTGTTTTACAACATGCAGATAGAGAAACTGCAAAGTTAATGTTCTCTGCATTTCCCATCATGCCTTGTTTATCTTGTTCCTCTTCATGGCACCTTCTTTCGGATGGGTTGAGTTGAAGCATTACTGTAAACACAGCAGAGCCGGGTCAAACCACACAGTTCAAAACTCCACAGTTGTACGCCACCTGTTGCACCGAATCTAAATGAAGCAGGTCTGTTTAAAACCAGCTATGTACACTTCACAGCTGTGCACAATCTGTTGTATTGAAACATGAAACTAAAAGGGCCAAAAGAACTTAGTGAGGCTATGATAGTTACTGAATTGTCATTCACCATCTGCCGATGTTAACTAGCAAGTGGAAGGCACTGGATGCACATAACTATAGTCATATATCTGTCAGGTAACACTGAACAAATCCATTGACATGTTGGAAGCATTTATGACCCTAGCAAATTCAATGCAGAATCTCAAGCTCTTGTCCTAACAAAATACTCTACATCTTTATTTTTTATTTCAAATCAGTTCCTAGTTGCCTTTTTTGAAATTCCATCTGGTGCATTTCACACTTAATATTTCCAGCTGTCTTCCTAGAAGTCTCAGGTAATGACGTGTCAAGCTTGACATGAACCGATTATAAATTGCCTTGCAATCACAACAGCTTTAACCACTATGCGAACGTTAAAACTTTTCCTGTTGATTGCAATGCATATTGCAGTCAAATCGTAGGATCTTCCATTGAAAAGTGACCACTCTAGCCAGGATGCACTGAGTTTACAGCAAAGATGATAGCTGTGGCCCGTAAGATGATTTTGTCTTTTGTATATAACAATATAATGCAAATAAAACTTCTTAAACATTAAGCATATGGCAGTATGTTTTGTGAAAAGAAAAATGCTGGGGATGTGATAATAATATTATCATCAAATTATGATTTTCCTACCTTCCCAAGTTATCTCTTCTTCAATTTTCTTTAAGTTCCTAATGTCGATATTAAGCGTAAAGCAATCACCTTTAGGCTTTTTGATTCTATATGCTGTACACCTGTACAAATGAAGTGTGTCAGACATGCGTGCAAAGGTGGCATCTTTAACAGCTGTAATTCCACATGGGAAGGCTCTGTCACTTGCATCTTGTTTTCTTTTACCCTTAACCAATAATCTTTCTCTTATTATTGATGACTTTGTTGTTTCCCCATCATCTCAGGTCAAGAGTCTGGGTGTCATCCTCGACAGTACTCTATCCTTCCAATCTCACATTAATAACATCACCCGGTCTGCTTACTTCCACCTACGTAATATTAATCGTATTCGCCCCTCCCTCACTCCTCACACCACTGCCATTCTTGTTCATAGTCTTGTCACTTCTCGGCTGGACTACTGCAATTCACTCCTCTTTGGTCTCCCGAATAAATCTCTTCATAAGCTTCAGTTAGTCCAGAATTCTGCAGCACGTATCATCACTCAAATCCCATCTATTCACCATATTACTCCGGTCTTGCAGCAGCTTCATTGGCTCCCGATTAAGTTTCGTATTGATTTTAAGATTCTACTATTAACATTTAAGGCCATCCATAACCTCGCCCCTCCATATCTGTCTGACCTTCTTCATGTTGCCATTCCATCCTGTAACCTTAGATCCTCTTCCTCCACCCATCTGACTGTTCCTCCCGCCCGTCTAACCACCATGGGGAGCAGAGCTTTCAGCCGTTCTGCTCCCAAGCTCTGGAATTCATTGCCTGCGGATCTCCGAAATATCAAATCATATTCATCCTTCAAATGTAAACTTAAAACGCATCTGTTTAAAATGGCTTTTTCTTTTTCCTCCTGATTATAATGGTTTTGTTTGGTTTTAATTTCTAGATTTTCTGATGTTTTAAGTTTTTTATAATTGTGTCTTTTATTTAATTATTTATCTATTTATTTATTTATTGTTGTTCGGTGTCCTTGAGTTCCCTGAAAGGCGCCTTGTATAAATAAAATGTATTATTATTATTATTATTATTTATATCCAAAGATTGCAGGTTGGTGTACCTCTGACAGCACTTCCATTTAAAAAACCAACCCTACTTAAGGACCAGCTGCACTTGAACCGGACATAAGCAGTCATTCTGGATTCACATCTGAACAAAGCAGAACCACATGTTGATTCCATTGGCCAGTTCATACTTTGTCTTTTGCTTTCATTTTTTGACAAAACACCCGCCTATAAACGTGGTTTACTCTGTGGTGCCCCAACCCTTTATGTTTTGATTCTCGTTTTTATCACAAGTGCCATCCCCAATTCAATTCTCAGAAGCTTTCTAATATGTTCCTATATCAAGTCATTTACTTTTCATTAAATGCCACTGCAATTTCCTGTTTAATGTGTACTCAATGTGACAAATAACAAAAAGATTGAATTATACTGCAGTCTTGAATCAATGTTTCAAAAATGTACAAGATAACAGTGCTTCAGAATTTAAAAGCCAGCATATTTGCCAGAATCACCTCCAACAGTCTTATGTTACCATTTTAACTTTTTGGTTACAAAGATATTTTACACAATCTTTTAGACATGCCTATACGTTTCTATTCATTGTTCACACTGTATGATAAATGGAAAAGAAGCTAGAATTATACTGCAGTATTAAAAGTGTGCTTTCAAAGATCTACAAGGAGCAGTGCTCCAAAATTTAACAAAAACTACATGTTCTTAATATGTGTTTGGAAGTAAAAAGGGCTACATGTTCTTGATATGTGCTTACCCTGTGAGCAATATACAAAAATAGCAGCAGCTTCCAAAGAAAATAACAGGAATGAGGGTGAGTATACTATAGAAGAATACAACACTTTCCATGCTCAGTCTAGTGAATGTAATCAAATAGTAAGCTGCAAAAGCAGAAAATAATCATTTAAGCAGTGGTGAATGAGCTCAGTTCTTTCCATCTGTATGCAAAAAAAAGTCATGTGAAATTGAGCTATTTTCCTTTTGTAAAATTAATCATATTATGCTGCCAATAGTAGCATCTGATTTTGTTCTATTATTGCAGGATGATTTTTAAATTTGCACATAATTACAATGAAATATGCAAGAAAGATAGTTTACACATGCCCTTTAATCTGATTTAATACAAGTTCCTGGATTTAGATGAAAAAGTTAAGATCTGCACTAATCTTGATTGACAGAATCGAAAATAAAAACAATTGGTAATCCATAACTATTAGGGGGTATATGTTTTAACTAGGTGTTACCTTTTAAGTCATATCAGTGAAGTTCACTTTCAAGACTCCACTGGAAGTTGGATAATAAAATGGATCATCTGGAATTGATCAATGAATTTAGATGAGCACCTAAGAGGCCAGATGGTGGAAGAAACATAAATTGGTGCAAGTCTATCAACATCTTTAATGGATTACAATTCCCGTGACTATTTCCATATGTACTAAGAACATGAAACTGATTAAATGTCATTACTAAGGTTTTATGTGTCTATTTAGTCATTCAGTTTCTAATTTTCAAGGGGCATCTCAAAGATCACACCACCACATGCTCTTCAGTAAATGTAATTACTGATATATCTTCAATTCCAGCAGAGTGTATTCATTTGTATTTGTTTATAATCAAATATGTTGCACTTTATTTATCTGAAAATATTTTTTCGGCTCTGACTTACATGTAAAAAGATTTATTATCATGAATTTAGCTATTCTGCTGTTGTGAGATCCACCTACATCTGAATTCATCTTGTTGGGATTGAGCAAAATATAATAATAAAATATAGAGAATAATTTGTAGATTTTATACACCATAACACAATGTCATATTATATTAGTTTCTTTTTTATGAGATAGACATAGTTGCCTCACAGCTCCACATTCCTTAGACTGAATCCTGGCCAAATGGCAGTCCATGTGCTGTCTGCGAGTTCATGCTGTACCTGTATAGGTCACCAAGTACTGTGGAGCTCCTGCCACCTCATACATGTTCATTGGGGACTCCAATTGGCTCTCTGTGAGTGAAAGGTGAGTGTGTGCGTAAGTGTGTCCTGCAATGGGTTAGCGCCCTGTCAGAGTTTGATTGTGCTTTGCTGCCAGGGAAACACCCTGGCCCCTGTGAGCTTCAACTGGATTAAGCAAATTCAAAGAAATGTGGCTAGATGGATGTAATTTTACTTGAAAATGAAAAGGCCACCTTGTAAGTATATTTAGTTTTCAGAAGTATTACCATCCTCAAATTGCTAGTATCGTTTCAGTATATTTTTATGGAAATACATGTGTTAAGAAAACACAGCTTTATAGTCAAACATTAAGAAGATATTTCCTTTGAGTACATTAATTTAAGATTTTCCTCACTAATTTTCCAGTGTAACTTTAAAAACTTTTGTAATGTTTACTATCCTAATATCTGGAAATAAAATTCTAATTTATAATCTGAACAGCTATTTCATAATCTACAAAAATAAACATGTTTGTTCTTTTTAACTTAAAGAGAACATTTTCCATTTTACCTTGATCAGCTGTAAGGCATTTTGATTTAGTTTTTAGTATTAGTGAAAACACATGGGATATATTTTAACAAACATGAAGTTCTTGGTTCATTTTGATTACACAGGATCAGGTGTATGGGCCGTGGGGGGTGAATTTGGAGAGCAGTTAAACACCTGTTTTCACTCTAGGAGTGTAAATCTTTTTAATAGGAATAATAAACATTGACAAGGGAGGTCATGATCTCAGACTCTTGAGAAAACAACCCTCTATCAGCTATATCTGACTAACTGTATTGAGATCAGAAACCTGTTCTGAGTGAGTTTACTCTCTTGGTAACCATGTTTATGTGGCAAACAGGTGGTTTAGGCTGAAAATGGAGACTTATCCCTCAGGAAAAGTTTACATTCTGGAATGTTAAGTGCCAGAGAGGAAATGAGACAGCTGACTGATAATGATACTGTTTTCCTTTATGGCAGTCTCTCAACACATATATGAATTAAAAAAAAAGTTTTTTCCAACTTATATACTATCTTGTTTGGCTTTTCCATTACTTTTTGCTAATAAAAATCAATATATTAAAGATTATAAATGTCTACAGTCAGTAGTATTTGTGTGGGGTATTACAGTCGCACAGGTTTTGTCAAGAGTGCAGAGGATTATTGGGATACAGCTTCCAGCCCTGGAGGACAAAGCCTCAAGAAAACCACCACCATCTACTTGGATTCCACTCATCCATGTCACAGTCTGTTTGAACTTTCTCTCATCTGGCAAACGCTTCAGAGCCTTTCCTGCATGGACCTCGTGGTTAAAAAACAGTTTCATCCCAAGAGCTACAAACGCAATCAATGAGTCCATCAAGTGCTCCTTATAGAACTGTTTGTACTTATAAGTACAATTACCTCACTGTTAACTTTCAATACAGTTATAATATTGCACAACCTGAGCCACTTTATAAAGCGCAAATTTACATATTATGACAATATCATTTTTAAGATGAAATGCAGCAAAATATATTTATTACATGATACAGATAAAACTTTAACTTCATTTAAATAATCTATATTGTTAATAATTAAACATGTGAGGACACAGTGTCACAGCGCTAACAAGGAGCTGGCGCCCTGTTCACGGATTGTTCCTGCCTAGCGCTGTATTCCTGCTGGGACTGGTGCAACACTGGAAGGATAGATGGATAGAATAATTAAACAAGTACTCCGAAGATATTTCAATGTTCCTTAAAAGTTTTGAAGATATGGCGCTCAGCTTACAGATGGCTTAATGTCTATTACAGAGCTGATTGTGTGGCAATTGAGTATTTGGAGAAAGAAAAGGAAGAACAGGAATTGGGGGTTAATACATTTGAAAGAGACAGTACTGCTACAATAAATGCACTCAACCAGTCCATCAAGTGCTCCTGGTAAAACTGTTTGTACTTATAATTACAATTACCTCACTGTAAACTTGCACAACAACTGTAATATTGCACAACCTGAGCCATGTATATTGTACGTATGCTTTCATATTGTATATTTTTCAATGTTTTTTTTTCATATTATTATATTCTTTTATCATTTTATGGGAAAATAAGTTTATGGGGGAATTGCATATTGAATCTCATTGTGCCATACAATGACAATAAAGGAATTTAATTCAATTCAATAGAAGAGAGTGTGTACTAAGTCGATTTAGAATTCCAAGAGCCATCCTCTTGGAGCTGTGTGCTGTTACAATGTATACTTTATATCATTTTTATGAATAAAATGCATTAAAGTATGCATATTCCATTTTACAGATAAATTGTTATCTTCACTTAAATAATGTATCCATCCATCCATCCATCTTCTTCCACTTATCCGAGATTGGGTCACGGGGGCAGCAGCTTGAGCAGAGATGCCCAGACTTCCCTTTCCCCGGCCACTTCTTCTAGCTCTTCCGGGAGAATCCCAAGGCGTTTTCAGGCCAGCCGGGAGACATAATCCCTCTAGCGTGTCCTGATTCTTCCCTGGGGCCTCCTCTCGGTTAGACGTGCCCGGAACACCTCACCAGGGGGGCGTCCAGGAGGCATCCTGACCAGATGCCCAAGCCACCTGATCTGACTCCTCACAATGCGGAGGAGCAGCAGCTCTAATCTGAGCCCCTCCTGGATGACTGAGCTTCTCACCCTATCTTTAAGGGAAAGCCCAGACACCCTGTGGAGGAAACTCATTTCAGCCACTTGTATTCGCGATCTCGTTCTTTCGGTCACTACCCATAACTCATGACCATAGGTGAGGGTAGGAATGTAGATCGACTGGTAAATTGAGAGCTTTGCGTTATGGCTCAGCTCCTTTTTCACCAGAACAGGCCGATGAAGAGCCCTCATCACTGCAGACTCTGCACCGATCCGCCTGTCGATCTCACGCTCCATTCTTCCCTCACTTGTAAACAAGACCCCGAGATACTTGAACTCCTCCACTTGGGGCAGGATCTTGCGCCCAACCCTGAGAGGGCACTCCACCCTTTTCCGGCTGAGGACCACGGTCTTGGATTTGGAGGTGCTGATTCCCATCCCAGTTGCTTCACACTCAGCTGTGAACCGATCACGGCCTGATGAAGCAAACAGGACAAAATCATCTGCTAAAAGCAGTGACCCAATCCTGAGCCCACCAAACCGGACCCCCTCAATGCCCTGGCTGCGCCTAGAAATTCTGTGCATAAAAGTTATGAACAGAATCGGTGACAAAGGGGCAGCCTTGGCGGAGTCCAACTCTCACTGGAAATGGGTTCGACTTACTGCCGGCAATGTGGACCAAGCTCTGACACCGGTTGTACAGGGACCGAACAGCCCTTATCAGGGGGTCCGGTACCCCATACTCTCAGAGTACCCCCAACAGGATTCCCCGAGGGACACGGTCGAACGTCTTTTTCAAGTCCACAAAACATATGTAGACTGGTTGGGCAAACTCCCATGCACCCTCCAGGACCCTGCTAAGGGTGTAGAGCTGGTCCACTGTTCCACGACCAGGACGAAAACCACACTGTTCCTCCTGAATCCGAGGTTCGACTATCTGACCCTCCTCTCTAGGACCCCTGAATAGACTTTTCCAGGGTGGCTGAGGAGTGTGATCCCTCTGTAGTTGGAACACACCCTCCGGTCCCCCTTCTTAAAGAGGGGGACCACAACCCCGGTCTGCCAATCCAGAGGCACTGTCCCTGATGTCCATGTGATGTTGCAGAGGCGTGTCAACCAAGACAGTCCTACAACATCCAGAGCCTTGAGGAACTCCAGGCGTATGTCATCCACCCCTGGGGCCCTGCTACCAAGGAGTTTTTTGACCACCTCGGTGACCTCGGTCCCAGAGATGGGGGAGCCCACCTCTGAGTCCTCAGGCTCTGCTTCCTCATTGGAAGTCATGTTAATGGGATTGAGGACTTCAAAGTACTCCCCCCACCGACCCACAACGTCCCGAGTTGAGGTCAGCAGTGCACCATCCCCACCATATACAGTGTTGACACTGCACTGCTTCCCCCTCCTGAGACGCCAGATGGTAGACCAGAATCTCCTTGAAGCCATCTGAAAATCGTTCTCCATGGCCTCCCCAAACTCCTCCCACGCCTGAGTTTTTGCCTCAGCAACCACAGAAGCCGCATTCCGCTTGGCCTGCCGGTACCTATTAGCTGCCTCCAGAGTCCCACAGGACAAAAGGGTCCTGTAGCCGAGTATCGGACCGCCAAGGTCCCTGCCTTCGGCCACCACCAAGCTCACACTGCACCCGTCCTCCTTGGCCCCTCCCATAGGTGGTGAGCCCATGGGAAGGGGGACCCACGTTACCTCTTCGGGCTGTGCCCGGCCGAGCCCCATGGGTGCAGGCCCAGCCACCAGGTGCTCGCCATCGAGCCCCACCTCCAGGCCTGGCTCCAGAGGGGGGCCCCGTTGATCAGAGTCCGGGCGAGGGAAAACGCCGTCCAAATTTTTTATTCTTCATAGGAGGTTTCTTTGAACCGTTCTTTGTCTCATCCCTCACCTAGGACCAGTTTGCCTTAGGTGGCCCTACCAGGGGCATAAAGCCCTGGACGACAGAGCTCTTAGGATCACCACCACAATAAGGTGGGGGTTCAAGGAGGGGCTGTTAATAATTAAACATGTGGGGGCATGGTAGTAGTGGGTGCAGCAGTAGTGAAGAGCTGGCGCCCTGTCCAGGGATTGTTTCATCCTTACGCTCTATGCTTGCTGGGACTGGCATGACACTAGATGGATGGATGGATGGATGGATGGAATATTTAAACTTGCATAACAAAGATTTTTCAATGTTGCTTGAAAGTTTTGAAGAATCAGAATTCTAAGTTGGTTTTACATTTAAACAGATGCTTATTGTCTGGCGATTAGTTACATGGAGAAAGAAAATGGAAGGACAGAAATTGGGGGTTGGTACATTTGCAGACCCAGTACTGCCGCAATAAATTATTCCATCCAGAATTATGGATCACAGCATCAGATCCATATATAGATCATAGCATAGCATATAGATATAGCATAGATCACATCATAGCAGCCATCTTGCGGGAGGCAGGAACAATCACTGGATGGGGCATCAGCTCATCGCTACCACTGTGCCACCATGCCCCCACATGTTTAATACATGCGTTCATGTATTTCATCATGAAAATGATATCAAGTATATATCTTAACATTCTAAAGGGTTCAGTGAGCTGTAATATCAAATAATGTATTATGTGTGGTGATCACTGCCTGCACGCTCTTGTCAGCATAAGAGAAAGCCCATCTAAGAAGCACATAGCAATTAACAATTGGGACGGGGAACACTTAGAATATGAGGCATTTAATGTGCTACTTTAGTTATGATGGGATTTGAGAAACTCTAGTAAATTAAACATTGATTGATTGATGAAGTTTATGACATTCTACTTTAATGACAAAATAAACTACGAGATTGAATTGGAAATTTTGGGATTAAACCCAACATTCTGACTTTAATCTTGTCATAGACCTTTTGTTTTTGTTTCTTCACTTTGTCCCTATTTTTTTTCTTCTCTGTGGTGCTAATATGCTTCTGTTTGACACTCAGACACTCACCTTTTCATATCGACTTTGACATCTGACCACTTCTTTTTTGAAATTCTTTTTTCTTATACGTTCTTTTACCTTTGTCTTTTAACAAAACACTGAATTTAAGGGGCTATTTATATTGATTTGCATATTCAAATGTATGAAATTCTGGGAGGAGACGGGTTGGGGATGTAGGCACGTGCATGTGCGTTAAAATTCACATTGATTGGGATTTATAAAGGGAAAGTACATGGAGCTTTGTATACGCACAGTTTAATGCTTCAGAATTTCTTTGTGCGTACGAACATTACTGTTTTTGTACTTAAGCCATGTTTTAAGTGTGAATTCTATGTACAGCGCTATACATGAGGCCCTCAGTCTGTGTGAGGTTTGTACACTGTTCCTGTGTTTCCATGGGTTATCTCCACATAGCAGAGTTTTCTTCCTTTATATAAAAGTGAAGTAAGTTAGGGTAACTGGCAGGGCAAAGTTGGCCTCATGTTCAGTGTTAGTAAATTCATATCACCTGATGCTGCCAGAGTAAATTCTGGACCATATAATTAAATTCTCTGCTTTAAGAAAATGAATGGAATGAAGATTTTAGATTAGATTATATTTAGATTTTCTTTATTAGTATCTCATGATTAATGAAACAGGGGAACCTGTAAATAGTTGCAGAGGAAACTAATTTCTCAGTTATGCAGAATCAGGACATGGACCACACACAACACTCAGAAAGGAACCAATTTTGAGTACTGTGCCAGTCTATTGCAGGCCAATTTATATATATTTGGGATAAATTGCTTGTTTTGTTATGAACTGGGGATAGCAGCTTTGCCGCTAACAGGTGTTAATAGAAACTTAGCAGCATGGTCATATAAGCTTGGTAGTTTGCTGAAACTGGACAGAACACTTGTACTTTTTAGTAATAATGAATTGTGGGATTGGATTGGAACAGAATTACTGCATTTTTACCTATACTGTATTTTTTTTCTTTAGCTTCTTTTGCAGTTCTGGTCTCTTTTAGACTATTAGTTTACTACTGCCTTTATTATAAACAGATTGCCTTATGGTCTTCGATATGATATTCTTTGAGGAAATATTTTGATTATCTAAATGCTTTTTACGCTGATAGTTTCTTAAATCTTCTCTCTTTCTGCATTTACTTTACCCCACTTTATTTTCTTAAGGATTTTCTGCATCTGCTCAAAATCTGCATTGCCAAAGTACCATAAAACTAATGATTTTTTAGAGACTCAAAAGTTCCTATACCCTGCAATAACTTAGTCGAGGCAGTTTTTAGCACTATACTGAAGTACTATCAGACCTTATAAATGAGATCCAAATCCTGCCATCCACTATTTATTAGGTGTTTTCAGTTTATATGCAGTTAATTAAAATCTCCTGTTATACCTAAATCCCCAGTCATTTTCTTAACCTGCTTTTTCCATTAGAGGCTCCCATCTAAAAAATATTTGCATACTTTTTAAAAGCACGCTTATAATTACAATTTCTCTCACACACATATATATCCCACCCTTTCACCTTTTCAAATAAATAACAGTTACATTTTAGTCATCTTTATCTCTTGCATTTAGTTACATTCATTTACTGTTATAATTTTATACTATACTGTATATATTATACTGTAGTGCTACAAAAATTACAACCGTAGTGTGAATATTTTATGATTAAAAATATACATTTTTAGCTATTACTTTTTCTTTCTTTTTTCCACTTGGATAGTGTTTATAAAATTGCAGAATTTGATTTTGTCTACTGCTTTCCTTATTGCACATTTTAATTAATGTTGTTTTCTAGCTCTAGATTGTACATATAACATTTTTTGAAGCTTGTTCAATCCAATTCAAGATCATGGAGCCTATCCCAGCAGCATAATATGTAAGGAATGAACAGAGCACCAGTCAATCACAGGGCACAGTCAGATGCAGACAATGTCGGTTTAGGATTACTAATTAATCAAAACTGCACATCACTAAGAATGTAGAAGTAAGACAGGAGTACTAGCAGAAAATCCCTTGCAGACATTGGGAGAACATAATAGGCAGCAACCATGGGCAACAATGCTAACCTCTATGTCATTTTGCTTCTTTAATGTGGATTAGGCATTTAATAAAAAGGGAAAAATAATGACATTACTGTAGAAGTAATTGACATATATATTTTTTTAATTATTATTTATCATAATGCAGTAGAGGAGGGCTCCTCAATTACAGTCCTGGAGGGCCACAGTGGGTGCAGGTTTTCGCATCAACACATTTCTTAATTACAACCCATTTATTTATTGCTAAAGTGGTATGTTTTTTGGGTTTAGTTTTAGTTAACTTGCTTGTTACGATTAAGAACCCTCAAGTGTCTATTTTAGTTTCAAACATCTTCATTAAGGTTTATAGTGTTTCTTGTTTTCTTATCCAGCCATCCGGTAATAATGAGGTGCAAAAGACAAAGGAGCCACCAGTTCTCCAGCTAATGTAGTTTCGTTTAATCCTGTGTATAAGCATCATGAAATATCTGTATTAATAAAATTTGCTGAAGTAAATAATAACAATAATAATAATTCTTTACATTTATATAGTGCATTTCTCACTACTCAAAGCACTTTTTTCATAGTGAGTGGGGAGCCACTTCAGCCACCACTAATGTGGAGCATCCACCTGGATGGTGCAATGGCAGCCATTTTTGCACCAGGTGGTGAAATGGTGAGAGAGAGAGACAATAAGGGACAGGAGATAATTAAAGGGCCAGAATGACTAGGCCATGGAGGGAAATTTAACCTGGACATCAGGATACACCCTGCTCTTTACAAAGGATGTCCAGGATCTCGGTTTTATGTCTTTTCCAAAGGAAGGAGTCATTTTTACAGTCCCCATCACTGCACTGGGGCATTTGGATACACATTCAGACCACAGGGTAAGCACCCCCTGCTGGCCTCACCAACACCTCTTCAAGCAGCCATCTAAGCTTTTCCTAGATGGTCTCCCATACAAGTACTGGCTGGACCTGAACATGCTCAGCTTCAGGTGAATTACTTCGTCATAGGTACATGTGGTATGGCTGCTGGCCATGACACAGAATGACAGAGAAGGGAAAGAAATGCACTATTCTGTTCTGTTCATATGGGCCGAGCACAATAAAGTATCTTAACTAAATTATCTTAATGTTTCCCATATCTTGCCTTCTACATGTTGTTGCATTTTTATAGAGCTTATGCTGTATATCTTTAAGTATAACACTGCTTTCATTATTCTGTAGTGACTATCTTTGCCTGTCAACTGATAGCAGATTTTATTTATATCAGAATATAAATTTTAATTGGACATTACAGCTGATATATTATGCATTGACTTCCTTGAGTAAATAAGATATGAAACCTTTAAAAGCCATTGAAAACAGATGTTTTTTTGGGGGGGACTGGAGAATTAAATTGACGCACTTCTTAACATGAAGGTTGAAAAGAAGTGGATTTTGAGATGACAGTCTAAACTGTCATGATAATATAGATTTTTGGAATGACAGAGAAGGGAAAGACCAAGAGGTACAAATTAGTTCCAGTTCACAAAATGTATGGATAATGTTCTCAGAAAAGCTACAATGCAGTAAAGCCATACAAATAAATACCAACTCTCGTCATCAGCAAGGACTGGCTTCTAATTAGGAAACTGGTTGGAATTAAATCCAGCAGCCACTGCAACCCTGAGGACCCCTACTGTAGATGACTGCAGTGGATAACTTTGACTAATGTACTCATAAATGTACATTCCTGTTATTTCCAAGTGCCTAACAGTGAGTTTTTGATACAACAGGTAAGTGACAATCATCTGGAAAAAAAACATAAAATGTAATAAGTGCTTTCAAGGAGCAGGATACTCAAAACACAAAAATTGTATACCATGTGGAAGTTCATCTTCAAGAAAATACTGTAGTTTTTGCATACATTAGATGCATTTTCAGTTTCGAAAACACATGCAATGCACAATTACTAAATGGCAAAAAGGTTCTTTGCATATAAGGGTTTACTATCTATCACTTGATGCTGTAAAAGGTATCAATGTTGAAAGACTGAAAAAGGCCAATTTTCAGATTAATGACTGATGAATGCCTGAAGCTTTCCAAAAACTTACTTGTATATGTGAAACAAACCAGCAATAAATGTACAAGGTTAGCCAATAATCCACAAAACACAAAATTCAAGCCAAGAATCCAAGAAATATAATTAGCTTGAAAACATAAAAATATCCAAAGAAAGTTTTAACAGTACTCTGTTGAGTACCTTTAATTGAACAGCATAAATCAAATATTATACATATTCAAATCATAGCACAACCGGACTAGGTCAGCTTGCAGGAAATTTCAAACATCTATCATTTTTATCACATTATCAATTAAATGTTTAACGTATATATGTGTAATGGTGATTACACAGTCATAATTTAACCGGAGATGGATCAGGTCATTTCTAAATAAATTAATTAACTTCATTACATAATGTGTACGTGCCCAGAATTCTGTTATTTGAAACTCAAAACTTGCAAAGATTGACAGCTCTTGCTCTTCACATTTCTTGCCTAGTTGCCAGCTAGTTAAAACACTTGTACCTGTACATGATATACTGTATGACTTTCTGAAAATTAATTTTGACCTGTTTCATAGAGCTAATCATTAGCACATCTTATTTTGTCCCATAGTTTTTCTGCCAGATCCAGAATTGTATATGTACAAAGCTGCTGTCTTTGTTCTTCATTATTATTATAAAAAGCATGTGTTTAAATACTTGGTTCTATAAAACTTAAATTGTTAAAAGCTTCATTTAAAAAAGCTTTTGGGTGCAATGCTTGTTCAGCAAAAAAAAAAAAAAAAAAAAAAAAAAAGTTTAGACAGCAGATTGATGAAAAAAAACCCTGTAGAAGGTATCAAGTTAAACCTTCCTTAATGACATCTCCATATGTTTTTTGCACTGACTTGTCTAGATAATTAAAATTAGAAAATTGAACAATAAGAAAACCAGCTTAGCAGGAAAATTCTGATACAAATCTTAGGAAAATCAAAACTGATTCAGTGCATGATGTTATATTTGCACGAAAGCCTGAAGCTATGGTAGTAGCTCAAATAAGGCAATAAATTTGTACCCCCCCCCCTGTTAGCTTTTACCCTTGACCTTTGTTTGCAGCATTACTCACACCGGCAGACCGGATTTTATGTTACAGATGGATCTGGTGGCAGTTTGGATTTTATATTGGGCACTAGAGGAGATGTGTTTTACAGGTGGTAGCACACATGAGAGCATAGTCTATAAATTACATAGCAAACCCTGGGAGATGCACTATTCTGTTCTGTTCATATGGGCCTAGCACAATAAAGTATCGTAAATAAATTATCTTAATGTTTCCCATATCTTGCCTTCTACATGTTGTTGCATTTTTATAGAGCTTATGCTGTATATCTTTAAGTATAGCACTGCTTTCATTATTCTGTAGTGATTATCTTTGCCTGTCAAATGATGGCTGATTTTATTTATATCAGAATATACATTTTAATTGGTGATTACAACTGATATATTATTTATTGACTTCCTTGAGTAAATAAGATATGAAACCTTTAAAACCCATTGAAAACAGACATTTTTTTGGGGGGACTGGAAAATTAAATTGACACACTTCTTGTCACGATAATAAAGATTTTTGCACAGAATGATTATACAAATTTCTAAATTTAAAATAAATACAGAGTGTTTACATTATTATTGAATGAATTGGTACTATGTGGTAATCAAAAGTAATAAAATGTTTAATTATACAGCACATTCAGTGTAGCTCAAAATGATATGAGTCGTAATACAAGATAAATTTACAGTAGAAGAATAAATAGCTAGAGAAATTGCTATATAAATATAAACAATAAGAAAATACAGCAATACAAAAAATAGTCAAAAATAATAAGAGGAAATAAGCAAACAATACAAAATGAAAAGTCCCTATCGGAATTAAACACAACTTAAATTTCTGTTAACTGTTTACATTTTTTAAATTCTTTAGTAGTTTTAATGGTAATGGTCAGTTAATACTGAACTGAGACCTGGAGGAACTTGAAATAATAACTTTTGTCATGCATGCACATCTGGGACCACCTTGCTGGCTGTAATGAGGTAAGGAATACCACCCCGAGATGAGAGGTGGTGCAGGTTCTAACATTAACTTCTCCGTCCTCCTCCACAGCCTAGAAAATGTGCCCCAGAGGGACGACTGACTCCGCGCCGCCACCCAAGGCAAACTTCACGCCACTGCCTGAGAAAAACTCCGCCTACTCTGGTCTCCACCATGCCTATTCCCGGAAGGTGATGTCAGATGGTATACAGACTACAGCAGAGGACAGGGCTTCTGCTAACAATCGTAACGTTTGCAGATAAAAAGAAAGTACGTATTTTGTTGTGAGTCGTTATCGGCTGTCTTTTAAGTTAAATTTAAATGGGGTTACTAGGGTGGTACCCCAATCCTTTCTCTGGTTCACCAAGTTGTCTGCCTGCCTGCTTATCTCTTATAATTTGTATAAACCATATGTAATAAAAAAACCTTCAATCAGGAACATGTTAATGAACACATTTGACATGCTGAATCTATTTGTACCAGAGCACAATCAAGATGTGGTAGTTTCAAAGAACTATAGTCATGTGTTCACTATGGTATCCACAATTAAATACACAATTAAGTCTTTTAGTTTTTATGTTTTAATGAATTATTTCCCTCTTTGTGCTCCTTTATTGGATAAGTATGTTCAGAAAGTAGATGGATGAGTTGAAATTATCCATTAATTTATACACTTCCATGCGAAAGCAACAATGTGAATAGCGTATATGCATTTCTTTCAAAATATTTAGTTAAGGGTGACACAGTGGCACATTTGGTAACACAGCTGCCTCATCGATCCAGTGCTGTGGTTTCAAATGATGTACCTGCTTATTGTCTGCATGGAATTTGCACATATTCCAGTTTTCCAACCATACCTCAAAAAATACACACCGGTGAGGTTACTTTCTATATTAGCTGTGTTTTGCAGAAAGCACTGATCTTAAAATTGAAATCTATGATTGGAGGTACCAGAGATTTGCACGGCTTTCTCACAACATATTTCAACTCTATCCATGTCATTGTCTATGTGGGCTGTGTACATTTTCTCCTTTTTGTAGATTAGCGCTGTGTTTCTGTGCATTTTTCTCCAAGTGCTCTGGTTTTACTAACACTTTAGAAACATGAGGGTGTTAGGTTAACTAAACTGGCCTGAGTGACTGTGAGTGTGTGAATGTGTCCCTGCAAAGGACTAGTGTCCTGCTCAAGGTTAGTTCTTACTTTGTATTCAATACTCCCTGGGTAGGCTCTCACTTACAAAGTTGGTTTAAATATTGTCATGCATGTGTGCCTTTGGGACCACCTTTCATTCTTAGGCAAGGTAAGCAATACCACCCTGGGATGAGATGGAGAGCTGCCACTAAAAATGTCTTCTTTTTTGCCTAAGTCCAGATCTGA
Organism: Erpetoichthys calabaricus; assembly: GCF_900747795.2. Lineage (NCBI taxonomy): Eukaryota > Metazoa > Chordata > Cladistia > Polypteriformes > Polypteridae > Erpetoichthys > Erpetoichthys calabaricus. Next base: position 147,142,467 of record NC_041401.2, on the reverse strand, counting down.
AGCCCAAGGTGGCTTTAGCGCTCCCAATGCTCTGTCCAGACTCACACACCACTTTCAACAGAAACACAATTAAAACAGATGCGCCCTAAAGGATGGCGTCAAAATTTGACGTAGCATTGCCAGGGACAGAGCTCCCAGTGAAGACGTCTTGTCAGATAGCAAGAAGCAATAACAAAGGAGCATTTCAGTTGGGCGTGCAGTACCATTCTGATTTTGTTTTATGAACATATTAAAAGGTTAACCCATTTTGTGCCCCAACATTCCTTTTTTGTTGCTATGGGACTCTATCTATGAGTGGAGTACAATTTTGAGGATCATCTTCAGAACTCAGACCAAGCAGGTAATACTACTTTGGGACACAAGGGGGCACTGTTGCTAACTGTTATGTCTGTTCCTCCCACAGTTCTGAGACGATGGCAGGTAACACATGACATATGCAAAAGAGATCCCACCCCTTTTAGTCCCGGATTTATAAAAGTCGATAGACCACAGAAACATCATTTAACACTAGAATTACCAGAGCCTACGAAAAAACTCGTATATCCGGCCCACCTTAAATTGCTTCTTAAAACCTTTCTCACCTCTCCGCCAGCATCTTTTGTCATCTAAACGTACTGATGAAGACAAGCTGCCAGCAGCCGGCTATTCCATCCCCCCAACGACTTAGAACGTAAACAGGCTTTTCCCAGCTAATGCCTTGATTGATTACCTGGGAGTGAAGTGGAGTTTTAGAGTAGAAATAATAAGATTGTTATTTGAAACACACGCATTTTATATGTGTTGCATTTCTACAGTAATCTGTGTAAACACATTGTTAAAACAGAAACGTGTTATATATTCTAGTAGCAATTGACAAAATGTAGGCATAAACTATATAATGTATGAAGCCTGAAGTCCAAATATCAAAGAAACACTTTCACAAAAGGTACAAAAAAAAGCCACCGCCAAAAAAACCCACCTTAGTGTGAGACATTGACACACAATAGTTATCACTGCTTCTGTGGCGCAACAGTATCAGCCGCTGACTGGAAATCAGAAGCTCATGAGTTCGATCCTGCACAACTCCCATTTGAGAAGTGTTCTTATTTTCACTATTTTAGAATAAAAAGATACATTTGATTTCAGTCTGTAACAGCTGGTGTAATTTATGATATTTGTAAAGGTTAGCTTTATTTTTTTAAAATTCACTTTTCATTGTCTCAGTCGCGTTCAGGATCCATCCCTACCGCCCCCCCACCTGACACTGCTGTTTTTACATAAAGACGCGCTATAGTTCTGCAGTGTATCACGATACATACGACCGCGTGTTTTTTTCCCCCAGTATTGCCAGTCCCCACGTGTTGCTGTATGCTGTTTCTTTTGTACTCCAGGACATGCAGAGGAAAGCATAGTAAAGAGCAGTAAGTTCAGCGCTATATGCAATCATCAGACACTCCCCATCTGATGCTATTTTCACATAAAGACGCGCTAAAGCCCTGCAGTGTACTTGTGACTGCATTGTCATACCAATGCTTGCGAACTGACGTGTCTGCATGCACTTTTCGTGGCATTATACGTGTATTTTTTGAGCATGCCCATGTAGCTCAAACACAGGAACATATGTTGATGTAAAAGTATAACAAAACAAGTGCACTTTTATTCAAGACTATAACCGAAGAAAAAAGAAAGCAAGTTACAGCAGGCGGTTGATATGACAGCTTGCATGGTGGAATGCTAAGAACTGCTGATTTCCATTCTGTGCTATATAACTTAACATTTGAATCTGATGATTGCATATAGCGCTGTCTTGTTTAGTGTGCGCAAGACCATGCAGGTGGCCAGTTGCTGAGTGCTACAACGCACATTTTAAAAAAAGAAAGAGACAAATATATGTGACGTTTTGAAGAAATCATTTTATGACGCGAATAGTACCAATCAGAAAACATCGTCGAAGTAATGCAATATTATTTGAAAACGAACAGCGTCAGGTTGGGTGTGAAGTTATACTGGCGCTGTTTGAGTCAGATCAGAAGCTGAATAAGCTGAACAAGCTCATGTTCTGACTCTAAGTAAAAAAGCATGAATTAATCAACAGAAATAACCGCGATCGATATCACCAAGTGTGATCAAGAGTACTGGTTCGATCCCCACTCACTCCTATATTTGCCGTTTTCAGTAGTAAGCTGCTCTTTTGCTAATATTATACAGTACACACATGCACTTGATTTGTGTCTGTACTTGCGCTGTTACTTAGAGAGTCAGATCGGGGGGAGGGGTGATGTTAGAGCGGGTGAGTTTATTCAGTGCTTTTTCTTTCAGTACATGTGCCTTCCCTGTTTGTTTGTATATCTCTGCCTGTCTGTCTCTGTATTACGCAGTGCTCTGTCTGTCTGTGTGTTATGGATCTTGAAAAAAAATAAGTTATAAGGACGGTTTGCTGACTTGGAGCACCACTGCCTTACTGTGCCACAGAGACGCGAGTTCGATTCCCAGCTTTGAAGAAAGTGTTTTTTTTTTCCTCAAACGGACATTGAATTTATAAATTGGTATGCACTGTAAATCGTTAACTTTAAAATGTCAATCTCGGTTAATTCTGTTGATTAATTCATGCTTTTTTACTTAGAGTCAGAACAGGAGCTTTTTCAGCTTATTCAGCTTCTGATCTGACTCAAACAGCGCCAGTATAACTTCACACCCAACCTGACGCTGTTCGTTTTCAAATAATATTGCATTACTTCGACGATGTTTTCTGATTGGTACTATTTGCGTCATAAAATGATTTCTTCAAAACGTCACATATATTTGTCTCTTTCTTTTTTTAAAATGTGCGTTGTAGCACTCAGCAACTGGCCACCTGCATGTTCTTGCGCACACTAAATCAGACAGCGCTATATGCAATCATCAGATTCAAATGTTAACAGTTATATAGCACAGAATGGAAATCAGCAGTTCTTAGCATTCCACCTACTGTAACTTGCTTTCTTTTTTCTTCGGTTATAGTCTTGAATAAAAGTGCACTTGTTTTGTTATACTTTTACATCAACATATAGCGCTGAAGTTACTGCTCTTTACTATGCTTTCCTCTGCATGTACTGGAGTACAAAAGAAACAGCATACAGCAACACGTGGGGACTGGCAATACTGGGGGAAAAAAACACGCGGTCGTATGTATCGTGATACACTGCAGAACTATAGCGCGTCTTTATGTAAAAACAGCAGTGTCAGGTGGGGGGCGGTAGGGATGGATCCTGAACGCGACTGAGACAATGAAAAGTGAATTTTAAAAAAATAAAGCTAACCTTTACAAATATCATAAATTACACCAGCTGTTACAGACTGAAATCAAATGTACCTTTTTATTCTAAAATAGTGAAAATAAGAACACTTCTCAAATGGGAGTTGTGCAGGATCGAACTCATGAGCTTCTGATTTCCAATCAGCGGCTGATACTGTTGCGCCACAGAAGCAGTGATAACTATTGTGTGTCAATGTCTCACACTAAGGCGGGTTTTTTGGCGGTGGCTTTTTTTTGTACCTTTTGTGAAAGTGTTTCTTTGATATTTGGACTTCAGGCTTCATACATTATATAGTTTATGCCTACATTTTGTCAATTGCTACTAGAATATATAACACGTTTCTGTTTTAACAATGTGTTTACACAGATTACTGTAGAAATGCAACACATATGAAATGCGTGTGTTTCAAATAACAATCTTATTATTTCTACTCTAAAACTCCACTTCACTCCCAGGTAATCAATCAAGGCAAAAGCTGGGAAAAGCCTGTTTACGTTCTAAGTCGTTGGGGGGATGGAATAGCTGGCTGCTGGCAGCTTGTCTTTATCAGTACATTTAGATGACAAAAGACGCTGGCGGAGAGGTGAGAAAGGTTTTAAGAAGCGATTTAAGGTGGGCCGGATATACGAGTTTTTTCATAGGCTCTGGTAATTCTAGTGTTAAGGGAGCTGAGCCAATGAGAACGGAGCTACCAATTACTGATCTGCTGTTAGATGATCTGCATTAAAGAGGTTGTCTTAAAAGGTGTTAACTTGAAGCCAGTGATGGTGTTTATGCAGTGCCATCATGTACTTCTTTATTTCAGCACACAAATTAAATGGGGTTGGTGGGTTGGCTCCCCAACTATTCCCTTGGAAGTTGTGAAGTTACTCGGGGTCATTACAATGGGTAAACAAAGGTCACAAAGTATTAAAGGATACAAAAAAATCTTCCCGTGATCTCAGTCATTCTGTGTCCAGGTACATGTAATTTCATGGCTTGTAATTTCAAACCCAAATAAAAATGAGAGAAGAATCTAAGAAAAGTGTAAAATTAATAAAATGTGATTTCAAATCCTAAATGTGGAGTTGTGTACTGTTCACAATTTTGTATTCTCTAACATTATAATTTTTATATTTTTACAAATATAAGACAGTATTGCCCCCAAATTAAACTGTCAATTAAAATATAAACATAACATAAAACCCAGAAAACGTTTTGCACTTACATTAAAAACATGATGCAAAGCTATTTCTTTAGACTTACCAACTAATACTACAACCCATTACAGTAATCCAATAACTAAATGACTCTGTCTGTTTACCATAGCCATATGTCACCAAGATTTTTTAAACTGAACAAGCGTCTCATAGTACAACACTGAAATATTTAAATTGATAATTCAAGTTCTTAGACTGGGTATGTGAGAAAAAAATGTATGTACACCTCATTGTCATGAAAAAAAAAACCTCATTGTAAGACTGACCATCAAGTGTCTGGGCTTTATCATTGGGTACTCTAGTATTTTACATTAATAAACAACATACTTGCAATTGTTTACAAAGATTACGGTTTTTAAGTCAATATTTGTTGAAGTGATGTAAGGGTGGATATGGTATTGGTCCTATACTGTCCAGTTTACATTTTATTTTTTTTAATGTGTTGTTGCAGGTTTGACCTTCATTGATGCATATCCACCTCCCTTATGAAAGAAATCCTTTCAAGAGCTCTTACTCGTGTATCTCTTAAATAGATAATCTGTGTCAAACGTGCACGACAGAGGACCTCCTTGCAGGACCAGTCAAGGTATGTAATAACTCACTGAAACAAGTGGGAGTGCTGCTGCTAAAAATGTCATCTTCTTCTTTTTCCACAGTACCGAGAAGCTGCCCTTCATTTACTGGCCTGAGCAACCCACCGGATGGAGCTCTGCTAGAAGCGACTAGGCTATCCAGCCCACCATAATATTTAATTGCTTGAGTTTTCCAGCATACAGGGCATATGCCAAAGAGAGTTTTTATGTTTTTGCTTTGTCCTCGGATAGTAATAGGGATAACCCAGTTGACAAAATTTCTTCCCATCTCGGAACTGTCTTGGAACTGTCAGGCTACACCTGTTACTGTATCTATAATTAAAAGTATGAGCACATTTGTCTTATGCCTTACAGGGGTCTGAATCAACCCCAAATTCTGAAATTCTAGCTGTCAAACCTATAAGCGCCACATAAGACTATTATACGACTAGGCAATGAGCAAGAAACGATGGACTTTTTATTTAGTACAATCTCACTTCAAAGCTTTATTTACATTTTTAGTGCTCTTTTTGGCAAAATGCTGATTGGCTGCAGATGTTAGAAGTGCAGCAGCCATCCTAAGAAGTCGGTCATAAAAAGGAGTTGTGCACAGTCTGTGTGTGAGAGAAAGGAGGAGATTGAGGGCAACAGTGAGAGAGACAGAAGCAGAGAAAGAGTGACTGCAAAATGTCATCAAACATTTAAAGAGAAGTACTTATGACTCAGATCTGCACCTCTGCTTCAAACCATGAGACCTAGTGTGTGTCTTGGATCAACTCACAGAGGTGGGGACAGTGAATGCAGATTATGTTGCCTCCGATTCCAAAATGAGTGGTGTGAGGTGGAACCAGCAGCGTCAATGTGCAGGCATTTGACTAAAGAGAGAAAAGATCGTTGGAGCCATTTGTAATGAGCCACAGAACACCAGAGCACTGCTGATGGGCAGCCAATCAAGGAAATGGTCTTCAGAAAGCTCACGTGAAGGGAGCAAGGGAGAGACAGTGCTTTACACAATGTATTAGGTTACCAGCATCAGTGATGATAAAGTGTTAGCTGAATAATGCCATAAAAAACATACACACTAAGAACATAATATTTTGACATACAGTACAAGCATTAAAGGATAGTATTAAAATACTGTATATTTTCACATACATCAATTAATCAACTCTGAAAGCATAAATACAAATTTAAACGAAACACTGAATGGCAAATACATAACACTCAAAAAAGTATGGCCACACAACTTCTGTTCTTAAATCATTGCACTGGTTCCCAGTTAAGCTCATTTCAAAATCCACCTTCTTAAATTTAAAGCTTTAAATTGCAATTAACTTAACTGAGCTTATTATTCCTTACAAGCAAGAACTTCTTCTTCTAATTTTTCTTCTTCTGTAACTATTCCCATTTTTTAGATGGGGTCGGTATAGACGTCTTCAATGGAGGGTTCAGTAATAGGATCCCAAGGTGCCTGCCAACTAAAGATTCCAAGGATTAATTAACAAAAGTGGGAGGTCAAACTTTTAACTACAGGGCCCCAAAACTATGAACCGATCACTTTATATTAGAGATGCACTTTTGTTCTTAGCTTTTAAATTCAGGCTGAAAACACACTAATTTAGTCTAGCCTACCTTGACTAGAGCTGCTGGTTAGCTGTGCTTGTTACATCTGTTTTTGTAAATCATTTGTATAAAAATATAAGTTATACAATAATTAGAAATAGTTACTAACCTTCCTCAGTTTTGTTTTTCTACTCAGTATCTGGCTAGGGTACTTCATGGCACTGATCTACTCCTAAGCTATTTTCCTGCCCTTGCCTATAATCTGAGATCTAGGGACCCTTGGAATCAATGGATATAAAGATTATTTCATCAGATTAGACGGCCCAGCCTAGAAATATTCTGTACAATTCCCAGGAAAGGGTGGACAGCTAGTTAACCAAGGTCTTCTAAACTGTGACTGTGTCTGTCTTTGTCTGTAATTCACTGATATTACTGACCGTTGATCCTCCAAGGATTTATTTTCCACAGAGGTGCTGGAGGCTGTACTGTTTTTTCTCTCCTCCACTGTCAACTGGCCATTGTTTAAATATAATATTACAGAAGAGATACTGTTTGATTCCACTTATGTTACTTAGTACGGAACTGCTTTGTCCTACTGTGTGTTTACACAGAACTGTGCCTTTATGTGTATAAATTATGTAAATAGTAATTTATAAACTGATAATTATATTTCACTATGAACTTGTTATTGTACTCAGAGCCTGCATTCAGTGAAGCTTACTATACAAAAATAAACCAAATTTAATTGAGTTGAATTTTGTTTTCATAGAGGATGCCCTCATTTTGGGAAGTTGCTGCTATGATGAGGGTACCTGTTGTTGGGGTCATATACCAGAAGTTGCATATTTTGATGTAATCAACAGGATGACACTATTTTAACCAGTGACACATGGAAAACATCTCTAAACATATGTAATTTCATTCATTTCTAGTTAGTGTTGAGCCTTAGGTAGTCAGGAATCTTTGTATTTTCAACAAAATGAAACTTGGTTTACATTGACCTTGGCAAGTCTCCTGGGGGGTATTTTTTGTACGTGGATTACTCGTTTAGGCGGATTTAATTGTTGACGATTTGGCCTGATCCTGGATCTGTCGGTTTTTCGAAACTCTTGCTGGAAGTGTTGTCATAGCAACACATCCTAATCCTCAAACCTGCTTGGAGCAGGTTTGTTCTATGTAAACAAGGATTAGCTCACACACTTAATCAGTGTCCATGCGTGGAATTCATTTAGTCATGAATGAGCGACCAATTGATATCGGTACACAAATTATAAGAAGAGAATTTCATATAGGGAGGGTTTTGCGCGATCAGCAAGATCCTTTATTGCTCCCGGAGGAAATTCTTTTCTAAAGATCCCGCTTTAACCAAGGGGGAATATTGTACCTCAAAGATTTATTAGGACCTTATATTCGAAGTCAAACTTGGCGAAGTCGGGCTCTCACAACCACACAGACAGTATGCATTACTTTGAGGTTTTTTGCAAGCAGCACTTCTTTTATATATATTTATATTTATTCTGTAGGCAATGCGGAAAATCTATCTAAAAGTGCAGTTTGCCAGGCAATTCGTAAAGTCTGTTTGGCTCTGAAAGATTTCCTTCGGGTTTTCATAGTGTTTCCTGGACACCTGCGTGTGCAGACAAAAGAGGCGTTTCATGCCATTGCAGGCAGGTAATATACAGTGTCAGAAAAAGAACCAAAAGACATCGAGAAGGTTTGGGGCAGCCACCCATTTAATTGATTACGGCTGCAAAAAGTATCGATAAACAGAGACATGTTCATTCAACCGAGTCCAAAACAGAACTGATCTCCAGGTAGCAAGATGGCAGCTTTAAAGGCCAGTAGCGGAAGTAATGTCATCCCGACCGGAACCAGAAGTGACGTCAGTGGCTGCCCCAGAGCCGGGTGGGATTTCCCTAAATGGTCTGCAAAAGATCGAGAGGGAAAATTAGTGCACTCCGCCCAAACCCCCCCGGTGTGGCATGGAACTACCTGTATTTAAGCCCTTTAGCTGTCTCCTAAACACACGTGTGTGACAACAGGTAAAAACATCCACAGTTCCATGAAGAATCTCACAATCAGCCTAACATTCTCGTTACCCAGGATTTCCAAATGTGATTGGGGCAAATGGGACTAATCACAGTGGAGTTTGATCAAACATTATTTGGAAAATGTACCTCTCCTCCTGATGAATAATCAGACACAGTGTCTTCATCAAATATTTGACCATTGTCAATATCTTGTTGGTCAGACACAAGTTCTAGGGATATAACATTCCCTGCAACTGACCCAAAAAAAAAAGAGGGCTATATGGAACATACCTATGGCACACATTGAGGACAAATATATGCAATGACCATCCTTTACCTGAAATGAAGTGACCACTGCATCCTGCCACTGGTTCTGAGGAGGAGCTTCCCCCTGGAATGCCCTCAGAAACAGGGTGATGGGCATTTTGCTGGAGAGCCAACTCTTCTGCAGGGGTTAGGTCTGGACCGCGTGGACCTCCACCTGTTTTTTGCTTGTCTGCCTTTTTATTAGCTTTAAAATTAATGTTCTTTACATTATATATGATTCTTTATGTCAACAATTCTTTAAATAGTTAAATACTAATATTTACCAGTTTGAAGTATATTCTTGTACTTCACTTTAACTTGTTCCCGTGTTCTCCTTGTGCTCACGTTTGATCTGGAATTATGACATATTAAATAATAATTAATCTGACACATAGGAAATGAAACGTTGCTTTCAGTAAGTACAATGCACACGCATTTAATTTGTCGGCCACTTTTTGCCAGCCGTCTTTTCTGGTTTGGGCTGCTTTTGCAGTGTACCCCTTGTGCATATTAAATCTTGAAATTCTTCATGTCCTTTGAATAAAAAGGTCTTGCTCTGCTTGTGTGAAAAAAAATGCGCCCGTTCTTTCGTCATTTTGTAACAGCCTATCAAAGACTTGCTAATCATGTTCTCTAGACTCAATATACTGTATATGGGCTTTTCAATCAGCGCGGGCACGCGCATTCATCTCGGATGATTAGATCCAGCTCGACTAATCTACTACACCGCTGCGTTTGAAAAACCGACTTATCTGGATGAGTTTCACAGGCATTAACTCATCCAAGATGAGGCATCTGATCTCGGATGATTTAAGCGATGTACGGAAAATACCCCCCTGGTATACATTTAGCCTTTCATCACCCAGTCTGCTTCTTTACTCACCTTAAATTAACAGCATAATTAACAAGTTAGCATGCAAGTATGGTAATTACATCCATGATACTATAATACATCACACGCAAACATATAGATAACATCATCAATGCATTAAAATGTCAGCATTAATATCACACAAAATAAACAAATCAAACATGTTTACAACAAATGGCAATAATAGAGTTGATTCCTCAAAATGCTAATATTTTACATTGTGAAGGTGAGTCAGAACCCTTTCCCGGCCAGGACATCCCTATATCCAGAGGATCACAGGGGTTGTCATTGTGTTCTAATGCTTTCCTTTATCCGCCTTCCTGGATGAACCCCTTCCTGCCTGGAACCCTTATGACCAGACGTTCGGCTATTTTGCGTCAGTTCAATTCTGAGCCCCTGTCTGATTTTCTGGTATTTTCAGTGTCTGATGGGTTTCTCTAAAACATCCCATGTTTTAATGACATATATTACTGTATCACACCTTAACAAAAAATGTTTGACTGATTGAGTAGCATAGATCTAAGAAATTGGGAGGTTTACTTACTACTTATAGAGTATATACAGTTCTTTAAACAGTTAACCCAGCAGTTAAAACATTTATATATTGTTTTATAAGTCTGAATCCGTGCATTTTTAAAAAACTAGTAGGTTTAATTACTTGTTATCCAGTATTTGCCATTCCTTTTGCTGTTAACCCATCAGTTATTTTGTGCATTTTTAAAAATTGTATTGCAGGACATGCACTCAACTGTTGAATGCTTATTTTAGAGGATTCTGAGATGTGTGCCTGTAGAAGGTGGAGTTTAGAAATCAACGCAAATCAGTGCACAGTTACTGAATTACTCGATTTTATAATATGTGTTGAGAGGTGTGCATCTCAGAAAGGCAGCTGAGCACACATGGAGCAGATTTAAGAGTGATTACCTTTGCAATAGCTTCATCTGGCTAGTGTTCTGACAAAGTGAGCTCCCTCCTTGAAATGGCTTACCCTTGTGTTACGCCTTAGAATGATCTGCTGCATTTAAAAAAGTTTCATTTGTTCTTTCACTTTGTAACCATAGAGACATAACATCCCTTAAAAGTAAAAGTCTAAATGAAAAAGAGTGAAGACATACATGAAACTGGGAGCCAAAAACCCTTCTGCTCTGTAATAGGTGGGCTATCTTCATCTATTTAAAATATACAAAATTCAGAAATTCTGTTTCCACACATACTGTATGCTGTATTCATCAGATCACATTTCAAGTTGTCCCTTTTTCTGGCTTTCGTTTTATCACTTTTATGTCCAACAAAAACATCTGTGTTCTTTTCTGTTTTGTCATATCCTGCAAAGGAAAATCAGAAATAAAAACCAAAGAACTAATAGGTAGAGATATAAACATGCTAGTGATTCAGTACAAAATACTTTGCACATAGCATTATCAAAGTCTGCCAAAAAAGAGATTTTTTGGGGGAGAGGTTGGAAGTATTACCTGCACATTCAGTAAAAAAGAATAGGCATAATATATTTCCATGAATCTAGAGCAGAAGTGTGTTATAATCATACATTACTGTGATGAGAGGGGTCCATGGTAATGCGTGATGTGATATGTGGCCAGCCGTTCGTCCTGGCCAGTACCTCCAGGCCGCCAGGTGGAGCACTCCCTGCAGCATGGAGGTGCCCCGAATGCCAGCAGGGAATTATGGACAATGCAGTTTTTATCCCCAACCCTGCTGGATGCTATGGGGGCCGCTAGGGGACACTGCAGGGAGGAACAAGGATTGTTTACCCTACGCCCCGGTAGTACATTCAAGTCACATGGACAGGAGGAATGATGTGCTTCCGGGGTGAAGCAAAGAAAGATTTTTACCTGACCCAGAAGTGTTCCAGGTTACGTGGACAGAGAGGGCGAAACACTTCCGGGTCAAGCACTATAAAAAGGACTGTGAAAGACCAGAGCGTTGAGCTGAGCTGGGTGGAAGGGTGGCAATGCGTCTGGGAGTGCAGGATTGTTTATTGACTATTGTATTGATTAATTATATGAGTATTGTGGAGTGTAGGTGCTTTGTGCACTTTAATATTGTCCGAATAAATAATTATTGGAATTTTACCTGGTGTCTGAAGAGTGGTCAGAGGGTTCAAGGGGTCGAGAGGACCGAAAACTGTCACAGTGATTTTAATTAAATAATTTCATAAAGGTGTTTGGACATTGGAATGGTGGGGGGGTATCTGGTAGCATGGCGGAGCAGATCTGGGGTGTTAACTGGAGCGATTGGCTGATCGTGCATTCACAAGCAGACACATGTGGTTCAGTCGATTGCCTCATTAGTGCTCTGGGGTCTGTCATCAGCACACCTGCATCCCTATCCATATATAAAAGAGTCTGGGCTGGAAACAGGTGAGAGATTGTAAACGAAAGAACAGTGGTTAAGACAGAAGGAAAATAAAGCGGAGGAAGAATCATGGAGGAGCTTGTGCCGTTGAGGGAAGGTAGGCAGTCGGGAATGGAATGGCCCAGAAAGGAGAGTACGTACTGCAATTGAGGAGTTGGGTTGATCCCTGCTAAGCAATGCAGGGGTGCATGGGTGACCAGACTCTTCAAGGAGTCCCATGGACACCTAGGGAAAAGGAGAGCAGGACTTGTGAGCTGCCCACAGACACTGGGTAATGTAATGGGGCACAAGCAGATAAAAGGTTGACTGAGCTTGGCCTACCTCTTGACTGTGTGCGCCTCATTCGCCCTGGTTCATCCTCAGTTTTGTTATAAACAGATTTGGGTTTAGATTGCCATGGCATGTGGAGCTAACCTGGACCATCACAAGTACAAAGAATAATGTTTGTTAATTACTCTCTATTTTATTTTAAACAGTAATTAATAACATTCTGAAATATACTTAATCCAATGCAGAGTTCATTATTACATATAGTAGCCTTGGGCCAAGACAGGAAGTAAAACTGGAAATGGTCACAGTCCATCACAATGACCACTCTTGTACACACCCACACTGGGCCATATCTTGCACCTGAAACTTAACTTAGCACACAGGTCTATGTGACATGGGAGCAAAACTACATCAACTAAAGATAAACCCCACATAGACACAAGGGGAATCTGTACACTCCAAAAAGATTGTGACCAAGTGTGGGTTTTCAAAGCCAGAAGTCTGAATCTGTGAGGAAGCAGTGCAAATGACAGAGCTACTATTCCACCCTATACAATTACATGATTAATATCTATTTAAACACATTATTTTAGCTGGCAATCTAAACCAGAAGATGAAAGTTTTTTTTTAAATGAAAAAAACTTTCAGATACCATTGTGATGCAATATTTAGCACTCAAATACTAGAATCAGTGTTCAGTCCCCAATTCAGTTAACTGTCTCTGTGGAGTTTGCACAAACTCCCTGTTATTCAGTTTATTGTCAGTGCAAGGCCAGAGCCCAATAACAAGAAGTTCATAAGCAAAACACGATTACAGGCAACTAATTACATAATGCACTCACATAAAGACACAGAATGTTTAAAACACATATTTAAGCAAAGCGATTTCAATTTAATTAATGTGAAAGGGAATTAACAGTTTTACTGTTGAGCTATGGCCAGTGGAAAACAGATTGGAGCAAATTAAAAATTTCAGTCACCAGAATCCCTTTGTGTTCCACGGTTGGTTATAAGGCATAGCCAAATCTCAGGTGTCTTTCTCATGGGTAGGAAAACGGCATAACGTCCTCTAATAATATGTGACTTCTCCAGTGATTTTCAGTTGCAGATGTCATTTATGTAATCTTAGTGAGTTGGGAGCAGTCAATCCCCTGTTGGCTGGTTGTGTACTTTGACATACCCAGTACCTTGGTTCAACCAGTTTATGATTCACCCCAACAATATCAAACAGGTTTGATTTTGTGTTTAGTTTGAGGGGCAGGCTTGTGTGTGTGTGCGAGAGTTGAGAAACAATGAGTGCTCAGCCAGTAGTACAATACATATAATGCAGTGTCAAGGAATAAGGAAGGCAGATGTTTTTGGATTTGTCTGTCTGTCTGTCTGATGTCACATATTTTACATATCATGACAGAATAGAAAAAAGAAAGCATTCATTTTACACTAGCTCTGTTAGGCAGCAGATTATTGGCCTTTAGACGAAGAGTTCAGTTTGTGAAATATTTGGAAATTTGAAATTGTCTTGTAAAGTCGTATGCCCTGCAGCAACTGCAGTTATCAAGTTTGACATCACTTCCAATTAGAAATCACTTCATGTGGCACTATCTGTAAAGACAGAACATCTATTCATCATCCAATCCGTTATATCCTAACTACAGGGTCACGGGGGTCTGCTGGAGCCAATCCCAGCCAACACAGGGCGCCGCAAGGCAGAAAACAAACCCTGGGCAGGGCGCCAGCCCACCGCAGAAAGACAGAACAGTGACACTAAATTACAAAGAAGGATATCAAGAAGAGAAACAGATTAGAGGAGGGCTGGTAATGGTTCTTAATAATAGGTTCATAGCATAGTTTTTGTCACACATGTAATGTACAGTGAAATATTTACTTGCATGTACTAATGAACATGCCACATGTCACCAATCTCTGCTGCGATGATTAGTGACTATAATCTCAAAACTTCTGTCTTCCTTATATTAGAAATCTCTAAACATATTTGTCACAGAATAATAATGTAACTTTTAAATATTACTGCATGTAAATATTCAAACAATTTGTCCAGAAAATTTTACTGATCTTCCAGGCAATGATAATAACATAGAATCAAATTCAAGACCTACCAAATACTGTGCTGGCTTTAACTTTTTGATGTGCTAGGCAAAAGTTATAACCACTGACTATCGACTGAAGAGGGGGGGGAAGGGGGAGGGATTGTGGGGTCTTTTAATTTTTATGTGTATGTCAGGTTGAAGAGCCATTGGGGCGGAGGGGGTGTTTCCCACCAGGGTTTTGTGCATGTAAATGTTTGACAAAATACCACTTCCTGTAAGCTTTTCCACTGTAGATGACCACCTAGTTCTCCTATATGTTAAAGCTGGCCCCAGATGAATCCAATTCAGAGCTGCAAATAAAAATATTATTAATAATTCCTTACATTTATATAACTTTTTTCTCACTATTCAAGTACCAAATCTTGATACATGAAAATTGTATTACCTATTTATTGTAATATTTATAAACAGAATGCAATATCCACATCTTATCAGCCAAAAACACTGAGACCATAGGGGCTTCTCTTATATAAGCAGGCACATCATTCACAGCTTTGAGGCCCTGTAGCTAACATCCCACAATAATAAGTGCACCGGCATCTTGATACTGCAATACATATTCCGATTTGCGTGAAATGTTAAGTTTAGATAGATACAGTAAAGTAGGACCTTTTAAATCTTTATTTTTAAGAACGAGAATTTTTGATATCAATTTAAATGGAAGCCATTGTAACGATTTAAGGTTAGGAATTACAGTAATCCCTTGCTATATCGCGTTTCACCTTTCGCGGCTTCACTCTATCGCGGATTTTATATGTAAGCATATTTAAATATATATCGCGGATTTTTTGCTGGTTCTCGGATTTCTGTGGACAATGGGTCTTTTAATTTCCGGTACATGCTTCCTCAGTTGGTTTGCCCAGTTGATTTCATACAAGGGACGCTATTGGCAGATGGCTGAGAAGCTACCCAACTTACTTTTCTCTCTCTCTCTCTTGCGCTGACATTCTCTGATCCTGACGTAGGGGGATTGAGCAGGGGGGCTGTTCACACACCTACACGATACAGACACTCGTCTAAAAATGCTGCTCCCTTCTGTGCAGCTGCTTCGTGAAGTGACATGCTGCACGGTGCTTTGCATACTTAAAAGCTCGAAGGGCACGTTTTGATTTTTCACTGTTTGTTTTTCTCTGTCTCTCTCTCTCTCTCTCTTTCTCTGCTCCTGACGGAGGGGGTGTGAGCTGCCGCCTGCAACAGCTTTGTGCCGCGGTTCTTCGCATACTTAAAAGCCAAACAGCCCTATTGATTTTTGTTTGCTTTTTTCTCTCTCTCTCTGACATTCTCTGCTCCTGACGTGCACTCCTTTGAAGAGGAAGATATGTTTGCATTCTTTTAATTGTGAGACGGAACTGTCATCTCTGTCTTGTTATGGAGCACAGTTTAAACTTTTGAAAAAGAGACAAATGTTTGCTTGCTGTGTTTGAATAAAGTTCCTGTCTCTCTACAACCTCCTGTGTTTCTGTGCAAATCTGTGACCCAAGCATGACAATATAAAAATAACCATATAAACATATGGTTTCTATTTCGTGGATTTTCATCTTTCGCGGGGGGTTCTGGAACACAACCCCCGCGATGGAGGAGGGATTACTGTATATGGTCACACTTTCTATTTCTCATTATAATTGTTACAGCACCATGTGGAATTAAGTAAAAGCTGCTTTAAAAAGGTTGAAGCATCCAGTGAAAAAAAACATTTCAGGAGTCAGTCATACTTGGAAATAAATGCAGAATTTCTTATTATCCTTTTTAAGTTAATTCTGTCTCAATTTTCCAATATTTTTACGCTTGAAAGAAGAGGCTTTATTTGTGATCATTTGGGATTCTGATTTTCTTCCAAATAACAGGAAATTTTCTTTTTAGCTTAATTAGCAACTATTAAACTTCCCAGCAGAAGTGAGTCTGAGTATGCTGTGAGACGGATTGGCATCCAAACCGTGTTTGTTGTTGTGTTGTGCTCAGTACTGCTATGATATACTCCTGCTCCCTGTGATATAGCAATGCAGAAAACAGGTTCAAAAATAACTGATAGGGTGCATGAAACATGTTTTATATAGTGCAATCAATAACAAACAATTTAAACTGTAAGCCTAAATAAATGCTGTTTTTAAGTGAAAAAGCCTTGGAGTAAATAGTGCTGTGCAGCCACCCATTTTGCTGCCCTTACATTGATAGTGTTTCCTAACAGTATGCAACACCTTAAACAAGATTAATCCCAGTACATCTGCTGAACAAATTGTCCTATAATTTTAAACATTTGCTTTTGGAACATAACTGTTATTCAACCTGAATCATCTGATCATTTGCTATTTGAGTGTATTACTGTATTTTCACATGCACTCTTGAACCACACCTCATTTCCTGTAAAAACTGAGCAATCTGAAATACTGCATGATCCAGTCTTATACACATTCAGGTGAGCATTATATACTCAAATGATAAAACTGCCTTGTGCTGTATTTTGAAATGTCTTATAAAACTTTTTTTATTAAAACTTATTTTATTGATTTTATTTGAAGAAAACAACATTCTATACAATCATGTCAAACGTATCAAACCAGAATTCAACCCAGGCCCAAGAGAAAGAGAGGACAGCTGACAGCATGAGCAAACCTTTAAAAACAACAAAGAAAGGAGAATTTCCTTTTCCCCAATATAAATGCCTATTCTAAGATTCAATTAATTAGATATTTCCATAATAAAAGGTTTTGAACAGAACCTCTAACTGAGAATATAATTTTTTTCCAATTTCAAATAGTTTAAACTATCACTTACCTACTCCCTTAAAACAGGTGGGATGAGATTCTTCCAGCTAAGCAAGATGCTACATGCTATTAGTGAGGCAATTACAATCAATTTGTCCTTCTCCACTTTAAGCCCATCTGGGAGTACACCCAACACAGCTTTTTTTTTATTAATTTTATTTAATTTATTAAAATCAAATAACATTCCATACACATAACTCAAGTTTTACAAAAAGAAAAAAAAAGAAAGTTTGAAACAAATCAACCCCCACCCCTAAGAAAGAGAGCTAGGCCAGCAGTGTAAAACTTTATGCTAATAAAGACAAATGAATAGATAAAACAATAAATGAATAAAGATAAATGGAGTAAAAGAGGGGATAGAACCTACTTCCTACTTCCTCAATTTAAATGCTTATTCTAAAATGTTATTGATTAGATTCTGCCAGGTTTTGAAAAGGTTTTGTACAGATCCTCTAAGTGCGAAATTGATTTTTTCCAGTTTCAAATAGTATATAACATCGAGTTAGTTACCCACCGACTTAGAACAGGTGAGTTAGGATTTTTCCAGTTGAGTAAGATAACTCTACGTGCCAATAGTGTAGTAAAGGCAATTACAGTTTGTTTGTCCTTCACTTTAAGCCCATCTGGAAGTACACCAAAGACAGCTGATTTTTGTACAGAATGATTGAATCTTGGACAATGTTAAACAAGATAAATATGCTTGATAAAAGATTCAGTTTTAATGAGTGAATGCTTTGCACATATGGAGCTAGATTGTATTCTATGCATAGCTGCCTTCCACTCCTTTTCTGAGATGTTAACTGAAAGATCCTTTCCTTACCATAACCTGGGATATTTGAAAGGAAGGGACTTTAAAATATTTTATATATTGTTGAGATGCTGTCTGAGCCTTAGAATAGAAATGGGTGGGAGGTGATGAAAATTGGGCAGGATCATTTTAGCAAAATTTCTGATTTGAAAGCAGTGGAAAAATTGTTGATTGGAAGTTAAATTTGAACTGTAAATGTTCATAAGATGTGAAGACATTATCAACATATAATTCTCTAAGTGTCTTAATCCCAGACATTTTCCTAACATTAAATACAATGTAGGCTTGAGAGAGAAGTAAAAGGTGATTATCATGTAGAGCTGCAACAGATAAAAGCTTTCTCTGTCTTACAGTGCTTCCTGCAGTGGTTCCATATTCTGAGTGATTGGTGGACAATTGGATAATTACCGTATATACTCACGTTTAAGTTCTCTTGTGGTTAAGTCAGGGCTTGATTTTCCTGTATAATTTCCAGTATTTTATAATGTCGGTCGTATAAGTCCAATGCGGAAAACTCTCGCTATTGGTCCAAGAGATTATGATATGCTAACACCCACCTGAGGAACCACAGAGCACACTGCCTTTTTTTCTATGTATTGTGCCTATGTAACCACGTGGTAATACCTGAACTATTCCGAAGTGATGTTTGCACTGTTTTGTGTTTTTTGTGTTTCACACCCTCATAAAACTTTATTGTAAGAGCATCCCTGATCTATGATGGAGCGTTCGATCAGAAGAAAATATGAAGCTGGTTTTAAATTAAAAATCATTGAAGTGGTGAAAGAAATTGGTAACTGCTCTGATGCAACAAAATTCGATGTGTCTGAGAAACTGGTGTGAGACTGGAGAATGTAAGTAGATGTAAAAAAATTAATAAGTGTCACATTTTTGAACGGGTGTTTAAGTTTGGTCTGATTTTATGATTAATTTTTCGGGTTTCAAGACCTGACTTATACGCGAGTATATACGGTAGTATATTGACAATAATTTGTATTTGCTGGGGCACAAAGCAGGGCGTTTAAAAATTTGCAGCAAGATTTTATTTCTATTGCAGACCAGGCTTGTATATATTCATCAATATGTGTCAATGTTCAGGCCTTTATAGCTTGTATATTTATGTGACGATTCAGGTTCTGCTCCAAGCTCCCATCTTACTTCTAGGAGCCCTCGAACTTGACACCGTCGGTAATGTCACCGATGAGCTAGGCAGTGAAGACATCAACCATGTAGCAAGGGGATGGTGCGAAATGTGCAAAAGTACTTTTATTAAAAATCAGCAAAATCAAAGTGTCCAAATGGATAGTGCAGTGTTTCTCAAATAAGTCATTAAATAACTAATCCAATAAAACAAATGAACTGTGGAGGTTAAAAACACACTAGAAAAAAAATCCTTTAAAAACCGAGGTTAAAATAATGGCTGAAAGCAGTCTTTCTTTAAAACTAAAGCCATGTGAGTTCTTCTACTGGCGGCTCCCCTGCTTCTCCCATTCGGGCCCCGCAACAGGGGAGTCGCCCTACCAGCAAATGGAGCTCCTTCTTTTCTGATCTGGTAGCCCTCCGATCCCCTGCTACAGGGCCGCTGCTGGCCAAATGGGTGCCCTAAGCAGAAATTTACTTTTGTGCCCCCTCCCCGAAATATTAGTTAGGCAGCCGTAACAGAGGTGAGGGCGCGTGCGTCATCACGTGTGCTTAGCCTACTCTGCGTTCACTGTGAAATGCAATATATACATTTATATTTTTGTTTATTTGTATATGTATATTATTAATATTAATTTATTATTATAATATATAAAAACGATTTTTTTGAGCAGCTGGGATGGTGCCCCCTGGGAGTTGGTGCCCTACGCAGACTGCGTACTCTGCGTATAGGGAGCAGCGGTACTGCCCTGCTACGTTGGGCTCCAGCTGGACCGGGACTTGGGTTCCTTCTCCAGCGGCCAGGGCGCTCACGTGGGGGCCTCCACGATTCCCGCTACCTTCTGTGCCGAGTTGTTTCCTCTGCCAGTCACTCCAGCTCCTCTAAACTGTTCAGCTGGAGCGACCGCTTTCAAAAGTCCCCCTCCGTGAGTTGGCCAAACACTCCTCTGGGGCTCTCCTACCAGCTGCATCAAACTTTCACGAGCCTGCTCTTGCTCTTCTGCACTGGCTCTCTCCTTCCTGCCTCCTTCTTCTCCATTAACTCCCATTCTTTCTCTCTCTCTTTTTTTTTTCCCCATCCACCTCGCACTTCTATTATTTATTACGGGGATATGGATCAGGTGTGGCAAGTAGCACCTCCTGGCAACAATTACAGATGCAGACAACTCCTCACCGGTGCACTTAAGCGAGGACTGTCCACATCACGATTCACCCGGGAACCGCTCCGGCCACACTACCATGCCTCCTCTCTAAGCCGCGAGGGCAGCGATTATTTATTTAAAAAGTGGCCTTTGATCTGAGCTGTGGACCTGCTATACCACAATTTGCCATCCAGTAATAAAACTGAAAGTTAGATAGTGCCTTGCCACCTTCTGTTTTAGGCTGTTGTAGAGTCACCCTTTAGATGTGTGGATGTTTCGAATTCCAAATAAATGAGGATATAATCTAATTTCTTAAAGAACAATTTGTTAATATATATGGGGATATTCTGAAATAGAAAATGAAGCTTGGGAAGGATGTTCATCTTGACAATATGAATTCTCCCTGCTAATGTGAGATGCAGGGTAGACCATCTGTTCACATATTGTTTAATTGCAGATAGCAAAATTTAGTTGAAAATGGTCTTTATAGTCACTTGTGATGTTTATCCCTAGGTATTTAAACTGATCTGCTAAAATAAATGGGAAGGTGTCCAATCTAATATTGTGTGATAGAGAGTTAACTGGAAAAAGCACACTTCTATTCATATTCATTTTGAGTCCAGGTATCTTTTGAAATTCTGCTAGTGAATTGAGGACTGCTGATACAGACGTTTGAGGGTACCATATCATCTGCATATAGTGATATTATCTGTTCAAGTCCTTCCCTGGAAATCCCCTTTATCTCTGATGAATTTTGAAAGTGAATAGCCAATGGCAATGGAGACTGCAAAGAAGCAATGGTGACAGAGGACATCCTTATCGAGTACCATGTTCAAGTATCTTGAAATAATGTTGTTAAAACACGCAGAGGCTCCTGGACTGGCATAAAGTAGTTTGATTCATGCACATATGTTTGTGCCAAACCCAAATTTGTGCAATGTGATGAATAGGTAGTATCATTCAACCTTGTCAAATACTTTTTCTGTGATAATAAGATTTCTGGGTGAGTATATTACATTAAACAAACACTGAAGATTAGAAGCTGTGCCTACTTTTAATAAATGCGATTTGGTTTTGTGACATTACAGAAGGAAGTACTTACTCAGTCCTTCTACCTAGAACTTTGTATAGTATCTTAACATCATTATTCAGAAGTGAAACTGGCCTGTATAATTTGCATTTTAAATCCTCATTTTTCTTTGGAAAGACGGTAATTAATATTTGGCAATAAGTTTGAGGCAGAATTTTGTTGTGTCTAGCTTCTATAAACGTTGCTAATTGTAGTGGAGCTAATTTATTTGAAATTTCTTTATAAAATTACACTGAGTAGCTATCAGGGCCTTCTACTTTCCCACACTGAAGTGAGTTTATAGTGTCTTGGAATTCTGAGACTGTCAGAGGTTTATTCAGTTCCTCTGCACTGAGTATTTAGCTGAGGTATTTGTAATACATCAAAAATGTATTTGATTGTGCCTTATCTTCTTTAAACTGAGTAGAATATGTGAATTTATAGTAATCTCTATAGTACTGTATGTGTTGGTTATATTTTTATGGTCAATGATATTATTTCTGTCTGTGTTGCTAATTTTTGTTATTGCATTGCTAACTTCCTGCTTGTGGTTTTGTGGAGCTAAGATCTTATTAGCCTTTTCTTCATTTTCATAGTAATGATGTCATGATTTAAAGATGAGCTGTTCTGTTTCTTTTGTTGTCAAGAGGTTAAATTCTGATTGCAAAACCTGTCTTTTCCTGTAAAGTGCCTCATTTGGAAATTTGGCATATTCTTGATCTATTCTGGTGATTTTGCTGATTAACTCTGATACTTTCTTGGTTTCCAATTTATTTTGGTTGGAAAGATATGAAATACTCTGCCCTCTTAAAAACGTCTTCAGAGTTTCCCATAGTATTCCTACAGAGACCTCTGAGGATGCATTTGTCTCTCTAAAATAATCAGTTGGCTTGTAGATGAATTCTGCACAGTTCTCATAAGCTAAAGTCAAAAGGGGTAAGACGCCAGCTATGAGATGAGTATGTAGAGCATAGTGATTTAAGCTCTGTGATCAGTGGGACATGATCAGAGATAACAACAGCGTTATACTTGCAAGATTTCATATTGGGCATTAAATTATTATCTATAAATGATCAATTCTTGAGTAACTGTGATGAACTGGTGAGAAGAAGGAAAGTGCTCTTTAGTTTGGATTTTAAAATCTCCATGGGTCTGATAAGTTATGATCAATTACAAACTGTGTTATTATTTTTGCAGTGTTAGATTTTATCACCACTGTAGTTGAAGACTGATCCAAGTCTGGGTTTAAAAAACAATTAAAGCCTCCAGCCATAATAATTTTATGTGTTTTCAAATTAGGAATGCATGCAAATACATTTTGGATGAAAGCTCTATCATCCACATTAGGTGCATAGATTTTTATCAAAATGTATTTAGATTTAAATAAATTACCCATCACCATGACATTTTTCCCTACAGGATCAGATACTGATACTACAAATGAGAATATTTTATGTATTAAGATTAACACATCTCTTGTATTCTTTGTATAGAGAGGTTGGGAGCATGCTCTGATTACATTGCGTTGCCGCACCCACCCCACAGTGAACCACCTAGATTAGGATCCGAGGGTAGCTGTGCAACAGATGACACTTCAGCACCACATTGAACAGTGTGAGGTTTTTTACAGTGGCTGGAGTGCCAACCCCTGTGTTTTCCCTGCAAGTTGCTTGCAGGGCTGGATCCAGAGAAAGTCAAACCCAGGACAGAGAAATTGCAGGTTAAGGGCCTTGCTCTGGGGCCCAACAGAGTAGAGTCACTTCTGGCATTTATGGGATTCGAACCGGCAAACTTCCAATTGTTGGCACAGATCCCTCGCCTTTCTAGCCACCACTCCATCTATATCTTTGTATAGACGGAGTAAAACATTTGGCCAATCCAATCTCTTTGCAACCAAAGCTGGTCCTTACATCTTAAGCGAGTCTCCTGTAAAAACACTATCTTGTCAATTAGACTTGTTAGGTGAGAAATAATAAAAAAAAAATTTTTTTCTCTTTAGATCATGATTGAGACCTTTGACATTCCAGCTCGCAAAGTTTACTATTTGGTTAGACACTGCTTCTGAACTTTTGAGAACATTTTGCAAACTTAAGTAAAGGTAGTATGTTGTTTCGTACAATAGCTTTAACCTTGATTTCATATTTTTGCCAGGTATTTTGGTTACAAAGCCCATTATTATTTTGGCACTTACAGTTGTTGGGGTAAAAAGGATAACTAAGAAGTAACTTGTTCTTTCCTCCCAGCCCTCTAGACCACACTTTGCAAAGTCCCAGTCCTCTGACATGCCAAGAAAAAGGGCACATCCAGAACAAAACAAATGTCCAGCAGCAGTGTAATAAGGATTAAAATTGAGATATCTTATGATAATACAGTCCAAATACAATATACCTAGGGTATGATGTTAAACAATGCCCTCAGGATAAAAAGGTTCTAATAACACTGTAAATTACTAGTTAATTAGTGGTTACCAAAATATAAATATATTTAATAGAAGTTTCAATATAGTAATTGGAAAGAAAAAAAAAATGGCCAAAAAGGAAATAGAATATATAGTTATGGCAAATATTGCATTACAAATAGACCAAGTTGCAAGCAGAATCTTCTTTGCATAACCCAGACACAATATGAACCATGTTCATGTTTTAAATGATGTCGGGTTCAGTCTTTTTATCTCTTCTTCTGCTTCTTTAGGAGAATTAAAGATGTAGAATTGGTCATCAGAAATCACTTTGAATTTAGCAGGAAACAAGAGGCTGTATCTGATTTTGGCTTTCCATAAGCGCTGTTTAATGCTCTAGAATGCAACTAGTTTGGTAGCTGTTGAAGGAGAGAAATCTGGGAAAATATGTATGTAATTATTTTCAAATATAATCTCCTCTTTCTGTCTAAGAATCAACATCAAATATTTTTTTAACCCACAGTTTGTCAAAACAGCTTTTCTGTTTTGAGACATTCAATCCATGTATATGGTAAGCTGCTGAGACCTTGGTGTATGATTTGAAATCCTCTCCAGTTATTTTAGGGAATAGTTCAACTATGAGTTTCACTGAGTTTGGACTGGGAGAGCATGCATTCTGATATTGTTCCTTCCAGCACTGCTAGTTTATTACCAAGCATTTGCTTTCAGAATTTACAGAAGCTTCTTTTTTGTAGACGGCAGAAATCAATTGTTCAACTTCTTCAATATGAATCGTAAATGTTTGCTTAACTTCTTCAAGATGAGCACCAAGTACTCTAATTTTATTCTCAATTTGACTCATATTTTCCTTGATTTTTTTTCTCAATTCTTGTTAGAATGATTTTAAAGTTTACAGCAAAGTTATTGCTTAAGTGTACCTCCTGGTCTTTTATGTCCTGAAGCAGCTTATCATTTTTCTTGTGTATATCTTTCCTTATATTCTTCTTTGTGTCACTCTTTATATCATTTATATTCCCCCAAGTGTGGTAATTATTGCCTTCAGCTCGGACAGTTCCTTTCCATCTTCTCTGCGCTCCAAAATCAGAGTTGCGAGTCCCGTTAGAGATGATGCTGTTGTCTCACTGAGGATATTGGCAGTTGTAGACAGCGGGGATAGAGAAGTCATGCTCAATTCCAATAACCTGCTTGAGATTGGCAAATTCTCATTGTCCACTACATTCTCTCTCATCTGGAGCCGAAGCTGCAGCGCAATATCCTGGCTGATCCATTCCTTCATCAAAGTCGGTCTCTGGCAGACCAACTTGAGACTGGTTTAAACTTCTACAAAGCTTAAGCTACCTATTCCTTATCTTTCTGACCCCTTGGTCCCCTGCTCATGCTTTTAATATACTTGTAATTAAATCCTCTCATGTTGACTACATACAGGATATCTCGGAATGATAGCAAAAAAGGAAAAAAGCACCACTGCCAACGGAGCTCCGTCCTAGACGTCCATCTTTCACAATGGAAGAGACCAACTCTGAAATGTCTTATAAAACTAAATCAAATGGTGTACAAACTGAATAGAAAAGTACATTATGGTATTCAAAACAATGCTAAAAACTACAGGATTCAATACCTGATTGCAAACTGGATATAATCAAGCTCATCACCTAGGATAATGACAAATATGCACACCACACTACTGGTACAGTACTTATTACAATACTTACAGTGCACCTCTGACCATCAGTATGGACTGTCCATAACTGAAGACCAATGAGGAAGCTACACACAGGAAAATCGGCAACATTCCTTGAATTCTTAAGACTTGTACTGACAAACTTTGTGGTATCCTTTGTTACCTGTTCAGTCTGTCCCTAAGGCTTCTGAAAATGCTGCTGATGTGTAAAACGTCCTGCATTGCTACTGTTCCAAAGACTACAGACCAATGGCACTTACGTCCCACATTATGTGCAGAAGGTTGTCATTTTTATCTTTTCTATATCCTTTGAGAGACTGGTCCTGTATTATACAAGTAAGCCCGCGATTCGCTAGCGAATCGGAAATCCAAGAATGGCAGTCAGTTTCTGTTCTGTCCGATATCTGGATGGATGACATATCATGGAGGGTGGGTGAGTCTGGGGAAATGTCATTTAATTACATATCTGTAGTAAAGCGGTCTCGTTTTGTGGAGATGTGATTCCGTTGCCTTTGCTGACCCAGACCGCTGGCAGAGTGGAGCACAGCAAGTTCAGTTTACAGGTTGTGGTGTTCGTGTGCCAGCCACTGAATCTGGGAAGCCGCTGGGTTAGAGTCTGTGACCGCTATGTGATCTATATTACTGGCACAGTGGATTAGAGCAAGTGTAGCTCACAGGTTGTGTTGTTTGGGCGCCACGTACCGACTCTGGGAAGCCGCTGCGTTTGACTGTACAGGTTGTGTTGTTTGGGCGCTCAGAGGTTGTGTTGTTCGGGCACCACCTGGAAGCCGCTGCGTTTGACTCTGGACTCTGGGGCGGGCACCAAGGCCGCAGTGCGCATGCGCCACGGTGCGTACACCATGCATATGTTAACTGTGGTTTAGTAAGATAGATGTTCTTATATACACCATAACATAAACTAGTTAATCCAATGAAGAATGATGGAGGCCATGATGATGCCATTTAACACTTGTGGTCAACAGGGGGCGCTTCAGCTCCCCAACACTTGACACAAAGGCAAACAAGAATAAAATGAACAAAATAGTGTTTATTGTTGGAAACGCTTCCTTTATAAGCATTTCCCACCACAGCCTCAAGAATGTCTTTGGCAATTACAATGCTGAAGAAGAGTTGTCATCAGTGCTGTGTGCGCAGATGAAGGGTTCATCCATGTCTGCAACAAAGAGAGCCTAGAAGAGAATTCTGGACTCTGTATGAGAACTCAGGTGGCATCCTTAAAATTTCCTGTATTACACAATGATATGAGATAGTGCCTTAATGATATGCCACGGCGCATTACGTTGTGTTATTTGGGCACCACCTACTGACTCCGGGAAGCCGCTGCATTTGACTCTGGGGCGGGCGCCACCACATTTTGGAACGCTGCCGCGTTTGACTCTGGACTCTGGGGCGGGCGCCAAACTGAATGACCTTTATGTGATCTACATTACTGGCACAGTGGATTAGAGCAAGTCTAGTTTACAGGTGGCGGGCTCGTTGCAGTGCGGCAGTGCGCGTGACATCCGGTTTACAACCTTCTCGTCCATATTACTATCCTTTCTGTGGCTGTGTCATTAGCTATGGGCGGGCTCGTTGCAGTGCAGCAGTGCGTGTGCGCTTCGATGCGCCCTGCGTCCATAACCTTCGGTTAGTAATATGGATGAGTCATCTTGTGGTAGACCACCTGGATCCACTGCTTGGCAATTCTTAATTGGCCTGCTTTATGGGTGACTGGAATAAGCAATGGACTGGTGCCCTGCCAATGACTGATTCTTTTCTTGCATGTAATACTGTTGGATAAGGTTCTGGCTACCTACAACATTAATGTGAATTAAGTGCATTTGCGAATGATGTGTTACTTGTATTTTGTTGGTTATTTCAGGTTATTGTTTCTGTATTATATTTTTAAAGTTTTGTACAAAGCAAGGGAAGGAGGCTAAAGACAACCTGATGCCAGCATTTCCTTGCAGTGGGGTAGTGATATGTTGAGCAATGGATCAAGTGTTTTTTATTCTGGCTTGTTTCTAATGTAGACTTTATATTCTCACTACAAATGTGATAAAAAATCACTTTCATTCCAGGTTCCTGAAATCTAATACTATAGCATTACCATTAGACTTAGATATAAGATCCAACTTGGAAAACAGCGGTCTTTCTTTGGCAGCTCTGAAATTTATTAAAGATCCCACTGACAAAACTATTGAAGCTGCGAGTCAGGGTTACTTGTAAAAAAAAACACAGAAACAGGAATAATAAAGTTTAAAAGGAAGAAGGGGTAAAAACAGAATGTTGGACATTAGGTGAAAAAGGATTGGACATTTTGCATTGAAGTCAAATTAAAATAAGGTAGTCTGTGAAAGATTATTTGAGGTTTTTATTTTCCTCAACTGTTTCCATTTCCTTGGTTTACAGCCATATTCCTTTGATCCAGATGGGATGTTTATATGAGGGAAAGCTGCACAGTAATTTCAGAAGTCATTTTTACTTTTTATTTTAGATGGATAATTTATATTCTTGGACATTTTAGTGGTAGTATTGGTATTTATTTATTTTGTCAGTGGTTTGTTTTGTTTAACTGCTAGGCCCGCAGTGGAATGTTAATGTAATGATGTTAAGGCAGCAATAGTTCATGCTTTTTTTTTGTGTTTAACGATTGAGGCTGTACAATATAAAGAATGTAGTATTTAAATGTCTCCTACCCATTTAGTATGCTTTCAGTAGTACACTTGAAATAAGAATGAATAACTAGAAAAAGACCATCTATCCATCCGTTTTCTGAACCTGATTTCTACATTACATGGTTTCAGCAGTGTACAATATATCTCAACAGCCTCAAGCACAAGGCAGGAACCATCTCTGAGTGAGAACACATTAAGATAAACGTGCACATGGCCAAGTTAGCATTGTTCATTTCCATAAAATGTGTAATTGAGAAAATAATATAACTAAACTCCTCCTAGGAATTAAATACTGATCCCTGGAGTTATGAGAGGCAACACTTTTAAGCTCTGGTCCATTGTGCTGTCCTTAGAAGAAAAAAAAAAGAGGTACAGATTCTCTTGGGTGAAAAAAATGAAATGCTGAACTGCAACATACATCAAGAGAACACCTGGAGTAAGAAAATTTGGTATAGATACTGGGGCCAAATCAACTGCAAAAAGAAGGTTGGAACACTTCAAAGAATATACAAATCAAGAAGTGACACTGGCCTGACATACATTTCCCATTCTTGTATTCAGCATTTACTTGCTCTTTCTTTATGTCTGGCCAGTTCCTTTTTAGGATAACCACAAAGGAAAATAAAGACTTTGATTGGAATTTGTCTTGCAGAAAGCCAAAAAATGTAAACAAATGAATTAAAAATCATCTACCTACACATACAGTGTGCATTTCTCCAGAAAGTTAAAGTTAGCATAACTGTAAAATTATGAATATATAAAGTGAAATTAATGTTTATGAAGTAAATTCTTAAGTCGATTTTTTATATCTATAGTCATATTTTACAGCATATATTTCAATGTGACAAACCTGATATACTTTATATGAAGTGCATTTTCATTACATAAAACGGTGTTACCTGAGTATGATATGTTTGGGATAAGAATTAGCACTTCCACATCTGCCAAGGTTCTCTCCTGAAAAAGAGAGACTTATTGCCTGCAGGAATAAGGTAAGCAGCTGCTTCAAGCTATGGAGCTCAAATACCTGAGGGTCTTGTTCAGGAGGAACTTTAGAGATGAATGTGAGATTAATATTTTTATAAAATTACGTTTGGCTGTTAATTTAGTGGAAATAAAAGTGTCAAATGCCAAGCTATATTCCACAAACAGTTTTCTGACTATTTTTTGCCCTGTGAGTGGATTAGGCCAATATGGAGTGTAACAGAGATTGCATCCTCTGTTGACCAATTTGCCCAGCATGTGAAATGATTTTTGTCAAAAGTAGCAGGAACAGGTAGTTTTTATATGTGTAAAGATTAGCCCTTCAAAGGACAATAGGAGTAAGTGTGATTGAGCAGTGGCCATCAAGGCAAGTCACATCTTAATGCATGAGCACCATCATCTGAGGCTGTGAAAGATTAAAGACTATAGACTGCTGGTCAGCTCATGGCCTGAGTACCCACCCAAGGATGCTGTTAAGGCCAGCAGCCTTGCAGGTGCTTACTCTGTGTAGCGTGCTCTTTACATCAGATGTGGAAAATGTGTACACTTGTTTCATCTGGGTGGTATTTCTATGGGCATCTACTTATTATCAAGTATTAAATGTCAAATATTAAACCTTTATTAATAACCATACTGTCACAGTTTTTATAAAGTCATATTTTATTGATCTGAGTATGTAGGAAAAATGTCATATACATATGTGCCCATTTAAAATTTGTTTCTTATAAACTTAAGAGTTCTATTCTTTAATCAAAAATAAGAATCCTTTTAGATTCAACAGAATAAGATGAAAAAGTATTGAAGGAAAAAGAAACATTTTTACACAACTTTCGTGTAATTCTGATACCTATAGTAATTCCCATCTCTATAAGACTCTATATCTTGTGTACAAAAATATCAGTTATTCTAGTTCTAACAATTTAGGTTGGCATCCAGTATATATCAACAGTCACATTCTTCACTTTGCATAATGAGCTAATTTTCCAAGTACTTTCAAAGGAAAAAAAGCAAATAAAAGTTAGCATACATTTCAAGTTGTAAATAATCAAATCCTAGAGTATTCAGCCTGTTAATATCTGTTTTTTGGCAAATAATGTGAAGTAATCATGTTTAATTATCCCACTCAACATTTTGAAAGGCATTACTTAACATTCGAAAGCAAGTCTGAATAAAATAATTTGATGGCCTATTGAAATGCTGGCAAAACATGTATGATTACTTTAATACAAACGTTTATTATTTTCCCCTGTATTGGGGCACATACTTTTTATAGCATGATGCTGAGTAGTAATTTGAAAGAAGCGTCTGTTTTCACTTAGTTCTGACTTTCTCTCAGCTTATATTTCCTTGCACTATTCACATACATATTTAAAAGTACTATCATAGTTCTAAACATTTATTTTATGTTTTAATCAAAATATTTGTAAACTACACTTAGATATTTATACATAATAAGTTGTAAATGTTTTAGTATTTGTTTTCCCTGAACATTTATTATCTTAAAAGTTTCCATAGCAGATTTGTTTTTGCCTACGATGTGTTTAGAATAGATTTACAATTCTAAGAGCCCACATAGCTTGACATTCATCTTAGTATGGTAGAACAAAATGCATTAAAGCTATATGCAGGAATTCTCAGCGAAAATTGCTTTTGCAGTGTTGTAGTATTACGCAACCAGATCAACCTAATATCTTCAATTGCTATGCGAACACTAGATGCTCCATTTTGTTTTATCTGACAACGCTTGTAAAAGAATAATTAAAATTCAATCACACATACTGGAGGATATCATTGCACTATTAGACACTTTTTATACTTATTTTGCTTCATATTTAGCAAATTGTTGTAAGAATTTAAAGAAATATGATGAAAGTTGTGAGGGAAAAATATACTTGAAACTGCCTGCTTGTTTAACTAGGGCATCTTGACATTTGTACCAGCACATTTAAATCAGAAAGTGAGATCATATATAACATTTTACTTGATACTCTGTTCTCTGATAACAATTTACATGTGAAAAGTCTTATTTCTTTTAACCAGGTGTTACTCATGACTCTTAATGATTAAATATTTAGGGTCTTTACATTTTACTTAATAGCAGAGGTGTGGTTCTGGAACAAACCATTTATCTCTATGCTGATTGGTGTGTCTGAAATACTTCACAGTCATTATATCTAAATGAACCAGCAAGCCCGCGATTCTCGAAAGAATCGCAAATCCAAGAATGGCAATCACTTTCTGTTCCCTCCGATACTTGGAGGGATGAAATATCATGGAGGGTGGGTACATCCTGGGAAAGTTCATTTAATTAAATAAACATATTTGTACTAAAGCGGTTTCTTTTTGGAGCTGTGACTCATCTGGTTCAGGTGTTTCAGAAGCGCGTTGTAGGCACCTTTATTTATTGTTTTTATCCATGCAGTCTCTTTTTTGTTTTTCTATGGCTGTGTTGTCAGCGAGAAGTCGTTTGCTGACAGCGGCGGATTCGCGTGCTGAAGTGACCATGGCGGCGGATCCGGGCATGGAGGGCAACATTACTAAATGAACGTGGTATATGCGGTGGTGTGAGCGGTCGCGTTCGGGCAGCTGTACAACCTGGCATGCACGCTTTACCTCAGGTTTAGTTCACAGGTCGTAGCCATGGTAAAGTTTTCATTTAATTAAATAAACATATTTGTACTAAAGCGGTTTCTTTGTGTGGGCACCTTCGTTCATTGTTTTTATCCATACAGGCTCGTGTTTGTATTACTAATCGTTGAGCTCCTTCCATTTGGAGCCATGACTCCTTTGCCTCTGCTGTGTCAGAATCGCGTTGTGGGCGCATTCGTTTATTGTGTTTATCCATACGGGCTCGTTTTGTATTTCCATTAGTTGAGCTCTTTCATTGTGGAGCACTGACGTCTTTGCTTCTGGTGTGTCTGAAGCGCGTCGTAGGAGCCTCCGTGTATTGTTTTTATCCATGCGGTGTCATCTTTGTTGTTCTGTGGCTGTGTCGTTAAGTAGAAGTCGTTTACTGTTAGGAAGCATACTCCAACTTACACACACTGACTGCTGGCACAGTGGATTAGAGTAGGTGTAGTTTACAGGTTGTGGTGTTTGGGCACCACGCACTGACTCTGGGAACTACGGGCTCGGTTTTGTATTACAAATCGTTGAGCTCTTTCCATTTGGAGCCGTGACTCCTTTGCCTCTGCTGACACCGACTGCTGGCACAGTGGATTAGAGCAAGTTTAGTTTACAGGTTGTGTTGTTTGGGCGCCACCTACTGATTCTGGGAAGCCGCTGGGTTTGACTCTGGGGTGCTACGGCGCAGTGCGCATTCGCTTTGGTGCGTCCACCGTGCATAAATTAAACTGTTGTTTAGTAATATAGATGTTGCTGATTAAAAAAAAACTTTCTGTTAAATTTCTTCGGTCTGCCAAGCTGCATTAACAACAGCATGTTGGGCTCCACTTGTAGGTGTAAATAAAGAGTGATCATGTTTGGAGTTCATATATAACAATGTTTCAAGACTTATCTTTATGTACTATGTGTTTTAAACAAAACAAAGTACTCCATCATTCCTGTGAAAATTTACATATAGTGTCTCTTAGAGATGAGTGCTGGAACCAATACTGTATTATCTCTTTATTGCAACTCATGAACACAGACTTTGCTTCCTTTCAATGGAGATGTCGATTATTACTACAAATGCATACTTTACTATATGCTGTATGCCAGAGAAGTGGAAAAGGGCCAGCTGGCCTAGCAGGGCAGTCTTGGACTTTTCATATTCCAAATGACGCCCCTAATACAGCCACATTTGGTTTATTGTCTCCAGGAACACTATTAACTGCAGTTTTTTTTTCCTCTGGTACACTGCCAATATGCCAGTTCTTGTAGCCTCATGATTTATATTTTATTTTAGGCAAACCTTATGGATATCTCTGTTATTGTTCATTTCATTACAAGTGTTTGCGTATGTACAGTATGTAAACACTACATTTATTATTCATTGTTACTATTTTGCCTTTATAAGTCTGTATATGTGCTGTGAGCCTTTCTTCAGTGAACAATATATAAGTAAACTAAATTGAATTAAGTAACATTTATATTTTGCAGGATTTGAGGTTTGTTGTTCCCCAAAAGCAATTATTTTGTAGTATTACATCAGTCCAAACTAAAAAGAAATATGACAATTAAACTAAAATATGAGACACATTCAATACAAATTCAAAGAAGTAAAGAATAACCTACTTAAAGTAAAAGTAAACAGCAGGCTTGAAGCAAAAGTAAACAAAAAATTAAAATAGTTCTGTCTGTGAGCCAGTTTCAGCCAGCTGGAAGTCACAGAAATTCATGCCAGAGAGGATATTGGGGGTTTAAAGCAACTTAAAGAGCTTTTGCTAGGAGCCTCTTCTTGGAGACATGATCAAGGCCAGACTGTCTTTAAACACCTCACCAGGTAGAGCTTACAATTGTATTTAAAATATTACTCTGGGGAATAGTACTGTTCCCAGAAAAAAAGACATAGTGCTAATATGATTTTAATAAGAGATTTCATACATATAATAATTACAACATTTTCAGAAATACATTTGAGTTATAACAGATGTGTCTGGGTGCTTAAGAAGAGCAGGTGGAATAGCACGTTACACCTTGCATAAAATGTATATGTATCCCCTTTGCGTTTATTCAAAATTAGATATGAGCTATTCCACTATATAATAAAGTCCACGTTCCTCCTCAGTATGCAATAAACTGACCAAAGCTCTTTATTTAAAGCATGTATTACCAAATTTGTTTATAAAATACATGGTTGCCAGTGGCCAAAGCCCATTCTTGCCATTCACATTAGACAAAAGACAAAACAGCCCGGAAAAGGACATTTGACAGGAATAGATATTTTAAACAAAGTCAGAATTCTTACTCAATTCAAGTAAACTATGATGAAAATTGTTGATCATATACTTTTGATGTGACATAGGAAACTATCTAAGGGGTTGGAAATTAGATTAAATAACATGGAAACAGCATCCTTGACTCAATTTCTCATCCTCTGACCAGCCAGACAAGTGAAAACACAGTTTGACTAAATATAGATTAAAGAATGCAACTGTTACAATCCTGTGATCATTTAGCAAATCCCGAATATCCATTTTCAGACTAGCAGCTAAACAATTTGATTTCCATAGAAGGTACATAGACAGGCTTCAAAGAAGTAGTGATATATTTTAAAACATATCCAATTTGAATTGGCATTTTTAAACATTACAACTCTTGTAACAATCTACTCAGAAAATTTTTGGATGAAAAAAAAATGTGGTTACCATCACTGTTTTAATACACTGGACAATGAATATTTTGTTTCAAGAACACTTTTAGGTGTGTCTTATGGATTTAAGGCCTGCTGATCACAAACGTCACATTTAAATTTTCTTATCATGTTGTCCTGGAATGGAGAATCTTCCAATTTTGAACTGCATACCAGGATGAACTGAATTTACAGGACTCTTACAAGCAATTTGGCTACAGAGGAAATTCACATTTAAAGTATTTCTCTTTCATACATTCTTCCTGTATGGTACTGGTAAATTATAACTTTATTGCATCTGTTGCAATTAGTTTAAGTCTAGATGCTATACAGCTAGAAGCTGTTTTAATTAGTTTATAACCTGAAAATGAAGTAATACTATGGACATCACATGGCTAGAACCTACCTCAATTGGTTTATAAACTGGGAAAAGAAAGAAGTATGAAGCATGTAAAAAGATCAAAGGCTTTGAGCAGGGTCATTTATCACAAGGATAAGATAGTCAACCAAATGTGTAGAACATCACATGTCCCGGAAACCCGATGTGCATTGTAACAGATTGTCCAAGGGACAATAGAAAGTTACGACTAAAGGGCAATAACAGAGGAAGCGAACTCTGAGATCAAGATACATGTGACCGTTTCATCTGGATGTTGGAGAATATAATGAATCGGTAGCACTGACTGCTTAACCAAAAGCCGCCTAGGAAAATATCCAATCCATAAAATTTCAGATTTTAAGTAAGCTTTTCTAAGTTTATATCTAGACTTTGTTATCTGCTTTGTTTTCTGTAATATTTTCTTCTATTTGGTATTGTTATATGTTAAAAATACCACATTCCTTTTATATGTCTGTACTCTGTCTTTTATCTAGAGCAATTGAAAAAGGGCATCTAGTTTGGGGAAGACTGCTGCTTTTTTGTCCACAGGGTTTATATCAAGGCAGCAAGGTCACTCCTCAATAATTAGAACAACTGCAGTAAAATCAAGATATTGTTTGGTTGGTAAATGGCATATAACCAAAAGAACTGAGCATTTATGTGTGTTGTGAGGACACCCACATGTTTGTTAGTGCTACTTATAGTGAGTCCATATGCAGAGACTCCTATGTGGAATATTGTGGAGTAGCTAGTAGTTGGGCCACACTCGAGACTTTGTCTGGGTAGGATTGCTGTGTGTATCTGTGTGTGTGTTAATCTTCAAGGATGGGAGAAGATGAACCTAGTAAACCTGGTACCTGGTAAGTGTCACAAA
The DNA here is from genome assembly GCF_900747795.2 of Erpetoichthys calabaricus. Lineage (NCBI taxonomy): Eukaryota > Metazoa > Chordata > Cladistia > Polypteriformes > Polypteridae > Erpetoichthys > Erpetoichthys calabaricus. Next base: position 147,106,674 of record NC_041401.2, on the reverse strand, counting down.
TTTCACTTTGATACACATGTACTGTTCAATTGCAGTTGCCTATTTTTGTGATTTTTCTCTCATATTATAAATCTAAGATGCCCTAAAAGTAATGGCACTACTGCTAGGAATGCAGCTCTCTTGTTTCATTTGTGAATGGGATAGCGATATTGTGGGTTTCATTACTTTAAAAGAACTGGCAACTCCATAAACATTTAGTTCCAGGTTAGAAAAATGTGGTCCATAAACCACTTTATAAACCAACAATGATCTTTTTTGCTGCCTTCTCATATTAAACTTGGACTGATGAAAAATTTTGTAAAAGTTATCAACAAAGAAGGTGAAGGCTATTTAAGACAGATTTGTCCATGAATAGCTGATGCCACAATTAAGAAAGATGTTTTTGATGGTGCACATTTCAGACATTTTATCAATGAAGAGCAGTTTGAAGATCAGATCAGTGAGGCAGAAAGAAATTGCACAGAAGGCATTCATAAAATAAAAGTGAATTCCATGGTTCTCCAAATTCCTTCATAATACAGTCAATCTAAAATTGTGAAGTTGTCTATCATAATCACCAAAAATTTCAAGAAGCAAATCTTAAAAAAAAAAAGTTGTCCACTGACATTACACACAGTGTAGATACAGTTGTCTCCTAAAATTAATTTGTTAAAGAATGGTGATAAGTATTTTCTATATTACTCTCTATTTAAACTGCATTATGCTTGATCTTGATTACCTGACAGCCAGGCCTTGATTTATTTCTTCTACAGCCCAAAATCAAACAATGAATCCATGAATGAGCATTAGCATGACAGCCCCCCAGCCTTGACCTTGTAAGAAGACAAGAAGAGAAGTCCCAAAAAGAAAAAAAAAACAACCTTGTACAACACATAAAGCTGAACATAATTACTTTTCACAGACCTAGATGACCATTCTATCATACCCACCTCAGAAATACACTACTATAGTACAAACTACAAGTCAAAATAAAAGAATAGATTATACCACTCACTAAATACATGACTATCAAGCAAGCGCTTTGAAGGCCAAAGTGGACCAGGGTTCCATGTGAACAGCAGTTGAACATGTGTCAGTCAGCTCTAAGGGATGGACGAGTACCTTTCTGAATCATGGTGCAATGGTCTGCATCACCTACTGGGCCCATCGAAATAGAGTCAGGTAAATTAACCACACTCATGTACACCACATTAACATTGTGTCATTCACCATCTTAAAAGTACAGAACAATAGAAATGTTTTAGTACACTAGATACACCTATGTTAGTTCCATAACTGACATTGTTTTACATCAAAGGTGTTCACCTGGCAAGTCTTTCTAGCTGTTTTGTAACAATTCACACTAATTGATTACCTGATAGCCAGGCTTTGATTTACCAAAGGAGACAATTTTCCACCAGGTTTGTATATTTTAGTCCTATATCTCTTATTAATTAGCTTTGATTTTTAAAGGATACTACACCACTTATCTTAACACAATGCAGTGAGAGAACCTTACTGTCTGAAATAGAAATTAAAATCCAGTAATACACAAGGAAATATTGAATACATTATTTTATCATCCTTTTTCAGAAATACTATACACAAACATAGATAGCCAAATTATGAATAAAAGAAATTGTTATGTACTATATAATAACAAACAGAACTTGGCTTGTTGTGCGTTACCTGAAATGCGTAGAACAGAGCTCAGCCTATAGCTGAGTACAAAGCAGTGTTAAAACATCAACTGTTTAAACTTTCTTGGACAACAGACATGTTCCTATACCTTTTGAATCAGTAAGGCACAGCTACAGATAGCAAGTTTTCTTTGAAAGTTTAGTTCCCCATGAGGGAAAAACTCAAAGCAGAATGGTGACTGAGGCCTTTTTAATTAATAGATTTGAGAAACTGGTTGCTTATGTTTAGTTTGGAGGCCATTAAAAAGTGGTGCAATGTCATCAGTGTCATCAATGTGAAAGCTACTAGAGCTTCTCAGGCTACAATGACATTCTTTTATTTCAACACAACCACCGCTTTACTTTGTGAAAAGGCTAAGAAGCATGAGGATTCTGATTTTCACAACATTGCTGGCTTATTTGTTAGGTCACTTTGTTTTTTTTTAATGTTTTCGCAGAGAAAGTTGATATCGCAAGTGTCATGTTGCAGTATGTCAATGTCATCACTGACATAAACACATGTGGCATCCTGTGGTTTTAACTGGAGATGGCAAGTAGAGTTGCTGCTGCATAAAAAATTAGATGTGTTTGAAAAAAAAAATCAGTGAAAGAAACAGATTTTTTTTGTGTGTGTTTTAAAGAAATGAAATTGAGATTTCACTTAATTCATTTCTGGATTGAGAAGGATTAATCAGTTTAAAAAGAAACGTTTGTTTTTATTTGGAGAAGGTGAAAGCTCATTCATGTCTTGTCTGTCCAGGGAGCCAATTTGCAAGGTGGCAGCTACTTTGTTCATTGGAATTAGAGAATCTGAACTCCACATTCCTAACTTTTAGTTACTCCCACTAAATTTCTTTTTTTTGCCTTTCTGAATAATTTCCAAGATATTATTCTGTTTTTCATTTTAACTGCGATTTTTTTCTTCCACTTGGTGCCTAGATAGTTGTGTTTTAGTATCTGTGTATATTCACGCACATATGCTTTTTTCCCAGTTTTACTCTATTCTAGGATGCGTGTCTTGCATTAGTTTAAAGCAAGGCTAATCAACTGATAGGCCAGTGGATAAATTAACAACAATTTATTTCTTCTGTAGCCTAGAATTAGAACACCTGAATGAGCATTAACATGCCCTGTTTTTGACAGCCCCCCAGCCTTGACCTTGTAAGATGACCAATCTATCGTAGTGACCTCAGAAATATACTACAATAGTACAAACTACAAGTCAAAATAAAACAATAGATTATACCACTCACTAAATACAGAACTATCAAGCAAGCACTTTGAAGGCCAAAGTGGACTAGGAGTCCATGTGAACAGCAGTTGAACATGTGTCAGTCGGTCCTAAGGGATGGACATGTGCCTTTCTGAATCATGGTGCGATGGCCTCCATCGTCTACCGGTCCCATCGAAACGGAGTCAGGTAAATTAACTACATTCACCAACTTGAAAGTACAGAACAATACAAATGTTTTAGTACACTTGCTACATCTATGTTAGCACCATAACTGACATTGTTTTACATCAAAGGAGTTTACCTGGCATGTCTTTGCAGCTGTTTTGTAACAATTCACACTGATTAACACTAGAATTACCAGAGCCTACGAAAAAACTCGTAAATCCGTCCCACCTTAAATTGCGTCTTAAATCCGTTTGCACCTCTCCGCCAGAGTCCTTTGTCTTCTAAATGTGCTGATAAACAAAAGCTACTAGCAGCCAGCTATTCCATCCCCCCACTGACTTAGAATGAACTTCTCCTAGCTCAAGCCTTGCCTTGATTTGATTACCTGGGATTGAAGTGGAGTTTTACAGTGGAAATAATTCTAGCGTTATTTGGAATACACGCATTTCATGTGTGTTCCATTTCTATAGTAGGCTGTGCAAACACATTTTTAAAACAGAAACGTTTTTCATATTCTAATAGTAAATGACAAAATGTAGGCATAAACTATATAACGTATGAAGCCTGAAGTCCATATATCAAAGAAACACTTTCACAAAAGGTACAAATAAGAGAACACGTGCGCTTTCATTCAAAAAATTAAAAAAAAAAAAGCCGCGTTAGCATGCCACATTGACATTCTTACTACAACCGCTGTGGTGGCGTAATGGTATCAGCCCCTGACTGGGAATCAGAGGGTGGCGAGTTCGATCCCGCACGGCTCCACTTCGAGAAATGAACTGCTCTTACTCTTACAATTTTAGAATAACAACAGAAATTTGATTTCAGTCTGTAACAGCCGGTGTAACTTATGATACTGGTAAAGGTTAGCTTTTTTTTTTTTTTTAATTCACTTTTCATTCTCGCAGTCGCATTCAGAATCAATCCATACAACCCCATCTGACACAGCTGGTTTCACATAAATAAAAGTGCACTTTTATTCAAGACTATAACCGAAGAATAAAGAAAGCAAGTTACAGTTGGTGGTTGATACGACAGCTTGCGTGGTGCAATGTTAAGAACTGCTGATTTCCGATCCGTGCTATATAAAATCATCACATTCAAATATTAACAGTTCCCACACACCCAAGGTCCGCCATTCCTACATTTACGACATGTGTACTTGTTGCAGTGTACACACCTCTCTGTGCTATGGTTCCTATTACAGTGAATGAGCACCTGACACTGTACTTTCTTCCCTGGGGGAAGCTGAGGTCTTAGAACGGAAGTTTGTTGATGCTGTATCATCTTTTCTTTTTCCATCGCCTTTTCCTGTAAGAAGCGACGACGAAGTTCCTCTGCAAGGTGAGCCATGAACACTCTTCTTTTCTCAGTGGACCCCGTGCATGCCTTATACAGTACGTGTGCATTCATCGCTGCTAGGTCAAGGATGTTGTAGAACACAGCAACCGGCCACCTGCGTGTTCCTGTTCGCACTGAACAAGCACGCGCCTTCTGGTCCATGATGTCAACGCCACGCTGGGGAAAAAAGAAAGACAAATGTATGTGACATTTTGAAGAAATCATTTTATCACCAGAATAGCACCAGAATACTTCGTCACACTAATATTTTTTTCATTAGCATACCTTCATGTGGTTGTAGTCTGTGACCGTGTTTGGTTTTTTTTTTTTTTATCTTGCCCAATCTCCACATCATGGTGCATTGTGCTGAGAATGCAGACAGACTTCATCTTTTTGGGCACATACACTGTCAGCATGGCACTGGGAGATCTAAACACCAGCGTGGAGAATTGTTCGTGTACTGAACTGACTTTAGCTGCAGGTGGAAGTTCCCGTCGCACTTTATTCATGGTGCCAAGCAGAGTTGTATTGCGGTGCAGCAGTCTATTAGCCAGCGAAAGTGACGTGAAGAAGTTGTCTGTTGTTACGGTTCTGCCTTTTTGGATTGCGGCAGATTTGGAGACAAAGTACATGTGCAATGCCACTCCTTATTTAGGAAAAGATCCCAGTCGTCCCACGGGAGAAAGACTTTCCGAGTCTGTGGTCATAAAGCTTATGGAGCCATTTCTGGACAAAGGCAGAACCGTAACAACAGACAACTTCTAACGCGGCTTTTTTTTTTTACATTTTTTGAATGAAAGCGCACGTGTTCTCTTATTTGTACCTTTTGTGAAAGTGTTTCTTTGATATATGGACTTCAGGCTTCATACGTTATATAGTTTATGCCTACATTTTGTCATTTACTATTAGAATATGAAAAACGTTTCTGTTTTAAAAATGTGTTTGCACAGCCTACTATAGAAATGGAACACACATGAAATGCGTGTATTCCAAATAACGCTAGAATTATTTCCACTGTAAAACTCCACTTCAATCCCAGGTAATCAAATCAAGGCAAGGCTTGAGCTAGGAGAAGTTCATTCTAAGTCGGTGGGGGGATGGAATAGCTGGCTGCTAGTAGCTTTTGTTTATCAGCACATTTAGATGACAAAGGACTCTGGCGGAGAGGTGCAAACGGATTTAAGACGCGATTTAAGGTGGGACGGATTTACGAGTTTTTTCGTAGGCTCTGGTAATTCTAGTGTTAAGGACACTGGGTTTCTTTGATTTAAATCTTTTGTTCAGTTGGTGCCATTTGATGCCTATGAGGCTGAGGTCAACAGACCAGGTTATTAGGTTGAGTTGTGTCTCTGTTTTGTTCTACACCAGATAGTTCCTTGTACTGTAATATTAGTTGTTATTTTCTGAATGGTAACAGACTGTCTAAGTAGTTGCAGTTCTGATGGATTGGCATGGTTCTGAAGAATGCTATAATAATCATGCTAGTTGAGATAACTATTTTGTCAGTGAAGACCATAAACTTTGGACAGTTGAAAGAATCCAGAGTTTACAAAAGTAAGTCATTAAAATAAGGATAGAATGTATAAATGACACAAAAGCACTCTTCCATCAGGTATTACAAAATTGTCTTCTGGGAAATAAATAAATTAATAAATTAGTTAATCTATACTAATAAAAGGCAAAGCCCTCACTCACTGACTCACTCATCACTAATTCTCCAACTTCCCGTGTAGGTAGAAGGCTGAAATTTGGCAGGCTCATTCCTTACAGCTTACTTAAAAAGGTTAAGCAGGTTTCATTTCGAAATTCTACGCGTAACGGTCACAACTGAATCCTACTTACGTACATATATACATCCAGCTCGGTCGCCGTGTGAGGCGGGGTTGCGTCCTGCGTCCCCTGGCCTCCCACGTAGTTGGCTGCCTGCCTATATTGCGTCCCCCATCCCCATGCCTCCCACATAGTTGGCTGCCTGCCTATTTTACATGTTTGGAGAACCGCCAATGCCTCTTAAACATCTTAGATTCACAGGTGACGATTTGAGTTGAAACTTTGATGTTTATGAATGTTTCAGCTCTCAAAAGCTGTATGTGAAGTTATTGATGAAACCGGTTGTATGCTTACAACGCTTGACAGATGCCGAATGTCACTTCAACACAAGTCCTGCAAATACTAACGTAATTGAAACAAACCATGAAACTCAAACCGATAATGACAGCAACAATCCAAGCTGTGAGAAAATAGTAAAAAGGAGGCGTGTCAGACGTTGTGGTACATTTTCTGATGCAGCTAGACGGAAACAACTTTGTGACGCTGCCACCAAATACTCGCAGAAAAATCCACAAGTTAATAGACATGCTGTCGCTAAATACTCGCAGGCAAATCCACAACTTCATAGAGACGCTGTCGCTAAATACTCGCAGGCAAATCCACAAGTTCATAGAGATGCTGTTGCTAAATACAGTGGAACCTCGGTTCACGAACATAATTCGTTCCAAAACTCTGGTCGTAAACTGATTTGGTCGTGAACCGAAGCAATTTCCCCCATAGAATTGTATGTAAATACAATTAATCCGTTCCAGACCATACGAACTGTATGTAAATATATATTTTTTTAAGTTTTTAAGCACAAATATAGTTAATTAAACCATAGAATGCACAGCGTAATAGTAAACTAAATGTAAAAACATTGAATAACACTGAGAAAACCTTGAACAACAGATAAAACTAACACTGCAATAGTTTGCGCTATACCACTACCAACTGCTGGCTAAAAACACTTTTTTTTAATGAGTTTTAAGCACAGGGAAAAAAATGAACATTTGAAAAAATCCGTAATATAATAAACCACCAAGAAAAATAACATTGCAACAATGCACGCTATGAACCGATCGCTGTAAACATAAGTGAAAACAAAATCAAGCCCAGTGCATTCTTTAACTGCCTTCTCTACCTTATGAGTCCAGCCCTCTCTCTCGCTCGCGCTGCCTGTGTGTGTGCGCGGCTCTCTCTCGCTCTGCCTGTGTGTGTGCGTCTGTCTTTCTCTGGCGTTGCCTGTGTGTGCGCGCGGCTCTCTCTCTCGCACTGCCTGTGTGTGTGCGTCTGTCTCTCTCTGGTGCTGCCTGTGTGTGTGTGCGCGGCTCTCTCTCTCGTGCTGCCTGTGTGTGTGCGTCTGTCTCTCTCTCGCACTGCCTCTGTGTGTGTGTGTGTGTGTGTGTGTTGTGCGCTCTCTCGCTCTCTCTCTTGCTCGCTGCACAGGAAATGCACAGGAAGAGACTGAAGATATACAAACCGAAAGGGAAACTGGCTTGTTCATATACTGAGTGTGTGGTCGTGAACTGAGGCAAAAGTTTGGCAAACTTTTTGGTCATAAACCGATTTGTACGTGTACTGAGACGTTCGTGAAGTGAGGTTCCACTGTACTCGCAGGCAAATCCACAAGTTAATAGAGATGCTGCCGCTAAATATTTGCATGCAAATCCACAAGTTAATAGAGTTTCTGTTTCTAGGTACGATCCCAATAATAAAAAGTGGCTCATACGAAAACAACAGGTTTGGCTCAAAAAAGCCGATTGTGGATTTGTGTACAGCCGCCAAAACTTTGTAACGGCACGAGACTTCAGGTCACGTGTCTGCAAAAGAACCTAATTGAGGCAACTATTTTTACTGGCAGTGGCTCAGGGGAGAGAGTTTTTATTCCTCACATCCCCGTTATACCCTCTGATCTCCCATTTCAATTCAAATGCCTCCAATTTCCAGTAAGGCTCTGCTTCGCAATGACAATTAATAAGTCTCAGGGACAGACCCTACAAAAGGTTGGCACTGATTTGAGGCAAGATTGCTTTTCACATGGCCAACTGTACGTTGCATGCTCAAGTGTAAGCTCAGCGCACAGCTTGGTCATATTACAACCGGAGGGCCGAACTGACAACGTGGTATACAAAGAAATCCTTAACAAATAATTATTTGTATATTTTCCCTCAGTTTAAAAATGTTTACTTTTCTTCTTAATAACAATATTAAGGCAGTACTTCTCCGCTGCGAAGCGCGGGTATTTTGCTAGTTAATTAAATACTAGAATAACTGAAAAGAAAAAAAAAAACTCTGACTTGGCAGTCACAGTTATTAAGTAGACATACTTCTGTTGGTATAAAGGAACCCCCATATCGTTTCCTGACACACACATCTGCTAAATAATTTGTTGGCTGAAAGTACTCAGTGTTAGAGTATCAGAGAGAGGACATACACTATTGTTAATAATGCCACTCCATTTTGTTTCCATTGTGTCCTTCACTACAACCAAGAGTGTGTCCCTTAACTGAGCCTGCCATTTTAATTAGCTTGCTTATTCAGTGGGCCTCTTCTGAAGTTATGTTATCAGCTCACTACACCACAACGTAGAAAATCTCTGACCAGAGAATGTAGAAAATGTGAAGGATGTCTCTACTCACATTAAAAGAGCACAGTCTCCAAAGCAAAAGGTGTCTGCTCTGCCCTTTCATATAGAGTTCCCTTGTATTAAAAGACCAGTACAGCCTGTCAATAACGTGGACCTCGAAGTACTTGTATCAATGCACCACCTCTAAATACCCTCCCTGAATAGTGACTGAGCATAGAAGCTCTTTGGTCCCGTGAAAGTCAATAACTAGTTCCTTGGTTTCGTTGAGGATTAGTTTCAGGCAATTCTTTTTGCAACAATAAACAATGTTCTCCACCAGACTCATATACTCTGTCTCATCCACCTTAATGACACACCAAATAAATGCAGAATCATTTGAGAATCTCTGCAAGTGACAATGACCTGGGGCCTCATGCATAACGGCGTGCGTAGAATTCACACCAAAACATGGTGTACGGACAAAAGCGGAAATGTTCGTACGCACAAAAAAATCTAGATGCATAAGTCTCACTAACTTCCATGTTGTTCCGCTCCATAAATCCCAGCCAGTATGAAAAGTAACACCGTGCATGTGCCTGCTGCCACTCCCAAACTCCTCCCAGAAGTACACCTCTTTGAATATGCAAATCAATATAAATAGCCCTTAACACTAGAATTACCAGGGCCTACGAAAAAACTCGTAGATCCGGCCCACCTTAAATCGCTTCTTAAAACCTTTCTCACCTCTCTGCCAGCATCTTTTGTCATCTAAATGTACTGATAAAGACAAGCTGCCAGCAGCCGGCTATTCCATCCCCCCAACGACTTAGAACGTAAACAGGCTTTTCCCAGCTCTTGCCTTGATTGATTATCTGGGAGTGAAGTGGAGTTTTAGAGTAGAAATAATAAGATTGTTATTTGGAACACACGCATTTCATATGTGTTGCATTTCTACAGTAATCTGTGTAAACACATTGTTAAAACAGAAACGGTTTACAATATTCTAGTAGCAAATGACAAAATGTAGGCATAAACTATATAATGTATGAAGCCTGAAGTCCAAATATCAAAGAAACACTTTCACAAAAGGTACAAAAAAAAGCCACCGCCAAAAAAACCCGTCTTAGTGTCAGACATTGACATGATTTAATTATCACTGATTCTGTGGTGTAACAGTATCAGTCACTGACTGGGAAACAGAAGGTCATGAGTTCGATCCTGCACAACTCCCATTTGAGAAGTGTTCTTATTTTCACTATTTTAGAATAAAATGATACATTTGATTTCAGTCTGTAACAGCCGGTGTAATTTATGATATTTGTAAAGGTTAGCTTTATTTTTTTAAAATTCACTTTTCATTGTCTCAGTCGCGTTCAGGATCCATCCCTACCGCCCCCCACCTGACATTGCTGTTTTTACATAAAGACGCGCTATAGTTCTGCAGTGTATCACGATACATTCGACCACGTGTTTTTTTCCCCCAGTATTGCTAGTCCCCACGTGTTGCTGTATGCTGTTTCTTTTGTACTCCAGGACATGCAGAGGAAAGCATAGTAAAGAGCAGTAAGTTCAGCGCTATATGCAATCATTAGACACTCCCCATCTGATGCTGTTTTCACATAAAGACGTGCTAAAGCTCTGCAGTGTACTTGTGACTGCATTGTCGTACCAATGCTTGCGAACTGAAGTGTCTGCATGCGCTTTTCGTGGCATTATACGTGTATTTTTTGAGCATGCCCATGTAGCTCAAACACAGGAACATATGTTGATGTAAAAGTATAACAAAACAAGTGCACTTTTATTCAAGACTAGTTAAAGTAGGTGGAATGCTAAGAACTGCTGATTTCCATTCTGTGCTATATAACTGTTAACATTTGAATCTGATGATTGCATATAGCGCTGTCTGATTTAGTGTGCGCAAGAACATGCAGGTGGCCAGTTGCTGAGTGCTACAACGCACATTTTAAAAAAAAGAAAGAGACAAATATATGTGACGTTTTGAAGAAATCATAGTACCAATCAGAAAACATCGTCGAAGTAATGCAATATTATTGAAAATGAACAGCGTCAGGTTGGGTGAGAAGTTATACTGGCGCTGTTTGAGTCAGATCAGAAGCTGAATAAGCTGAAAAAGCTCCTGTTCTGACTCTAAGTAAAAAAGCATGAATTAATCAACAGAAATAACCACGATTGACATTTTAAAGTTAACGATTTACAGTGCATACCAATTTATAAATTCAATGTCCGTTTGAGGAAAAAAAAACACTTTCTTCAAAGCTTGGAATCGAACTCACGTCTCTGTGGCACAGTAAGGCAGTGGTGCTCCAAGTCAGCAAACCGTCCTTATAACTTATTTTTTCAAGATCCATAACACACAGACAGACAGAGCACTGCGTAATACAGAGACAGACAGGCAGAGATATACAAATAAACAGGGAAGGCACATGTACTGAAAGAAAAAAAAAATCAACATGTGCGTTGTTTCTGCAGCACTGAATAAGCTCACCCGCTCTAACATCACCCCTCCCCCAATCTGACTCTCTAAGTAACAGCGCAAGTACAGACACAAATCAAGTGCATGTGTGTACTGTATAATATTAACAAAAAAGAGCAGCTTACTACTGAAAACGGCAAATATAGGAGTGAATGGGGATCGAACCAGGACTCTTGATTACACTTGGTTTGCGTCTGTACTTGTGCTGTTACTTAGAGAGCCAGATCAGGGGAGGGGTGATGTTAGAGCTTGTGAGCTTATTCAGTGCTTTTTCTTTCAGTACATGTGCCTTCCCTGTTTATTTGTATATCTCTGCCTGTCTGTCTCTGTATTACGCAGTGCTCTGTCTGTCTGTGTGTTATGGATCTTGAAAAAAATAAGTTATAAGGACAGTTGTTCATGTTAATTGCAGTCTCAATTGTTAAAAAAATATTTTAAAAGGAGCATCCCACATGAAAATATAACGATCTCATTACCTGACAGTCCATACCAATTTACAAATTTTATGTCCGTTTGAGGTTAAAAAGAAAAAAAAGAAGTAACACTATCCCCAGCGGGGAATTGAACTCATGTTTGTGAGGCAGAGAAAAGCTACTCGGTCTGAGAGGCAAATCTTAGCGCGCTACGCCACGGAAGCTGTTATATGGGGTGTGAAGCTTTTGTGGAAGTGTTTATTTGATCTTAGGAACTCGGGCTTTACACATTCTATAGTTTATGCCTACATTTTGTAACATTTATTACTAAAATATGAAAACGTTTCTGTTTTAGCAATGTATTTACACAGATTACTGTAGAAACGGAACACGCATAAAATGCATGTATTCCAAATAGCGATCTATTATTTCTATTCTAAAACTCCAGCAGTTCAGTCACTCCCAGGTAATCAAACAAGGCATGAGCTGGGAAAACTTAGTGAACGTTCTGCGACGGTGGGGGATGGAATAGCCGGCTGCTCCTCTTAATCGGCACATTTAGAAGACAAAAAAGAGGTGAGAACAGTTTTAAGGTGGGCTGGATGTACGAGTTTTTTCGTAGACTCTGGTAATTCTAGTGTTAAGGTCAGCGTTCTGTGAAAAGACAATGGCAAAAGCACGGGGGGAAATAGAAGAATTTCAGTGAATACCAAGTGGAGGCAAGGAAAAACGTACTATTTGTTGGTTTAAACAGTGGTATAAACAACAAAAGGAAGTTGATCGAGTGACATAGAGTGTTGGAGAAACTCGAAAGCTCAAGTTCACAAAGTCGCACAGTGCCCGAAATAAAAAAAGTTCTCAGATATCAAAGTCGCCGTGAAAAGGAGAATCATAGCCCACTGTCTGAGTGTCATATGAAAGCTTATTAGAGTACAGAGAAAAGAAAAAAAAATAGGGACACAGTGGGAAAAAAGCTTGAAATGTCAACTTTAATCTCAAAATTTCCACTTTAATCACGTAGTTTATTTTGTCATTAAAGTAGAACATCATAAACTTCATCTTAAAATCGTTTAATTTACTACTTTCTCAAATCCCATCGTAACTATAGTAGCATGTTAAATGCTTTGTTTTGTATTTGTTCTTCTATGTACTCTATGTGTGTGAATCACTACGTGCTTCTTAAATGGGCTTTCTATTCCTCCAACTGGACAAAGAATCTATTACATTCGTGATATTACAGCTCTCTGAATAATTAAAATACTGAGATGTACACCTGATATCAATTTCATAATGATAGAAATTAAAGCATGTATTAAACATGGGAACACAGTGGCACAGTGATAGTGACGAGCCGGCGCCCTCTCCAGAGACTGCCTCACGCAGGATGCTTGCTGCGCCATGCGCGACCTTCGATGAAATACATTATTGTAGCAGTACTGTTTCATTCAAATGTACTAACCCCTAATTCCTGTCCTTCCTTTTCTTTCTCCAAATACTCAGTTGCCACACAATCAGCTCTGTAATAGACATTAAGCCATCTGTAAGCTGAGAATGCCGTATCTTCAAAACTTTTAAGGAACATTGAAATATCTTCATAGTACATGTTTAATTATTCTATCCATATATCCTTCCAGTGTTGCGCCCGTCCCAGCAAGAATACAGCGTGAGGCAGGAACAATCCGTGAACAGGGCGCCAGCTCCTTGCTGCGACACTGTGTCCTCACATGTTTAATTATTAACAATATAGATTATTTAAATGAAGTTAAAGTTTTATCTGTATAATGTAATAAACATATTTTGCTGCATTTCATCTTAAAAATGATATTGTCATCATATGTAAATTTGTGCTTTATAAAGTGGCTCAGGTTGTGCAATATTATAACTGTATCACAAGTTTACAGTGAGGTAATTGTACTTATAAGTACAAACAGTTCTATAAGGAGCACTTGATGGACTGATTGATTGTGTTTATAGCTCTTGGGATAAAACTGTTTTTTAACCACGAGGTCCATGCAGGAAAGGATCTGAAGCGTTTCCCAGATGAGAGAAAGTTCAAACAGACTGTGACATGGATAAGTGGAAGGCTTTGTCCTCTAGGGTTGGAAGCTGTATCCCGATAATCCTCTGCACTCTTGACAAAACCTGTGTAACTGTTATACCCCACACAAATACTACTGACTGTAGACATTTAGTGACTCAGATACAGTGATATAAATACACCGAGTGGTGCAGTGAGAGTAATATGGAAAAAGATGATCCGCTGTGGCAACCCCTAATGGGAGCAGCTGAAAGAAGAAGAAGAAGAAGGTGCAGTGAGAGTAACAACGCTAAAGCAGCTATGGTATTTGGAATAGTTTGGGTATTCCGTGGACCATTATATTGATACAGGTTAATTACAATCAGATGCCTTAAACTAATAAACAATATGTGGTTAATTTTCAGTGTATATGATGAAGCCGGGTCAGGGATGTGGATCTAAAAAAGAAAAGGAAACCACACTGGAACAAAAGCACTGCTTTGACGCTGGGTGCCACCAGTTTGCAAAACCGAGCGGAGAACTTGCGTATGCCAGGGTTTGAGCTACCGTGAAAAGTTTAGGTTTTATATATCGTTATTTGAGCGTGGAAACAGGAGTATGCAACATTTTTATGAGTACGCACTGTTTATACCTGGTGTTATATTTATAGTCAAAGGTGTACAGAGTGAAGAGAAAAGAAGACACAACTGTTCCTTGTGGTGCTCCAGTGTTGCTCTCATCTGAATGAGAAACACAGTCTGCCTGGAAGATAGTCCATGATCCTGGACCTCATAGCCTCCTTTGCCTGTATGTCTCTGAGCTTACTCTTAACAGGGCTGGCTGGATGGTATTGAAGGCACTGGAGAAATAAAAAAAACCTAATTCTCACAGTGCAGCCAGCTTTTCCAGGTGAGAATAAGCCTGTCTGCCAGAAAGATATTCCATTACCCTGGACTATTTATTTGATGCAAATAAATATTTTTATAGTAATACATGCAAAAATATTTTAAATCTGCTTTTAAGCAGAAATAAAGTTAAAAAAATGTTGATAGGTTACCAGGCTCACAATGCCATATTAAAGGCATCACATGTTAGGAGATGGTCTTAGTAGGCTCCATACTTCAAAAAAGGAGCCCCAGTTGGTAATTGATCAAAATGACTATGTGAGTAAACCAGGCAGCTGCAAGGCACATTTGTTTCAAGGTGTCCAGGAAGTATTTGCTTAAATGATACTTAATTGGGGAATGCACACAATGCAGAGGCAGAACGCAAGTTGGACTCATCAAGACCAGTAGATGAGAGCAGATGTTTTTTTTCGTGGTACAGACATTGGGCCCTGCTTTACTGTATATTATAAAGAGATAGTTGCAAGAATGTGTCAGGTACATTAGTATCTTAAATAAAGAATAGTTGTGCTCACCAATACAAATAGCTCCACCTGCTGAACACTGTTTATTACAACAAGCTTGGGGGTGTCTGGTTGTGTAAACAACTCGGTTCTCTGTGACAAGACTGAGGAATATAACAAAGCTGTGATCTTAAGTTCATTTGCATAGCAGAGTCAAGAAAAATATCAGTTTGCACCAATCAGCATACACATAAATGGTATAATCTTTAACACACCTATGTATTAGAATTATCAAAAGGTTCCAAGATAGTTAGACATTTTAAAGTCTTTTTTCACATACTTATATCTAAAGAGGAACTTCTTATACTGTATATACATTCTTATTGAGAACAGAATAAAAACAATTAATTGTCATTATCTCATTTATTTGGTAATGTAGTGGGTACAAATGGTACAGTATATCTTACAAACAAGATAAAGCAGAAATAAAACACAAAAGGATATATTTTTGTTTTTCTGCTATAATTTCAACCTTGGGGTTCTTTTAGACCAACTAACTAATCAAAGTTTTAACTAGCTTTTTAACATCATCATGAGTGTCACCAGGTTATCCTGAGCCTTTTTGAAAAGAGATATCATTAAGTTTAGTTCATTCTTCTGACACAACAAGAATATCAATTTCATTTATGAGCAAGCCCTGCTACCATCTGGGCATATAGTTTGTGATCTTTGTTTTTATCGTCAAAGAGCAGTGATTTGATTGCAAAGGTCATACTTAGTCTAGAATCGGCTTTATAAGTTGGAGCTTGAATCCTTGTTGCTCTTTTTCCTTCTGTATGGTGGTGGCAGTGGCAATGTGGAGTTAACAGATAACATTGGCTGAAAGAGTAAGTCCCACATCACCCTTTGGGAAATTCTCGATAAACAATTTGTCTATAGACAAAGTAGACAAAGAGCAGCTGGAGTTATGTCCACTGAAGAAAAAAGTTATTTTTGGAGCATGAGTTTTGGAAGTGCTTGCTACTAATTAACAGTTGTTTATCCATGCAGTTAAATTAACATAAGATGACCAATTTCTAAAGAAGTCCCACAAACTGTGACTTAAAGTTAACCTAGTTTACCTACTTTAAACCTGTTTGCTTTGTAATCATATAATCATGTGTGTTACAGTGGCATTAGTTGCATTTCACTTTCAATAAATCTCAGAAATGGGTTTTGTAAAAATATTCCCATAACCTAAGAGGTTCTAAATGTGGTTATTAATAATTTTCAATGACTACTTAATAATAAAATAATAATACATTTTACTTATATAATGCTTAAATGCTTTGCCCTTATTGGGTTAACGTAACTGTTTGATTTTCCTCTTATTCGATAAATATTGGTTATATTATTTTTACAGAAATATACCTGGTCTTCTACTTCTACAATCAGACCGTTCAAAAGTACTGTTGCTAGCAACACAGGCAGCTAAGGCAGAGCTCTCATTCAAATAACTATCCTTACATCTTCTTGCTCACATCCAGAAAGTCTTCCTGTTGATTTATCCAGTTGTAGTCAGCCCTAGGCTCCCACCATTGTTTCCATCTAAAAACAGATAATATCTGTGCTGAAAAGCAGGTGTCAATCTTCCCTTCAGAAAATGTCACCAATATTCTTATTAGTACGAAACACTAGCCCGCTTTAGGAATATATTTGAACTGCAAGGGTTTTAACTATGGCTTTTTACCAAAAATGTCGAGGTGCCAGCTGGCATTCTTTGTTTGTAGACTTTCCAGTTCACAAACTGAAGCTTCATAACCACTCTCTACATAAGGCATTCCCATCTCTGTTATGCCCAGTTATTACTTCCTTAGTCTACTTTCTATAATACTCTGACCCTAGAAGCCATAATATTAATTATCTGTTCTCTATCTCCAAAAGCAGCCATTTGTTTGTACTATATCTCTATCTATACTAATGGAGTCGGACCTTCTGGTCCTGAGTGTCCCTATTCCCTAAATACTATTATATCCAATCAGAAGCTTAATATAAAGCTTAGTTAACAAAATTCCTTCACTCTTCATCCCTATAATATGAAAATCTATACAATACTCAGTAATATTAAAATCAAGTACCAATAATGCTTTCCTTGGACTGAGTTTAGCTGGCAAACATTTGTCCTATTTTCTTAAAATACTAGTATGAAATAATGGTTCATTTTCTGGTAATGTCATATTTGCTAATGCAGTGATAGTCATTAATGTAGTACTGTATGTAGTAGGAGGTGGGTAGTGGGCATAGTCCTGATTTCATATAACCCCTTATCCCTAAAAGTAACATTGTTTAAACTACTGTACATTTCTACAGACAGAGCTTAAACAAGCTTAGTTTTGTTCATCCACCCACACCAGCTCTCACTGGGCCTACAGTATGGGTTCACTTATGGACTCAGAAACATCTGGGTATGCCAGAGGGAACTCTAAAAGCCCAGGAGCCATTGTGCCACAGAATGTTTCTGAAAGAATTCTGGGAATTGCCCAGGAAGATGCTACTTGGTGAAATTTACAGGCCATTATCTCCTAGAGTCAAAAGGTGAGCTAAAATAGTTGCTCAACTGTCAGGAAGGTAGTGCTGTCAGTGTGTGAAGAGAAGATGAAGGAGACAGAGAGATGTGTGGGAGAGTGTTTGGGGCAAGGAATACACTTCAATGACTGTCAGTCTTGCTAGCCACAACCAAGCACAGGCCAAAATCAGGAATTTTGAACAAAAGGATAAGGTAAACAAAAAAAGAGGGCAGCATGGATGTTAGTCAAGAAGCCATCTTCAAACCAATTCAGCAGTCTACACAACACAAAAAGTGAATGCTGGCTTGTTTTGTTTGGATGCCATGTAGACAACAAACAAGAAAGGATCAGATTCTGAGCTTCTGGTCTGTGGATGAAAAAAACAAGATGTGAATACCAGTGCCTCTTCTCCAACTTGGGGTGGAACTACCAAGACCACAAAAGCCCTTTAAATGTCTCCTACTCACATGTGCGTGACAGAGTTAAGAATTGCTTACATTATTCTATAATTCACCAACATTTATCAAGTTCAGTGATTTTTAGTGCTACTATAAAAAAAATATATATTTTGGCAAATAGTTGACGTTTAAAATACAAGACGCATTTGCTGTGTTTATTATTTCTTATTGAGGATTGTAGTTAGTCACGCTGGATGAGTTAGTACACTGTAAAAAAAATCAAAAAATTTATGTAAAAATACTCTAATGATGATGTAATTATGCTACACAGGGGCCACATTTCTAAATGAGTTCAAAAGGTACTGAGTGGCTTTTTACTGTTTTTATTTTATTTTTTTTTATTTGAGAAAAGGAGAAAATTACAATGACATACTGTTCGATCAGACAAATAATATTACCATAACAATCACAACAATCTTCCTCATTGGGATTCCTGGCAAGAGTATCCAGAGACTCCAGTACATTCAGAACAGCGCTGCCAGCATCCTGATGAGGGTGCGAAAGCATAGCCACATCACTCCTAACTTGAAAACCCTTCACTGGCTCCCTGTACCACTTAGAATAGAGTACAAGGTTTCCCTCCTTACCCATCAGTGCATCTATGGATCAGCTCCCCTGTATTTACAGGAACTCCTTATCCCTCATACTTCCTCACACACCCTCCGTTCTGTGCATACTAACACTCTTTAAGTTCCCAGAACTAAGCTTAGCAGTATGGGTGATAGGGCCTTTTCTTCTGTGGCGCCAAGGCTGTGGAATTCTCTCCCTGATTACCTGAGAGCCCCACAGTCGACTGATGCTTTTAAACAAAACCTAAAAACGTATCTTTTTAGAAAGACATTTTGTTAAATTATTTTTATAGATTATCTTGTTTGTTAATTTATTCTTATCTTGTAGCACTTTGGGATTGTTAAATATAAAGTGCAATATAAATAAAATGTATTATTATTATTATTATTAACAATTTACGTCAAAATCAATCTGGAGAAAACAAAGGAAAAAAAGAAAATACAAAGGAAGAAAAAATTCTAATTGCCTGGGTCATAGGGACATCTCCAAAATAATAAAACAAGTTCGCCTTCAACCTGTCTGACTCTTATCCGCTCTTGTGCTTCTCTCATTGTTCTCCCCTGAGACTGTCTTTCTAACACACCTATATTCCTTCTGGATGTAAGCCACTCCCCTTTTATGGTGCCAAAGCACTCCAACTTATTCATCACCCATGTCATTCAACTGTTCCCAGGAAAGGTTCCCTGCACCCTTATAAAAAGTTTTTTCCCCTTGGCTCGACCCATAACCCTGTTTAAGGTTATCCACATTTACAGTCTGTATTAGTATCTGTCCCCCTACTCCTGTGTATAGGCTAGTTGTTCAGTCCTAGTTGATTTAGAATTAATGTTGGTCCTGTCTCTTTAGGTACACACTTTGAGAAATATCTTTTAATTACATCAGAGAGATGGTAAGTCCTAACCCAGCTCAAATCACGTACCGATTAGTGCACTTTACTACACTTGGCATCGTAGTATCTGACATGTCTGGCTGTCGAACTCACCAATCTCTTCTGAATGTGCCTTCTAAATTGTTCCAAGGAGGTGAGTGTTTCATATTGGTGGGTGCCTGGTAAGGGAGCTGTTGTTATTAGACGGTCGAGTGGACCCTTCTGCTTACGCCCTTGCTGCACCAAGGCAGAAGTTGAACCGTTAGCCTTATGCACTGCCGTACTGATGGCAAAATGCAGCCCTGAGAGCCACTTGTCCCAGTCTTGATGTTGATCACCCAGATAGGAAGGCAACAAAGTCTTTAAGATCCAGTTCACCCTTTCTGTCAAATTGGTCTGGGGATTATAGGCTTTGGTCAATTTCTGCTTTACACCCCAGGCAGCATGCAGCTTCTTTATTAAGCCTCTGGTGAACTGTGAACTTCAATCGGACACTATGTGGGTGAATATTTCATTCTTCAGGATGGAGCAGAAGTTCTGGAATTTAGCATTTATTAGTGCAAATAGCTCTACCCATCAAAAAATAATCCATAACAATCAAGACTGTCTTCCTTGTGGTAGTAGAAGGCAAAGGACATCTGTCGTGTCTGGCACCTCTTCACATGATGCTACACATCCTTTTGCACAGAAGGCCACCATGCCATGCCACGAGGTCTTCAGTCTACCAAGGTGTCCACTGAAAAAGCTGTCATTGCAATATTGAAGGACTTCAGGGACATACCTTGCAGGGACCACTACCTGGAGTTTACAGCCCTCAACTTTTGCTGACACTGATTGATATATAGGAAACCCGGCAGCTCTTCAAATTGTATGCAGCCAGGCACTTGTTTACCAGAGTCCTGTCTACACCTTAGGCATAAAAGACAGACATGTTGTACTTCACTTAAATTCTACAGGTGCCAAGAGGCAGATCAGTTCACTAGCTTTTAGCCATAGCCACTTGCACCATACCTGTTAACTCAGGGATTCATGACTATGTTATGGAACCATGCTGCCACTGCCTTTCTGTTAGAAAACCCTGAAGGTAAAGTCCTGCATATATAGAACCCACCTGTTTAATCCAGAAAACTTCTTGGGATAGTTCAATATCCAGATCAGAGCACTGGTCTGTTTATGCCTCAAAATCAACACTACCCAGAAAATTATGCCAATTAGTAGTTCATCTTAGCCCCATGTAGACTTTGTGAAGCAAAAGCGATCACTCTCTTCGATCCACCCTTCCTCTGAGACAGAATGGCATTGAGTCCCAAGTTGTGGGTATCAGTTTGGATTTGAAAGGGCAGTGTGGGGTCTGTTTGGGCCAGGATGGACAGGAATTGAAAAGACAGTAACTGGTGGTATGGAGGCTGCTGACTCTCATGCCTTCACACAGTGAGTCAATTGGCACTGCGCTAATCTTCCCTTGCTGCACCAATGACATCTTTAACAGTGAAACAAGAAAAGGATTGATGGTAGAAATAGGTTTTACAATATTTTATGACTCCTATCCTCTGAGAAGGCACCACTCTACAATGTAAAGAAAAAGTGAGACAGACAAAACACAGAGCGAAAATGTAATGTAAAAAATTACATATTAGTCACACAGAGCAATCAACACGTTTATATGTAAACCTTCACCCTCAACACATTGACAAATGACACATATGAAATATGTCCCAGAAAACTAAACAAAACACAATGCCCACAAAGTTCATCTTATCTAGAGTGGTAGTCTTTTGGCCTCCAGACGCACTATCCCAAAGTAAAAAGACTAAATACAGCTCACCCAGTCACTCAATGCACCAAAACGTCATGTTCATCTCAAGCAGTAAATTCCCAACCGATTAATTCTTCAAGGTGGCAACCTCTAAAAATGAAAGGTAACACAACACCCAAGTGAGAAATCTTACCTCTGATCCCTGGTGTCCCTGTCCAGTGAAGAATGCAGTCTTAAGCTGGGCTTCAGGGGTCAGGGGCTCCTGACCGTATCCATTTTGCAAGTTGAGAAGGGAAAACCAGCTGCCATCATTCATGAGAACAAGGAGCTCTTAGGAGACCCTGAAAGACTTTGATGGTTCAATAATCCCAGCCTCCTTTATGTCCTGAAGAATAATCTCAGTTGCTACTTGCCTGGGCAGTAACATATGATTAGGAAACTACTTGATGAAGGAAGCATCCCCAGTGTTAATGTCATGCTGCAGATCGAGAGTCTGGATGACATCATCTGTGGAGGTAGAGAAGCAACCTATAAAGTCACATAGCAACTGCTGTTGGCATTCCAAACTGTAGAGACAACCTCATTAGATGATGCCTGATGCATGGTATAAATAGGGATTGGTATAGATCTCTCCTGACAAACTACCACAGGGGTAACTTGTTGGCTTTATCAGTGGGCCAACAAGAACATTGTCACACCTCCTTGAAGGTAGAGAGTTCCCATCTGAAGATCTATTTAGGCCCCTGCCAATTGTAAAAAATCAAAGCACAGAATATAGGGGTCTTTAATCTAAGCTTTCTAAATTTTCAGCATCAACAGCTTCCCAGCAATGCAAATGTCTGCTTGGAATCTCTGCAACAACAGGACAGTCTCGCCTGTGGCCATAATCAACCTAGTAGAAGGTGCTGTGCAGGGCTGCCACAGCCAACATATCAGGATATACAACAGGTGCAGTGAACTCAGTATATACCAATACATTGTAAACATGCCCTCCAGTTATACCGGGATCATGGCAGCAATCTTCCTCATCCAAACTATCAAAACGGACTGTTATCAGTGTCAGTGCCATCCCACCTATACTGGTTCCTTACTGTTTCCAGACAGTGTTCTTGCTTTGATAGCCCTGCAAGAGCAGTTACACTGCATGTGCAGTCAACTGAACACATCACTGGGTGTGGTCCCCCTAACTTTCAGGACATCTACACCAAGTGATGTCAGAGCAGAGTAAAGACAGTGTTCAGTGATACCAGTCATGCTAACAAAGAAGTCTTCTATGTTCTGCAGTCAGAAAAATGATACCACTGCCTGAAGAGAAGTTCAGACACAGAGGAGAAATTTTTTTCCAAAATCCATCCATATCTTGAATGATGACAGTATCTGTAACTACATAATGCCCTTTTGTTGATTCTCTTAGTGAGTTAATTAAGTTATTACAAATTTAGATAGATAGATAGATAGATAGATAGATAGATAGATAGATAGATAGATAGATAGATAGATAGATAGATAGATAGATAGATAGATAGATAGATAGATAGATAGATACTTTATTAATCCCAAGGGGAAATTCACAAATCTATTAATTTATTATTTATTTGTCACAGCTTTTATATTGCGGTGTAATGCAAACTAAAATTTCATTTGATTTGGGCTGTCTGCAGTACTAGCAACGGGGCAGAGGTACTAAATGTGAAATAGCCACCTCCCTCACTGTCGTGATCTATATGAATGGCCTTAATTTGTTGGACAGATGCTGACCACCCCCCACCGGTTGCCCTGCTGCTGCAAGATTTGGCTGCCTATCCAATGTTTTCTTCAGAGCATGGAGGTTTAACAGCTCATCTTCCAGCACATCCATCAGTGCAACCAATGCATTGCCGTCCAATGTTGCAGTTATGCTGCAGCTTCCCCCTCCATACTCTAGCCATTCACACTGGCAATAATGTAGAAACAGGTGTAATACGCTTCCCAGGGCCCATTTCCATCAGTCTTTACCAAAGCACTGGTATTTATCCCCTGCGCCCGTAACAATGCATGTATTTTAACTGCATATTTTGACAGTAAATGCTGTTGCACAATTAACAGCTACAGATGTTTTTAAATAGATAAATGCAAATATGTTTAAATTTTATGCAAGTTTTAGCTGAATAAATCAATTTATTGTTTCAATGTACAAACATTTTATGGATAATCTTTGTCACCATAGACGATTCTGAATATAATGTGGTAAATATTTGTAAAAATGTTGTATGTAAAATTAAAATACTGCATTGATTTATTTGAACCACCACATTTAGTTGCTTTTTCACACATTATATTCAACTTTATTTTTGTGTAAAAGGAAAATGACCAAACAATGCCTGTGTGAAAGGCCCTGTTATCTGTAATTCTGCCACTGACCATTTTGATTAATGGGCACCACTGTTTTGTTGGTTGGTTTACATGGGTATCACCATATTTCTTTTAACGGAGACACCTGTTGCTAGTCATGTGAAATGGCAGTCATGTGATGCATAATGTCATCAAGATGCTGCCACAAAATGTGGCTACTCCAACACAGAATTTCCTGAAGTTTGACTAATCCTCAACAGGAAAGACCTAGTGTGGACAGGTTGTGTCATGGGGGCATCACATGCTGTTAGTGGTGATTTGGAGGTTTGGAAGCACAGTCAGATCATCAGCTCTTCTTATTTTTTATTTATTTTTTAGAATTGTCACTCTTTATTTTTCTAATGGATTTGAAGCCCATTTTCCATTGGTGTCTGTGTTTTTTTCATATACTGTATATATTTTCATATTTCAGCACATTTGATTGATTTGCAGTTTTGTTTCTTTTGTTATTTAAGACTATTACCTATCAGCATGGTACAGTATAACACTAATTTTAGGAGCTAGTTAAAGTGGGCAGCAACTCACTTTGTCAGAATTAACCTAAGCAAGAAAAGTAAACTCTTCAAAATACTACAACCTTTTATCTTTTCTAATTTTTCAGGAAGGTAATAGAGTCTGCTAGATTTTTTTTTTGGTTCATATCGTTTTCCTCATTTTGTCTTTCATAGCCATAATCTATGTAACTAAGGGATACTTTTCTGTTTAAGAGTGAGCATGAAAAAGAAAATCTTTAAAATTTTCTCTGTGATCTCTTCTCAGTTCAGTCGTACTTCCCCTAAAGTTAAAACAAAACAAAAACATTTAAAAAAATCAGTCCTAAAAACACAAGTCTTCTGTTTCGATTTTTTTAATGAAACAAGCCCTAAGTCACAAACAAATTTTTTTTTTCAAAGTTATTTTCTAAAGAGCAGTATCTCCTTTTATTCTCCGAATAAAAAACGTTGCTGTGCTTGCCACAATACTTGCATCAAAAATGGATCCCTGATATCTCGTGCACAAATATATAACCAGAGTATTTACTCAGATATGTGACATCATATCAGCTGGAAAGCAACCAGGAAATTGTCAGAAACCAAATCCCTTAATAAATGTCACCAAATCTTAAACAACTCCTCACAGCATTTTGGGTGCATTTTCATTGTCTTTTTGCCAATTTGATACTTTGGTTGGATTTATGTTTATTTTGTTTGTATCTTGCAGTGTCATGTGCTGATGATATCAGTAATGCTTCCTGTCAGTGTGCATTACATTGCCATGGGCAACTGTTTTCACCATGTTACACAATCATTGAGGTTGTCAGGTTTATCAGCTAAATAGCAGAATTTTTACACCATCTGTCTGAATTTTGTTTATTACATTTCATTATTTTTTGATCTGATGACCTCTTAAAATCTATTGGATACCAAGACTGCAGCAGGTTTATGATGCCATTAGGATCACCATTATGCCCAGGGTAGCATACCATTTAAAAAAGGATTATGATACTATTACCATTAGCATAATATGTAAAAAGCACAGCTAACAAGAGGAAATGCAAAGGACATTGTGTTTTACCAAATTATCTCACATTAAACATTACTAAACCAACCGATACAGCAGCCTAATGACACACATAAAGTCATACAAACACTCTGAATTTCAAAATAAAATATGCCTCATATAAAATATTATAACAGTTTGTGTGCTCACAAACACGAGTGTGTGATATCAATGTAGCCATTTATTCTGTAATTGGAGGCTATTATGACCATTACACTGAGAACAAGTGATCAACTGCTTAAAAGAGTAGTAAAATGTGAGAAATGGAGTGAGCCAAAGGGGTCTGTCAGGAGTGTGGTCTGCAAAACCAACAAGGGTTTAAGGAATACTGAAAATAGCAAATAAAAGCAAGTGCCTAAAAAAAAACATATAAGCAGAGACATTGTCAAAAGATTTGGCACAGAAAGGCTCTTAGACTAAAATGTTTTACATTTATATACTAAAGTTCTTCATTTGTTTATCTTCAATCCAATGTGTAGAAAACAAGCCACTGTATGCTTCCATCTTATACAGGCAGAGAATTATGGCATACTGGGTCATGTGATCTCCACATCATATGACCAATATAAATAAGATGGTTGCACCTACGAATCTCCACCACAAAAAGTACTCACAAAATAGCATCATGCTGTCATTACCATCATAACGATTAAAAAATTTAAAAAATTTAATTCATGTTCAAAAATTCCAATATGTGCCCAAACAAAGGTTCATAACAGAGGCCAGGGAGCAAAGTTTGTTTCTGATTTTCTGATTATTGATGCAAAGCAAGACTTTGACTTGTTGTTTTTTCTTACAAATTATAGCAACTACATCTTTCTTGCTTTTGTGTTTTGTACTGTGTTCCAGAATATTTTTGTACCTGATCGATGTGCTTTCAGCTTTCCTTTTTTCAGCACCATGGTGTTTATCAGTGCCAATTAGGAGCTAGTTTATAAGGCAGGTACTCACTCCCAACGACATAGGGCTAGGTGAGTGAAATAACCCTTTGTTGATTCTTCTAAAAGGCCACTGATTTTAGCTTCTCTCATCAGGCCAGCATTAAAGATCTGTACAAATTATTTTTTCACTGTATGCTACTCCTATTTTAGTCTACTTAAAAGTGCATGTGTTTTTTTATGTACCAGTCTAGACTTGATAGTGGCAAGGGCACAGGAAAAAGAAAAAATCTTTACTTTGTTTTATTATTACCAATATGTTCCGATGAATTAAAATGTCCTGCATATTAAAAATTGCAATGTGCTACTTCAACTAGACTTAACTGTTAACTCCAGTTTATACTTTCAAGAGAACAGTTTTTTTTTTTTTTTTCACGAAACAATCAAGATGGATAATGTTCAAGGCAGTATGTAATGCATGTCTTTTACACAGCCAGCTCATTTCCTTATGTCAGACAGGATTTACAATGTTATAACAAAATCAATGAATGCAATAGAATAAAATTAAATTTAAAAATTAAAAATAAAGAGTTGACCTTTGACATACTAGTAGCAGTAGCATTTGGCATGTGACAGCAATCCCAGCTTACAAAGGAGCAAAAAAAAAAAATAATAAAGCCAATTCTGAGGTCTTCTCATCTTGCATTTACAAAGTAGAGTTTATGTACTTTAAGTGAGTAAAAATAATGGAATATATTTTGCCAAGTTTGAAAAAGGAGAAAAAGCTATTCTTTGCCAAGTTCCTTGTGAGTAAATGCAAGACATTTTTATTTTTGTTTTTTTTCCACTCCAACATAGCATATTCTGAAATGGTTTGAAATTTAACTTGGTTTATCTTTGCATTGCTGTCTTATTGGCCTTAGATCATGGACACAGTGTTACAAAGATACTGTACCAACATTATGTATAAAACAATGCAATACTTACAAACCTATGCACATATATCTTCTTAGATATGCAGTAAAAAATTAATTAAGCAATCAGTACACTTTGTTTTGAATGTCCTCAAAGGGCACTGTGAAGACATGTATAAAGAAATATGAGAAACAGAAAATAGAGTGAATGGACATTAAAGAAAAAAGCATACTTTTGTGAAAAATACATTTTGGGGGTCGTGCCGAGATAGGCAAAGTTGCCATCAAGTTCACCTAGGCCAGCTGGCTGCTCATCCAACAAAACAGTAAAGACCCATTTATATTTAAGCATTGTACATTTCTAGCATTTATTCTGTATTTTTCAAGCAATTTCAAAGAAATGGGAAAATATTATTAACATAATATCTTGTCACCACTTTGTGAGACTGTGAGGTGACAGTTATGCCTTCAGAATGTTTTCTGTAACTTTAATGCTATTAATCTTGGCGATCACAGTATTGAAGAGCAAAATTAATGTGAAATCCGGTGAAAGTAAATCAGACATCATGGAAATTGGGCTAATTCCATTCCATAAAACCTGGTGTGACACTAGAGGGCGCTGTCGCTCCTCAAACCCACCAGACAAACGTCTAAGACACCGAGTAAAAGCACCACAAATATTTTAATTTCTTTTTAATACATTGTGCTTTATGCACCTCCACCACTACAATAACCAATAAATCAATAGTCACAGCACTCCAATTCTCCTCCCAGCAGCTCCGTCATACTCTCTCCCAACTCCGGCTCAACTTGCTGGGTCTATACCAGTCCTTTATATAGTTCTCGACCCGGAAGTGATCCTGTCCTTCTGTCCATGTGATTCAATAGCACTTCTGGGTCAGATGAAGACTTGTATTTTTCTTCAGCCCGGAAGTACTTCTGTTCTACCGTTCCGTGATTAGGGAGTACCTCCGGGCTATATGGGAAATAAAAATCCCTGCAGCATCACACGGCGGCACCCACAGCACCCAGCAGGACTGTTAAGCCGAGCTCCATCTCCCATGGTGCCCTGTGGGAATCCGGGGCACCTCTAAGCTGCAGGGAAGTCTCCATCTAGCGTCCTGGATGCGTCGACCGGGTTGAGCTGTCGGCCGTCCATCACACTGGATTAAGTCAAACCTGCATTTATGGAACAGACTAAACCAGAATTACGCGAGCCTAAAGATACAAGTAACTTGCTAATCCTGCTTTTTGGAACAGGATCAGGATTTGCCTGTTCCAGATTAAAAAAATTTATGAAAACTGTCTGTTACTCGGGCGACCAATGCTCTGAAACTAACCTGCAAAAGAGAAGGTTTATTGTGAATGATTAACGCTTTGCAGTCTTGATAATTAAGAATGAAAAAGTCAAAGTCTGTAAATGTCCTGTCAGAAATGCAGATAACAACTACACAATTTAAGAATCAGAAAAAAATAATGTTTTATTGAAAATGTAACGCTACCACCAAAATGAACAATTGATTTAGAAGCAAAACTCCTTCACTAAATTCTGCCCAGAAAAAAATAAGTCAGACCCTGATCAGACCTTCTAGCATGCCCAGGGAAGGAGCTTTATGAAAGTTGCTGTTTACAGGATTGAATATTTCTGAGTAACTTTGATCTAACATCGAAGGAAATCATAGACATTTCCTGTTTTTTTTTCTTTTTCACAAAGGGCAGTTTTCTTCACAGCGTAGGAGATGCCACACATATTTCCAAAGAGACTACAATAGTGTACTTAACTTTAAAGCAGCTTGTGCACACACATACACACACACACACAGACATGGGCTGTCTTTCCAAGACAGAAATAAATAATCACCATTAATGACAAATTCCAGAGTCACAGGTAGGGTAATTGAATTTAAGTAACTGTGACATTTCTGGGCTGTAACAACTGATAATAGTCTAACTGGCTGGTGGAAGAAGCAGCCCAACTTCATCTGTTTTGCAAGTCCCTCGCCTTTTAAAGAATCGCCTCTGAAGACTCATCTCTTCAGCAGATACCTATACCCAATATGCTTATTAAGGTAGTTTTGGCTCTGGGTTCTGTAATGGAATAAGGCAACAATATGACTCCTGCATTTATTGTAGTTCATTTAGCTGAAGTTTTTACAAATGGCGCACAAATATGTATACCAAATATTCAGTACAAATATCAATGTGTCCTTTTATCCATTCCTAAAATAATATCAGATGCCACGTCAATAATTTACTGTAAAAATACTAAGGCTAAATATGCATGGTCTCAGGTTTGAACAGGTTAAGTTACCATTCAAAAAGTGAGCACTGTAAGTCTTTGTTTGCAGATTTTTATATGAAAGTAATTCAGTGCAGGCAGAATAACGTTTCACATCTGTTGCAGTAATGACTATACTATCCCTATGTATGCTGAGCACTTAAATGTCATAGATTTTACTTAAACTTTTTTGATGATATTAAAATTGCAAAAACGGAATACAATTGAGAGCATATAACATTTGAAGTAAAGCAATATCACCAGGGTGTATTTAGCACAATGCAGCAATTTACCACATAAAATTTGTCCAGATTTAATGATTAACTCGACACATTCTCTCTATCAGTGAGATTACTCTATGTCATCTTCCATTCCTTAGCTGCCTGCCGCTGATTCTGCAATGTTGCCCCTCTTTTGTCGGATGTGCCAATATTCGTCATGCGCTGTCACCAACACCTCTTGATCTACTGGTATGAAGGTTGTTGTCGGTGTTTCTTAGACTTGAAATTTATGGTTGATTTGCTGTTCATTGCTCAACTCATAAGGGCTTGTGAATTTTGCCGTAAATGCATGTCAATCTGGATCACCCTATACAGAATTGCTTGATCCGATTGAAATATGGTACTCTTCCACTGGCTAATGCACTGCTGCAAAAACATGTCAAAGCAAACAGGACCTCATTCTGAGATGCAGGATTATTTAATCAGTCTTTCTGGGACAGATTCCAGGTATTGTCAGTGTCACAAGGGCAGATGTTGGGTTTGTCCTGTTCTGCAGCAAAGGGAGTATAGAGGACAATTCTGGATCTTTACGAAGAATTTGTGCATCAATCTGATGAATTACAGGATTACACATGGTTGTGGATAAGCACACTGGTCCAGTGATATGTGACAGTGTCTTTACAATATTATTGTCCATCTCATTTTATATTTTATTAATGTTAAATCATACTATGCTGACATCATAGTTTCATCTTACAGTTATAGAGTCTTGTAAAGATATACAGTTTTATAATCTTCAATGTATGTAGAATTTGAAAACATATAAATATATATATATATATTTCACTTCAAAACTGCTCCAAAACAAATCTGAATAGGATTGCTGACAATAATGGAAAATAATTTTACAAACATTTTACAAGTGTTCTGGTCTAGAGTTGAAATGCTAGAAAAATGTTTAGGCATTCGTTAGTGTCTATGATTTCTCTGAAATCATCACATGAAAATATTACTTTTATTACTAAAAGATGTCAACCATTCTAATGACTCATTTTAGGTTATGACAGCGGTTCTCAAACTGTGGGGCGTGCCCAAAGTAACAAAAAAGGGGGCGCAAATGTTGCCATATGTGGCATAATTTCACTATTTGTAGGAAAATTTTAAACTTGTAGCAGTGTATCGGCAGCAAAAAATATAGGAATAAATTTTATTAGGGTTAGTTAGTTATGAAAACTCGGGTTGCAAATACTTAAAGGTTGAGAAACGCTGAGTTATGATAAGGTTTGAGTGTGTGTGTGTGTGTTTCTGTCCAGTCTCTGCAAGTGTTGTGACTGGTCACTTTGGCGTTGGTGATGCAATTGAAAGAGGAAGTGCAAGTGTGAGGGGGAGTACAGCTGTAGGACCCACACTGAGAGTTGCCTTCAAAGATGTAAAGTATAAAAGCAAACAGAAGATGAACAAGGCACCTCGAAAATAACAGCAGAGTCTGAGAAGCAGACTTTAGGGAATGCATTTGACAGAAAGAGGACCAGTCAAGAAAAGTTCAAACACCCAAGGATACTGAGAAAAGGAACTGAAGTACATGCAGGGCAGTAAAATTTTGAAAATTTTAGAATTTTCTCTATTATCTATTTCTGACATAACATGGCTAGTAGTAATATAATTCTATTAACAAATAGTATGAAACAATGATTTTCTTGTATTGCAAGACCCTTTTCCCTATTGCATTTTATTCACGATGCTACTCTTTTATTTTAATTTGATATTCTTTGTTAATCCCGAGGGGAAATTGCCTTTTCACATGATTTTTGGGGGTGAGAGAGCTAGGTCAGCCATTGTACCCAGGAGCAATTTTCAGGTTAAGGGCCTTACTCAAGGACCCAATGGAGTACTGTATAATCCCTTTTGACAGTAATGAGCTTTGAAACAGCAACTTTCTGGATACCAGCGCAGACCCTTAGCAACAGAGCCACCACTCTTAAAATAGCTATATCTTGTTTCTAACTCACAGCTATTGTAATCACACAATACAATTCACTTCCTAATCTGCCATTTATTGATATTTGTTGTAAAACTGATGTACCATTAATTATAGATTTATTAATTAGCTGTTTGAATACAATAAGAATGTGGAATTCAGATTGTGTCACTGAGAGAAAACCTACTGCAAACGTTTCTCCAGTATTTAAACATATTTTTTGTATATTTAAATGTTTATTTACACTTTTTTCTCCGAAGAGCAGGCCAATGAAAAATGTCTTGTGCATATAGTGTATTGCTAGTAACTTATAATAAAAATTTACATAGGGTGACACAATAATGTTGATCATCAACAGCTGAGTTTCAGATGTCTGGAATGTTTTAAGTTATATGATTCCAGTTCTCATTCCATTCTCATGTGTAAACAATTTGTTCTTTGTTGTCTAATAACAGAGCTTATTTTGTTAAACAGACTATCTTGAAGTTCTACTGATGGCCATACTATAATTCTGTAATGTTTAGCCATATAATTTAATCTGGTTTAGTTGCAGCAGAGTTCCTAGAACAAAGAAGTGTGATATGTGGTCCATAGCGCTGTGCTATTTTTAAAGTAATCACACCCCACAAAGTGCAGGCTCTAATCGGGTGCGGGTGGGTGCTCCAACATGCTGAAATAAAAAAGAAGTTGTCAGATGTCAAAGTCGAGCCCACTGGAATAGGTACTAGAATTCCAGGGCTCACACCGTTTGATCAGCGAGCTACTGCAATTATTGATGAGACACTTTTAAACGGCATTTTACCCGATGTGGGGGAGTGTTCATTTTTTTGGCTTACCATTATCTATGCTAAGACAAACAAACAGACAGCAGATGTGGTATTTCTGTTTATTCTGTTTCAGACAATATTACAAAAGGAGACCTCCAGGCATTGATGGTGCTGCTGTGCTGAGTTCATCTTCAGATGATGGCTGCACATATACCCCTGCATTGGAAACCACTGGGTGACCACCTGGCTGTGTGCTGTCAGATGTTGTTCTGGAGTCACAAAATGCAGTAGTGGATGCTGTAACAGATGTGGAGATAGGAATTAAGGAATATAAATGTTGTACACAAATTAAATGAATTGGTTAAAAAATAAATTCTGAATCTGATTACCTGTTTTTACATTTTTCTAATTACATTCAAACAAAGTTGTAACGCTGTCCGATTTGGTTGATCGTTTGGTGGGTCAGGGTCAGGTTCATCATATTACATCTCTTCAGGTACATGCAAGACACGATTATGTGCCACATTATGCAGCCCGCTACTTGCTTGCACAATGCAAGGCACTTTCAGTGGATTATAGAGCAGCACTCCACCATCTTATCCAGGCAGCCCCAACGGCCCTTCAGCTACACTCGCTCTTGTACAGTCAGTGGGTAGGTGAGCGGGGTGAGAAGCCGCATCTTCAGTGGGTACCCACTGTCACCTAAGTAATCATGTTATATGGTTATGTCATATAGATAACTTTACAATTTTGACCAAAGGGGTAATATTAAATGTCGTAATCACACACAATTGCATTTTCAAGTTTGTTCCCAGCACTAGTATTTCTCAGAATGAATGAATCATGAGTTGAACCAGGCCATTTCACTACAACATTACTGAGACACATTTTCACATCACAGGTAATTTGCATATTTATATTTATATAAGCAAATTCATTCTCTGAAGGCGGTATTATAGCAATGTGTGTGCAGTTGACTGCTCGGATTACATTGGGAAAACTGGATGTTGCTGCGAATTGCAATTTTATGTTGCAAATTGTGCTTTGATGTTTGGCTCTTCAACCATAGTGTAAGGAAATCTCATATATCTGGATGACAAGCGGATAATTCCATCCCATAGAACTGGCATACCGAGACTCAGTGATGACTGAGAATACCCAATCAGTCAACCAGTTCGTGTTGAAAAGCTCCTGAGGCTAAAAAACCAAGAGTGGACAGAACTCACAAAAGAACAGGTAGAGCACAATTCCTCAAGTTCTACCTTTGTAACAATGGTCCCAGTTCAGCACACAGCTCCAAGAGGATAGATCTTAGAAATCTAAATCAACTTAACCAGACATCATCATGAGACAATAAATCGGTATAATCTCTAAATACACACTCTCTTCTAATTCTTCCATATATGATATCTTCAAACAAAGCTAAATCAGCCATGGCAGTTGGAATTCCTTGGCCATTCTGTGCACCATTATATTGTTACAGACTTATTACAATCAAGTGCCTTAAATTTGTAAACGATACGCAGTTAATTTTGTTGTATTTGATAAAGCCTACATCATGGATTTAAATATAAAAAAAGAAAGGGAAACCACACAGAAAGTAGCACTGCTTTGATGCTGGGTGCTGCCTGTTTAGAAAATCAAGCAGAAACGTGCATATGCATGGTCAGAATAATATGTGTAACAATATATAAGGCGTGATTTACTGATTACATTGAATTTAATATTTGTGTGTATTGAAAGAGAGAGAGGTTGTAAATTGACAGCTGTAATACAATACTAAAAATATACTTTAAAATCATGTATAACTATGTGATTTGTGTTTGTGAAAGAAATAGTGAAGAGTTCAGTGTTTACCAATGCCAAAATATCTATATCCTATTGAAATTCATAAGTCATCGGTGTATTATACCTGTGTGCCTGTATTCTGCTCACAGACAGCATCACAACCACAGGGTCACGGGGGTCTGCTGGAGCCAATCCCAGCCAACACAGGATGTAAGGCAGGAAACAAACCCCAAGCAGGGCGCCAGCCCACTGCAGGGCACACACCCACACACCAAGCACACACTAGGGACAATTTAGAATTGCCAATGCATCTAACCTGCATGTCTTTGGACTGTGGGAGGAAACCGGAACACCAGGAGGAAACCCACGTAGACACAGGGAGAACATGCAAACTCCACGCAGGGAGGACCCAGGAAGCGAACCCAGGTCTCCTTACTGCAAGGCAGCAGCACTACCACTGCACCACTGGGCCGCCCTAATGTGACTCCAGCCACTGCTAATTTAAGTATATTTCAAAAGCATATAGTGTCCCTCGATTTCAGAGTATGTGAAATTCCTCAACAAAGAAGTGATTAACATTTCTAAGTGTAGTCCTTCCTTACACAAGTCAGTGACTTCTTAACGTTTTCTGCAAATGAGTTAAGTGCATGTATGAGTTATCTAATGAATATCATTCTCTGTGTTATTTAGCGAAACAAAGTTTACTCTGGTAAACTAATGAATATTGTTGTCTGCGTTATTTAGCAGAAAAAAGTTTACTCTGGTCCACTGTTCAGATTCCTTTTTTACTTACCGTATATACTCTTGTTTAAGTTCTCCCACAGATAAGTCAGGGTTTGATTTTACCGTATAATTTCTGGTATGTTACACTGTCGTTCGTATAAGTCGAATGTGGAAAACTGACGCTATTGGTCCAAGAGATCATGATATGCTAATGCCCACCTGAGAGAGTAACCACAGAGCACACTACCTTTTTTTTCTATGTATTGTGCCTACGTGACCACACGGTAATACCTGAACTATTCTGAAGCGACGTTTGCACTGTTTTGTGTTTTTTACATCCTTCACCGTCATAAACCTTTATCGTAAGAGCATCTCTTATCTACGATGGAGCGTTCGATCAGAAGAAAATATGTAGCTGGATTTAAATTTAAACTCTTTGAAGTGGCAAAAGAAATTGGTAACTGCGCTGCTGCAACAAAATTTGATGTGTCTAAGAAGCTGGTGCGAGATTGGAGGAAGCAAGAAGATGTAAAAAAAAAAAAATAAGTGTCACATATTTGAACGGGCGTATAAATCGTAGTCTGATTTTATGATCAATTTTTCAGCTTTCAAGACCCGACTTATACCCGAGTATATACGATAATTCCCCTTTTCACATGTTGAATTGAAAAGACTAATAAAAGAACAAACAGAAACAGGCAGAATCAGCTATTTCATAACCCACTTTATATCTTCCATAGCACAGAACAATTGAGAGTGTGAGAGGACACAGTGAGAGGGCAACAATGGGAAAAACACAAAGGCATCCTAGAAGCAAACAGGAAAATGCATGCTTCACAGCTGAAACCCCAACTTCCAATGTCACAGCATCAACCACTTACATAAAACATAGAATAAATTATTGAGCAATTCTGTCATGCTAGTAGACATACAATGAGCACAGTGGGGTCCACATTTCCTTTCAGTGCTCAACAGTCTGTAAAAGAAAATAAGATGAAAATGAAATGTGCCAATTTTGAGTTACTGTAATTTTATACTAAGTTCACATTTACAAATAAACATTTACACATTGCTGATTCTTTATACAAAACTTTTACCAAATGTTTGGACTTTAACATTCCTAGTTTGACTGCTAGCAATAATCCTGTATAGTTAACATTAGTAAGGAAAAAGAAGATATGAATGAAAAGCAGAACATGGCACCACAGTCATGCCTAGTGCTCTGCTGTTCCGTAATATGATGACCACTGCTGGTATTTCTGAGTATTTTTTACTTGGAGACAGGAAGAGGTTAAGGTTGATTGGAAGCTATGGTTGATCTTCTGGGTCTCATCCCTCTGTTCTAGGGGGGAAAAGAAAACCATTGAGTACCTATATCACATCCAGTTCTTTCCCCCAAGAACCCTCAAAATGTGTCCCTGTAAGGGGTATGTGATATTCACACATTTGACAACAGAGAACCACCCAAGACACTGGATCTGGGAGGAGGTACAGTAGTTAAGCTGCTGTGCCACTCATGATTTAAAGTGATCTTTGTATAAAGTGTGTGAGAGAATATTTTTGAATTAATACTCAAAGACAACTGGATGCCTGCTGCATTATTTTATAACTTACTTTGCTGTCTTTGCTCCTATGGAAACAATCATCTCAGTCATTTTACATTTGATTTTGTATTTTCATTGCATTTTGTCATTTGACAATAAAGCTCTTGTAAAGTAAATCAGAACCACTGACAAAAATCGTGCTGTGTGTATAGTACGGTATATAATATAATTCCAAGAAAATACTGCAGCAAATTAGTGGCCTAAAATAATATACTTGCTTCCTAAGCTGTTGCTGTAGTGCAATGTAAAAACAAAACCTATACAGTAAACCATGAAAACATGACTTTATTCCAAGATTTTCAGAAACTATTTTCAATGCATAGCTACTATATTCTTAATCTATCAGAAAAAGACTGTGTGGTAACCTTATATATGAAATTTATGAACAAAATTACTATCATCATAGGTTTAAGTGTATGATTATGAGGTGCCATTTAAGATACAACCCACTTTTGAAATCACATACACTTATTAATTTAAAAAAAATATTACTTTCAACATTTTAACTTTCAAGACCATTGCAACCATCTGGCATGCATAAATAAAAATATAAATAAACATTCATCAGAGTCGCCTGGCTTTAGTGAGTGACGAGGAGACAAAAAATATGGTGAAATAACACATGGTGTATAACCCTAACAGGGTTAGCTTACAGTAGCCAGAAAAAAAGGAAAAGAAAATTACAAAGGCAAGAGCTTTAAACAAACAAACAAAAAAGGACTAAAATATAAAATATGCTCAAAAATATGAAGAAAAGAATGGTATGATTATAGTCCTTTTTGTTTTTTATTGAGAAATGTTTGCAGACTTCTTACTGTGAAGAGGGAATTGTGTTAGATTTTTGTAGGATATTGGTTGTGTAATTGTGCCATTTATGTTCAACCTAAAATCAGTTTTTGTGCTTTCAAAAATTTTATGACTTCTGCATTGTGGGACATCAAGAGTTCCATCCTTTCCAGGTGCATCTTGACTGCTGGACTCAAGTGCAAATATACAGTTACTTAGACAAGGGTCTTGATTCAGTTCAGTTTGATTCAGTCTATGATAAATAAATAAATTTTTCAGGGAACACAAAATGTGACACTGATTTGGACTGGTGAAAAAAGAAAAGGGCAGATTTAAAAAGAAATGTTTTTCTCTAGCAGTCCCTTATGATAAGCTCAGATATGATTGTAGGATAGTGGTCTTAATGTAGAGCCCAGAAGGACTTGCTTCATTCACCTGGTAACATGTGGTCAGCACAAGTATCTGCCTTATCCTAGTAAGGTGAGCAAAATGTAAGCAATGAAAGTAAGCAAAAGTAAAACATAATTAAGAGATAAAAGTTTTAGAAACACAAAAGCACAAAAAGGGAAGTAATGTAACAAATAAATAGCATGTCAAACAAATATCTGTTTTTCCTAAACAGTATACCTGTTGACCTTATCATGCTTCAGGGTCTCCTTTTATACAGAAAGTGGAACTTTGTTAGTTGCCACAATGATATTATAACAGCCCTTGTACCAACCTGTAAGACTCAATATACTTGGCTGCTACCTTCTGCAGTAAGACAGTAAAGTTCAAACACCTGGATGAGATTCAGTCCCCTTTCAGATTTGACCAAGAACATATTCTATAATCTTGTCAAAAGAGTCATAAGAAACTCAAGCACCCTTACCTTATATTGTATCATTACCTGAGACATGTCATAATCAAAGAGCATATTTCTTCTAAAAAGTCTAACATGCATAATATGCAATACCATTCTAGAAGCATTGTGGTCATGTAAGACCACGGTCTAATCAGACTGGAAATTGTGCACAAAATCAAAGTTACCCTTTACTGCTATCCATTCACCAACATAGCAGTTTTCTCAAATATGACTGACTCTGTGAAATGCTACTGGAAGAAGGGCACATAAACTCCAAAAATACGAAAACATAGCACCTTTACAAAGAATCTTGTGTGGGGATGTCTCCCCATTGAAGGAAAATGATCTGTATCTGATTTTTTGTTATAATTTCTGTTTTAGTTGCTGATGGTTTACTGTACCATTCTTTCCATGGAGATAAGACAGCTTTTGCCTGATCACGAGGTAGTATCGAGGTGACTGCTTTGTGATTAAGGGACGTCATGTGCTTTTGGTGGTCATTTTGAGGCAATTCATAAGGTGACCTGGAAGCTCAGTCAGATCATTAGCTACCAGTATTCTGTGTTTTTTTTTCTTTCGTTATTTTATCATCTGTGCATTTGCTTTTGCACATAAGTTTTCATTATACTTTTGAGTACCGTATATATTCGCATTTAAGTTCTCCCATGGATAAGTCAGGGCTTAATTTTGCCATATAATTTCCGGTATTTTATAATTCAGTCGTGTAAGTTGAAAGCGGAAAACTCACGCTATTGGTCCAAGAGATTATGATATGCTAATGCCCACCTGAGAGAATAACCATGGAGCACACTGCCTTTTTTTTCCATGTATGGTGCCTACGTGACCACACGGTAATACCTGAACTATTCCGAAGAAACATTTGCACTGATTTGTGTTTTTTGTATCTCACATCCTCGTACACCTTTATCATAAGAGCATCCCTTATCTATGATGGAGTGTTCGATCAGAAGAAAATATGAAGCTGGTTTTAAATTAAAGGTCGTTGAAGTAGTGAAAGAAATTGGTAACTGTGCTGCTGCAACAAAATTCGATGTGTCTGAGAAACTGGTGCATGATTGGAGGAAGCAAGAAGATGTAAAAAAAATAATAATAAGTGTCGTATTTTTGAACAGGCATATAAGTCGGGGTCTAATTTTATGATTGATTTTTTGGGTTTCAAGACCTGACTTATACGTGAGTATATACGGTATGTTTTGCTGTTAAATGCTCATTTTTCTTTTAGTTGAAGGCTAGTTCCTTGTTTCTATTTAGAGTTATTTTTAGCTTGTTGAAAACTGGGACACCCATTTTGATTATTTTAGATTTTTTTTTGTGCTTTGAATAATAATTTGTGTTTAGTTTACTAGAATTTTATATTTTTTAACCAGCCTGGCTGCTGCGGACAGCCTTCCTGATACAGTGCAACACCTCCTGATCCTGTGCCCGAGATACGTATTCAATCAGTGAACAAGAGCTATTTGAAAGGCTTGTTTTCAGTATTCTGTTGCTATTTCATCATAGCTCTGTTTTTGGCCAAGTGTTTTGGCTCTATGTGATTTTAGTGAACAACTCCTTTACTGACCACAATTACAGTTAAGCCCATCTGTTTATAAAAAAAAAAAAAAATTCAGTGTATCAGAAAAATTTAGTCTTTATTTTCAATTTTATTTTTAGTTCTTAAGAAAGTATTGTTTTGCATTATTTATAAAAGAAAAAAATGCATCTCCTGGTTAGATGTTTTTTAATATTAGAGCAATAGTTCTGTAAAACACAGGGCCAGCATTCAGTCAGGGCCATTTTGTGTTCTTGTAACTGGCACAAGACAACTCTGTAGTATTCAAATGCCCATTTTGGAGCTAGTTAGCTAGGTAGATACTCTCATTGATGGTGACAGAATTGGGATTGAAGCAGGCACTTGCAAGCTCAATGTCGTTGTGGCATTCTACCCTTTCATCTTGTTAAGCTTGATTACAACATGTTAGGTTTTGTGCTGTCCATTTATAACGTCTCCTTCTTGTGCCTAAAACCAGAAGAGTCAGAAGAACTTTTATATATATTATAAAAGTTAGCCCGCCACAGACAGACACAACAACGCAGTGTCCACCACACACGTGTTTATTGTACACAAATATATACAACTATTTACAGTTCACAGTCCTTGGTTTTCTTTCAGCCGCCTCCACTCCTGCCACGCAAGCTCTATCCGTCTTCCACCAGACTCCGGCTCCCTGATTGGAGTTAGGCAGCCCCTTTTATCTTGTCCCAGATGTGCTCCAGGTGCCTGACGATGTACTTCCGGCAGCACTCCCCAGTGTGGCGGAAGTGCTTCCCTTGCACCCGGAAGCACTCCAAGCATACATCATCCCTGGTCTGTCAGCACTTCCTGGTGTCCCGGAAGTGCTGTCCCCCAGGGAGCAAGGACCGGCCAAGTGCCCAGGGAAAAGAAGCGCTGCTCTCCCGGTTCCTCCTTCCTCCAGCATCCCGGCGGGGCAGGGTTCCTAGCCATCTATCACAATTTATTTATTTATTTTAATGTGCCAGCTGATTGCAAAAGTACTGATACTTTATCCACTCAAACACATTCAAGATTTTTTCTCACAAAATATTAACATTTTCTTTATATTTGTCAACCACAATAAACCTTTCCCCCAGTCCTTTTTCCTACAAGGAAATGGTTTTCTTTGTTTTCTTTTTCCACTAAACAGAAAATGTTTCCTTCCTTCTATTTTTTTTAATTAATTACTGATGCTTTACTTTCATTCTTTTTCTTACTTAGAAACAGAAAAATCAGCGGACAGCTGCCTTTCAAAGAAAGGTTACTCTGTGCAAGCTGAGATGGCAGATAACAAAATATGAGGTGATTTTAAGCTGCAAGTTTAAGGGAATATTTTTAGCTTTGTTCATTGTTAAAATTTTAACAACGTAAGAGTAAGAGTTATATATTAGCAGTTGTTCACTTTTAATATTTTATTTTAAAAAAACTTCAATAATGAAAATAGTTATACTTCCTTTGTATGTCCACTGCCAAGAGCTGTTGATTAGGTACTTTTACATAAGATATGCACTTAATTTAGAAGAAAAAGGAATAATACTATATTACAGACAGATTGGCGACAGCACACATTCCTGTTGTATAGATTATCTGATATAAAGAGAGATTTAAAGTGACACGGCTTGATTAGTTCTAGGTTTGCATAATATATAATACAATTCTATTTGTGCCAGCATGAACATAAAATTGACATGGCAGGCTCAGACAAGGTTCTGGCACTAACACTTTCAATAAAAAAAAAAATTATGTGATTTTATACAGAGAGTCTACTGATCAGCTGGTAAGAAATCTTTATGTTTTCCCTGTGCTTGTAAAATAATAAATTAAACCAATCATTGTATTGAAGCTGACAATATTAGATATACAGTAAATTGAACAAATTAAGAAAAATCATAATGTTGTGTATGTTTATCAAGCACAATTACATGTATATATTATGTTTAGAAATATATTTTTGACCACCTTATAATGTGTCATTTTCTCCCCTGCTTAATCCTGATCAAGGTTGCAAGGGGTACTGGAGCCTACCCAAGCTATAGCATAGGGTGCAAGGCAGGAACAAACCATGGACAGGATGCCAGTCCATCCCAGTGCAAACACACACACACACCATGGCCAATTTAGTGTCGCCATTTCACCTAAATTGCATGTCTTTGGACTGTGGGGGAAAACCAGAGCAGCCAGAGGAAGCCCACACAAACACGGGGAGAACATGCAGACTCCATGCTGGGAGGACCCGGGACATGAACTCTGGTCTCCTTACTGTGAGGCAGCAGCACTACCACTGCACCACTGTGCTGCCCTTTTTGTAATGTGTATTTTAAATTTTTTTTAAACATAGATGATATGACTACATGATATGACGCAATTCATTAAAACTTGCACAAAACATAGATTAATTTTGTAATATCTTTAGGTTTTACCTTTGACACTGATTTATCCTTCAGTTTTCTATTATACAGGATACAGAGAAGCTAATTAATTTATTTGTATCTGGCAGAAGTTGGTCTCTTTCCTCTTTATAGTTCCAATTATTGGAGTACGTATAATGATAACTAGCTGCTTTTTTCTGATTTTGTTTTTGTGCAAATTCTTATTTTAGGAGTTAACTTGGATATACAACAACAACATCAATTAATTTGTTGAATAACCTTAAATCGCTCCCTTGACTCCATAAGAAGGCAAGATGAAACACCAATGAAAAAAACCCCTGTAGAGAGAAAAAGGAAAAAATCTTGGAAAAGGAAGGCTGGGAATGCACTGGGTGTCAAAAATACTCGAAACAGAACACAAATAATCCTCTTCAAAAGCTAGATGGTCAATCTAATATTGCCATCTCAAAGATACAATATAATAGTACACACTACAAGGCAA
Source organism: Erpetoichthys calabaricus (assembly GCF_900747795.2). NCBI lineage: Eukaryota > Metazoa > Chordata > Cladistia > Polypteriformes > Polypteridae > Erpetoichthys > Erpetoichthys calabaricus. The sequence goes on along the minus strand of NC_041401.2, from coordinate 147,064,291 downwards.
AATGCAAGAATAGATTGTACCACTCACTAAATACAGAACCATCACATATGAGGATACAGTTAGTTAGTCATTATCCAACCTGCTATATCCTAACACAGGGTCATGGGGGTCTGCTGGAGCCATTTCCAGCCAGCACAGGGCGCAAGGCAGGAACAAATTCCGGGCAGGGCGCCAGCCAACTGCAGGACACACCCACACACCAAGCACACACTAGGAACAATTTAAGATCGCCAATGCACCTAACCTGCATGCCTTTGGACTGTGGGAGGAAACCGGAGCACCAGGAGGAAACCCACACAGACACGGGGAGAACATGCAAACTACACGCAGGGAGGACCCGGGAAGCGAACCTGGGTCTCCTTACTGCGAGGCTATGAGGATACAGATTTGTTCAAATACATCAAAACCAAAGTAGAAATTAATTAACATAAATGAAAAACAGCAGTATCAGTTCATCAGCCAATTGCATAACCAGCGCCAAATTGTAGAAAAGGAGTCAGACAAACTGGACACAGACCTGGAGACCTCAGCAACAAGCTTCCTCCTCATACTGGTCATTCTACATTTGAGTCAGTGCTGGGCTAGCCAGTCTGATAAAATGACCCTTCTACCCCGTATACAATCATATAACGCAAGTCCTTAATAAGTACCTGTGTGGGTGCCCAGTTCAGTGTAGTTATGATTTCAAAATTGTCACTTATAAAAACAAAAAAACTGCCCTTGTGTTACTTTGGACTCTAATTTATGGAACAAATTGATTGTAGATGGAGGTAAAAGTCTTCCAGTAACTCCTGGATACTTAAATTCCTGCACATAGTTAAGCACTTAGGTAAGAAACATTATTTTCACTTACTATACTCTTGTTTGAGCTACATGTGTTTCCCTTTAGTTTATTGTGTTAACTGACATTTTTTATTTTTCCTGCATTATCATTATTGCTACCATAGTAATCAGCTGATACAAAACTATAACCCATTCCATTTCTGTTTCTGTCCTGCTGGGATTCTTTTGGCACTATGTCTGTTGCAACCAAGGAGCCTTTCTTTGCCTTAGACTGGGGCCTCACAGCTACTGGGAGAAATTGCATCATTTTGAGTATTGGGAATGTTTTTGTGAGCTTTCCTTAGTTTTATCACATTTTTTGGCTGGAGCTTTCATATCAAAGTTGGGATTTTCGATATCCTGTGCCATAGGTATGCTTTACCATACTACAAGACACCTTGTCTGATATCAAATATGACATTATGGGCACTATGTTATAAACACCAAGTACTAAGCACATGACTCCTGCTGATACTTTGTTTCCTGTTTTAAAAAATATAAAGAGAAAGAACCCTTATTCACAAAAGCTTCATATTTTTCCATGACTGTGTCACACAGCAGAAATATGTGTTTTCTGATATGTGGCTGTCCTGTTCTTCTTTCTGTCTGGTCACTTGTTTTGTGACATTGTAGCTGTTCGTGTCCAGCTATCTATCTTCTCAGTCAATATTTTGCTTATGTCCTGCCAAGCTCTGTTTGATAGTACTTTTTGTCTGTGTTTTTTTCCATACCACAACCAATCAACAGCTTTCTTGGCTTATATTTTGTTTGTGGGGCTATTCTTACTGAACCCCTTCACCATATACAGTATATACTATTCCCAGCCAGTTTCTGTTTTGTCTTTATCACAAGAGAGGCATGTAGTCTGTGTTGTTGTTTGTCATTGTAGATGGCCATCCACCTAAGCGTCAGCTAAATTTTATTTGTCCTGTGTGCTAGTTTACTCTTGCCAGGAGTAAACATTTACAATCGGAACATTTAGACAGTCAGATTTTGTTGTTTTCCCAGTAGTGATTCTATTCACAATTTCTTTGTTTTATAATTCTAGTATTTCAGGGCTTCACCTCTGCCAAATGCTTACTTATTTACTTATTTGGCTGACACTTTTATCCAAGGCTACATACAACATTTATGATACAATTGGTTACATTTCTTTTATTTTTACAGATGGAGCGATTTACAATGATTTACTCGTACTCTCCTGCCCAGCAAACAAACTGACATTGGGCCAAAGTAGGCCTAGTGTGGGCAGCCAACAATGGTCTATTTGGGACTTGCACATTGGTGGCAATATTGGCCCTATAACACTGGCCCATTGTGGGCAAACAGACAGTGACCCCACATTTGTTCATGAACCTGAAAATTCATATCTTACTAGTCCATCCATCCTTTTTCTATACCTGTACAGTGTCCATTTTAGGACATCCTCCTCCCTCCGAAAAAACTCCATCCTTCCTACTACCTTCGACAAAATATTCCTCCTCCCTGCGAGGAATCCCCAGTCACCCCTCCTCCCTCCTCTCTCCTCCCTCCTCTCTCCTCCCTCCTCCATCCGCTCTCAGTTCTCCGCTGTCCGTTTTCCGCCATCCACCCTCCTATCTCCGTCATCCGCCTTCAGCTCTCCATCAAACCCCACCCTCCCCCCCCCCCCCTCATCGACATTTTCGTTAATGAAGTGACGTAATACTTCAGCTCCACCATCTTCACAAGTTCATTAACCAAATTATTTGTCAATTATATTTCACAGTAAGAATTTACAGCACGACTCAAACGTGGGAACGAAAGTAAATGACGTTAATTGTTGAGTGTCTTTTAATATTGTTTAAGCATACATATTAACACATGTGCAATTAAACGTGTGCATTTACGGTGTGATTTTTCAGGCTTAAAAGCTCGCCTTTTATTAAAAAGGTAAATGCAAACTTTTTTCATTCTGAAGGGCACAAACCACGCAAAAATGTCGGTACACCAGATAAATAAGCGCAACATATTATCAGTTGTATTGTATGCTTACAATACATATAGAAATGTGTTAATCGTTAACTAATAGTATGGGATGGTGTTTTTCAACTCAGCTACAGATGCAGATGGAAACCAGAACTGCTTTGAAAAATACGAACGCCTTAGGACCGATCTGGAATAAGGTAGCACAGCGCCTTGATTTAAACGATTCCATGTCTTGGTGGGTTTGCGTTGCTTGTTGTCAATATCTTTACACCTGTTTTTAAGGCTTATTGACTGAAAGGGGCTTTCGTGAAAAAAGTTAGGGCTTTGCTACAGGATACACCCTCCACAAGTTAAGGAAGTTAAAAATAAAGGTATATATTTCTGTTTTATTTAAACCTTTTAAGTTTGTATGCGGGCGGCATGGTTAATGAACTTGTGAAGAAGGTGGAGCTGAAGTATTACGTCACTTCATTAATGAAAATGTCGATGAGGGGGCGGGGGGAGTGTGGGGTTTGATGGAGAGCTGAAGGCGGATGACGGAGATAGGAGGGTGGATGGCGGAAAACGGACAGCGGAGAACTGAGAGCGGATGGAGGAGGGAGGAGAGAGGAGGGAGGAGGGGTGACTGGGGATTCCTCGCAGGGAGGAGGAATATTTTGTCGAAGGTAGTAGGAAGGATGGAGTTTTTTCGGAGGGAGGAGTATGTCCTAAAATGGACACTGTATACCTGCTTATCCAGGGTAGGGATGTGAGGCACCTGGAGACTATTCCAGCAAGCAATAGGTACAGGCAGGAACAATCCCTGGACAGGGCATCACAGGGCGAAAGCATTTACACATACAGCATAGGGCCAATTTACTAGCTCCAGTTCACCTAACCTGCATGATTTGGGACTGTGGGAGAAAACCAACAAGGACACAGAGAAAACATGCAAACTCCATACAGGAAGGACATAAGATGTGATTGCTGGTCTTCTTATTGAGAGGCAGCAGCACTACTACTGTACCACCTTTTACTGATCTTTTGCTTCAGTCCTTTTTTAAAGTGTTTAGTTAGGGCTCTGGCTCTTTACATCTCTGAGATGAGTTGATTAAAAAAGAGTTTGACAGACAATATAGATGTCATGGGATAAATTGGGAGAGCAATTTACTGAAAGAACAGTGCCTGCAAAGTTCTTCAGACTCTTGTATATTATTTTATTTTCAAAACAATACAGTTGATTTACAAAGGTATTAGTTCCATTACCCCAGATTACCTGTTGTTTTTACTTGCCTTGTAACAAACTGGCAGACACCAGAGATCCTTTGACGCCAAACACCTATTGCTCAACTTTTTACAAGCTGTCGCTGAATGTTGTTGTCCTCACTCTCTGCCATTCTATCTCATTACCCTTGTTCATTAGGGTCCATCCCTGGTCACATTTAATCTCCTTTTCTTTAACATTTACAGCAGTTAAACTTGCAACTATATTTTCTTAATTTGCATCTTCTCTACAATCTGGTAAATCTGAAACTAAACTCTTTTTATCTGATACTGTCAATCTACTCCAGTCTACTGCCAGCTCATTTTACTCATGGCATATGCACTGTTGTTTGTTTCCCTGTAATATATTAAGTGAACATGCATTTTATTTTATTACTTTGAATTGCAACACACATTGGGAAGGGGTGCTCAGTGAAGGGAACCATATAGAATGAAGATTGTTTTTATCATTTTTGTTTATTAAACAACAAATACAAATCAAATACAACAAAATTGTTGGCTGGATATGTTTAGTTGTAATTTAAGTGAATTTCACTTTAACAGTTTTATTTTTATTTTACATTTATATATACACTATACTGCCCAAGGTATCGGGACACTCCTCCAAATTCATGGCCACAGGTGTACAGTAATCCCTCCTCCATCGCGGGGGTTGCGTTCCAGAGCCACCCGCGAAATAAGAAAATCCGTGAAGTAGAAACCATACGTTTATATGGTTATTTTTATATATTTTAAGCCCTTACAAACTCTCCCACACTATTATAAACATTTCACGCACAGTTATACAGCATAAACCCTTTGTATTCTCTTAGATATTAGGTAAGATTTGTTGAAATTATGTATGTAAACACAGTTTACATACAGTAAAACCTAAATATTATTTTAAAGATATCGAGCGTCTCCGATATCATACGTTACAGCCATTACAACAGACAGGCCACCAGCAATAAATACGTACAATGCAAGAAAAATTGTATACAGTAAAATGTGTGTACAGCGACACTAAACTATGTACATGTAATAAGTACTGTACGGAAATAATTAATTGTGGTTACTCACCAACAATGACACGACGACTTGTCCGATAACGATGAGTTTAATTTTACTGCACAACAAAGGATAGCGTTACAGCTCTTCTAAAGGAGCCTCTTCAGGTGACTGTTTAGCACTGCCGTTGTTCTTCTTCCAGCACTCTTCAATCCAAATCCCTAAAGCAGATTTCATCCAGACTACTGCCTTATCACGTCCCCTTGCAACTCGTTTATTACTGATTAAAGGACACTGCGGCCATAGATCTTATATGCTTTTCCTCCTTTTTAAATAAAAAGAATCGTGGACTCATTGATGCTGTAATTGTGTCCTACAGTGGTGTAGCTGTTTCCTTCCTTCAACATATCCAAAACTTTTACCTTTTCTGCAATCCTGAAGCATTAGCAGTAACGTGCATTAATGCTGAATGAGTGAGATGAGACTTCCTGGTTAATGCAGCACTCCGTTGCTGAGCCAATCAGCAGCACACAGGAACTTAACTGCGTGCTCTGATTGGGTAGCTTCTCAGCCATCCGCCAATAGCGTCCCTTGTTTGAATTCAAATGCGTCCCTTGTTTGAATTCAAATGGGCAAATCAACTGAGGAAGCACACGTACTGTAGACCGCAGACATCCGTGAGGCAGTGAAAAATCCGCAATATATATTCACATATGCTTAATTTTAAAATCCTCGATGGAGTGAAGCCGCGAAAGACGAAGCACGATATAGCGAGGGATCACTGTATAACATCAAGCACCTAGGCATGCAGACTACTTCTAGTAACATTTGTGAAAGAATGGGTTACTCTCAGGAGCTCAGTGAATTCAAGCGTGGTACCCTGATAGGATGCCACCTGTGCAGTAAGTCCATTTGTGAAATTTCCTTGCTACTAAATATTCTACGGTCAGCTGTTAGTGGTATTATAACAAAGTAGAAGCAATTGGGAACAACATCAACTCAGCCAAGAAGTGGTAGGCCACATAAAATCACAGAGTGGGTACAGCGCATGCTGAGGCACACAGTGTGCAGAAGTCGCCAACTTTCTGCCCAGTCAATAGCTTCAGACCTCCAAAAGCTCAAGAACAGTGCGTAGAGGATGGGTTTCCATGGCTTAGCAGCTTCATCCAAGCCTTACATCACCAAGTGCAATGCAAAGTGTTGGATGCAGTTGTGTAAAACACACCGCCACTGAACTCTAGAACAGTGGAGACATGTTCTCTGGAGCTTCTCTGTCTGGTAATCCTTTGGACGAGTCTGGGTTTGGCGGTTGCCAGGAGAACGGTACTTGCCTGACTGCATTGTGCCAAGTGTAAAGTTTGGTGGAAGGGTGATTATGGTGTGGGGTTGTTTTTCAAAGGTTGGGCTTGGGCCCTTAGTTCCAGTGAAAGGAACTCTTAATGCTTCAGCATACAAAGCTATTTTGAACAATTTTATGCTTCCAACTTTGTGGGAACGGTTTGTGGATGACCCCTTCCTGTTCCAACATGACTGCGCACCAGTGCACAAAGCAATGTCTATAAATAAATGGATGAGCAAGTTTGGCGTGGAGGAACTTGACTGGCCGGCACAGATCCCTGACCTCAACCCAATAGAACACCTTTGGGATGAATTACAGCGGATACTGCGAGCTAGGCTTTCTCATCCAATATCAGTGCCTGGCCTCACAAATGCTCTCCTGGTCAAAGATTCCCATAAACACACTCCTACACCTTGTGGAAAGCCTTCCCAGAAGAGCTAAAGCTGTTATAGCTGCAAAGGGTATGTCAACTCCATAATAAAGCCTATGTATTAACTATGGGATGTCATTAAAGTTCATGTGTGTGTAAAGGCAGGCATCCCAATACTTTTGGCAATACACTGTATATACAGTATATATATATATATATATATATATATATATATATATATATATATATATATATATATTGTGGTAATTGCCCCGGACACAGACAGGCAGACAGCAATGGTTCACCCAACACATGTTTATTATACATTCTATACACAAGTGAAACACACACAACCCCAAAACTCCCCCAAAGTCCAGGCCTCACCATGCCTTGTCTTTCTCAGGTCTGCCTCTACTCCTCTCCTCCAAGACTTCGTCTCTCCTCCTCCCGACTCCAGCCATCGAATGGAGGGAGGCAGCCCCATTTATACACACCCGGACATGTTCCAGGTGCCTCCTGATTAGCTTCTGTCGGCACTCCCAAGTTTGTGGCAATATTGTGGCAAGAGGCTGGGGGTGGCACCCAGCCAGGATACCGAGAAGGACCGGAGGAGGGATTACGCCTCCTCCAGACCACGAGGGGGCAACCGCCCTGGTGGCTTTCGGGATCACGGGAACAGAGCTTAGAAGCTCAACCCTATAGGGGCCCGTGGTCACCGCCAGGGGGCACCCCAATGCCTGAGGAGCCCTGGCCCTCAGCACTTCCACCACACCCGGAAGTGCTAGGGGGAAGAAGACCAGGGACACTCGGAGTGCTTCCAGGTGCGCAGCTGGTACTTCCGCCACACTTGGGAGTGCCGGCAGAAGCTAATCGGGAGGCACCTGGAGCACGTCCGGGTGTGTATAAAAGGGACCACCTCCCTCCATTCGATGGCTTGAGTCGGGAGCAGAGAAAGACGGAGCTCGGGAGGAGAGGAAAGGAGATGGCCTGAAGTAAGGAAGAGGCATTGTGTGAGAGGCCTGGACTTTGGGGGAGTTTTGGGTTGTGTGCTTCACCTTGTAAATATTAGTGTTGTAAATAAACGTGTTGTGGTGCTTACAGTAAAAGATGTCTCCCTTTCTGTGTCCGGGCTGTGTTCCACAATAATATATATATATATATATATATATATATATATATATATATATATACAGTATATATACACAGATATATACTGTATATATATAAATATATATATATATATATTCATGGCATTCGTAGTCTGAACCACAATCTGATTGTATGGGTGGTTACCTATCAGGTAACGCTTGTGGTTGGTCAGCAAGTCGGCTAACATTCGCCACGGTGCCCTCTTTCAGTTGCGAGAAGCAGATCATAGCTTTGCATTATTTCACAGTAAAACTATTTCAACTATATATATATATATATATATATATATATATATATATATATATATATACTGAATATATCTATACTAATAAAAGGCAAAGCCCTCACTGACTGACTGACTGACTCATCACTGATTCTCCAACTTCCTGTGTAGATGGAAGGCTGAAATTTGGCAGGCTCATTCCTTACAGCTTACTTACAAAAGTTAGGCAGGTTGCATTTCAAAATTCTACGCGTAATGGTCATAACTGGAACCTCTTTTTTGTCCATATACTGTAATGGAGTGCACCTCGGTGGCCGTGGGAGGCGGACTTGCGTAACGCGTCATCACGCCACCCACGTAATCACGTGAACTGACTGTGAAAAAAGTACGTACAAAACAAGGAAGAGCCCCAAAGAGCGCTGAAGAAAACATTCATTACACAATTCAGAAGGCAGCGAAACAATAAGAAGCGAGCGAGTGACGCATACAAGCATATTCATAAGTGCAGCTACAACCGTAAGTTTACATTAAGTTTATAGAAACGCTCCCGCTACCGTTTGCAATACCATATTCACGACATACAAGTTTAATGAGAAGACACGAGGGCACCGTGTAAACCTAAAGTTTAAATTAAGTTCATAGACCTACAAAAGGTTGCCATTGATTTGAGGCAAGATTGCTTTTCTCCTATACAACTATATGTTGCATTCTTAACAGTAAGCTTGCAC